>NW_012104587.1:3380780-3389833 GCF_000951045.1 Mandrillus leucophaeus
GGTCTTGTGTTCTGTTACCTACGCTGGAGTGCAGTGGCACTATCTCCACTCACCGTAGATTCGACCTCCCAGGCTCAATTGATCCTCCTATGTCTGCCTCCTGAGTAGCTGGGACTACAGGTGCACACCGCCATGCCCAGCTAATTCTGTTTTTCTATTTTTTTTTGTTAGGTACAGGGTTTCCTCATGTTGCCCAGGCTTAATACTGTATTTTTGTTTTCCTAATCCTTGACTGTGGCATAATAAGAAATATTATATTATAAATAAGAACATTATATTTGACCTTTGTCCCTGGTTCCTGGCACAGAGCTCCTGAAATGGAATTTCCTGAGGGACAGAAATGATAGAAGCATCTTTATTTCTAACGAGGTGACTCTTGGCAGGTCCCTAGATAGCTTTGGATGCAGGCTGGTTACCAAAAAGACCAAATCTTGATTCAAAGCCTAGAACTTTTGCCTCCCAACTTCTGGGGCAAGGACAGGGGCTGAAGATTGATTTTGTAATTGATCATGCCTACAGGATAAAATTCCATAAAAACCCCTAAAAGCCTGGGCACAGTGGCTCACATTTATAATCCCAGCGCTTTGGGAGGCCAAGGGCGGTGAATCACTTGAGGTCAGGAGTTCGAGACCAATCTGGCCAACATGGCGCAGCCCCGTCTCTACTAAAAATACAAAAAGTTAGCCAGGTGTGGGGGTGCGTGCCTGTCATCCCAGCTACTCGGGAGGCAAAAGAATCCCTTGGAACTTGGAGGCCAAGGTTGCAGTGAGCCGAGATCGCGCCACTGCACTGCAGCCTGGGCGAGACTCTGTCTCAGAAAACAAACAAACAAAACCCCTAAACGATGGGGTTTGAGGAGGTTCTGGGTTGAACACATGGAGGTGCTGGGAGGGGGGTATGCCCAGAGAGGGCATGGAGGCTCCTCGCCCTGACCCCCGCAACTTGCCCTGTATATCTCTTTTGTCTGGCTGTTCCTGAATTTCCTGAATTGTATCCTTTATGATAAACCGGTAATAGTAAGTAAAACATTTTCCTGAGTTCTGTGTGTCCCTCTAGTAAATTACTGAACCTGAAGATGGGTTGCAGAAACCTTTGGTTTATTGCTAGTATGGGGAGCCCAGGATTGGGATTGGCATCTGAAGTGGGGCCAGTCTTGTGGGACTGAACCCTCAGCTTGTGGACTCTGATGCTAACTCCAGGTAGATAGTGTCAGAATTGGATGGAACGTTTGGACACCTAGGTGGTGTCAGATAATTTGTCAGTGTGAGAAAAAAAAAAAAAAAACCTTCATATTTGGTAACAGAAGGTCAAGAAAACCTCTCAGACTGGCTGGGCTTGGTGGTTCACGCCTGTAACCCCAGCACTTTGGGAGGCTGAGGCAGGTGGATTACGAGGTCAAGAGATTGAGACCATCCTGGCCAACATGGTGAAATCCCATCTCTACTAAAAATACAAAAATTAGCTGGGCGTGATGGCGCATGCCTGTAATCCCAGGTACTCAGGAGGCTGAAGTAGGAGAATCGCTTGAACCCAGAAGGCAGAGGTTGCAGTGAGCCGAGATCGCGCCACTGCACTCCAGCCTGGTAACAGAGCAAGACTCTCAAACAACAACAAAATCCTCTCAGACTGACCGACCGTCTGGCCAACTCATCAGCTTCTGTCCATGAATCAGTGTAGACCCATATGTCTGGTCATCTCTCCTTCTGAGCAAAGTGGAAAATGAGATGTTCTCTCTAAGTTCTGCACAGCGGGAGGATTTTCCTGCTCCACAGTCCCTCAGGGCCTCTCCAAGTAAGGCAGTGATCATCCATATACCAGGCTCAGGGATTTTCTTTTTCAGTCATCTGGCAGGTGAGGGGCTGCCACATTTTTTCTTTTTCGAGGCAGGGTCTTGCTCTGTTGCCCAGGCTGGAGTGCAGTGGTGTGATCACATCTCACTGCAGTCTTGACCTTCTGAACTCAAGCAATCTTCTTACCTCAGCCTCTCGAGCATCGAGGATTACAGGTGTGTGCCACCATGCCTGGGTAATTTTTGTATTTTTTTGTAGAGATAGGGTTTCGCCATGTTGCCCAGGCTGGTCTTGAACTCCTGAGCTCAAGTTTTCCACCTGCCTCGGCTTCCCAAAGTGCTGGGGTTACAGACATAAGCCATTGTGCCTGGCTTCTGCCACGTGTTTTGAAAAACCTCCAGCCCAGTGTATCACCTCTGAGTAAAAACCACTAATAGAGGTTTTCTTTGGCAGAATCACACAGTCCATTTTGTCAACATGATCCTGAGTGTATAGTAAGTGTTCACATAATTCATTGATATCAATATCAGTACAAAGGTCCCTTTGCACAGAGTGGGACAAATCCTCCATCCTAAAGACTTGATTGATGCTATCAGTTTACTGGATCCTTACAACTTGGCTTTATCATGACGCTTCCATCTGAGCAGGGAGTTTAATATTAGTTTCAGGCTGGCCCTGGCACGGCAGGAGGTGGAAGTGAGTCTTCCCACAGGTGAGTGGACATCGGGCAACTTGCTGGCATGGCAGCCTTTGCAGGGCTAATGGGGTCCTCTGACCTAGGAACGGGCAGAAGCTGGTGCCTGTGACCTGCTGCTGCCCTCCGAGGCACCTGTACTGCTCTTGCACCTTCCTTGATGTCTCTATATATCTTGTGCTTCCTGTCTGCAACTGCTCTGCAGAAATAGCATCTGTTACCGATGAATTGTGTTCCCCCAGAAAGATACATTGAATTCCTAATCCCCAGTACCTCAGAATGTGACCTTATTTGGGGTTAGGGTCTTTGCAGTAGTCAATTTAAGATGAGATCATTAGGGTGGGACTTCATCCAATCTTACTGTGTCTTTACAAAGGGACATTTGGACCCAGAGACAGATATAAAGGGAAAATGTCATGTGAAGATGAAGGCAGAGATTGGGGAAATGCATAAGAAATGTCAAAGACTGCCAGCAAACCCCCGGAAGCTAGGAGAAAGGCATGGGACTGATTCTCCCTTGCATCCTTCAGAAGGAACCAACCCTGGCCTCCAGAACTGTGAGATGATAAGTATCTGTTATTTTAATTACTCAATCTGTGGCAGTTGTTATGACAACCCCAGGAAACAAATGCAGGATCTATCACTCCTCTAACACTCAGGATGTCTTTTCCTCAGGCCTGCCTCTCCCCCTGAAGTCTCCTCCCAATCCTCTCCATCCCATATCTGAATTTTTCTATTCAGCAAGTCAAGTTGACGTCAAAATGGTGGCTGAGAGTGGGTTCAAAGCTGCTGGGGTCCTGCATATGCCCCCCAGACTGGTGCACATTCCTGTTGGCCAGGTCTAGAATTCACTCTGACCCTTTTGTAATCCCTAGGTTGATGCAGGTATGGAGAAGGGTCAGCTAAAGACTGATGGTAAAGAGCAAAGAGGCTGGGTCCAGGATACTAAGTCTTCTTACTTTTGTCTTATTTTAAATATTGGATTTCAGAACCATGTTGCTCCAGTTTCAGGCATGTATGACTGAAGGTACAGGATCTCATTCAGATTAAGGAAAAAAGTATAAATTTTCTTCTTATTCACATTTTAAAAATTCCCCTAGATCACAAATTCATGTAGGCAATAGGAAAATGATATTTATTTTTGAGAAAATACAGAGGCTTTGTTAATAAGTTAGTTAAAGCACAGCTGAGTTGAAGGATAAATCCTGTTTTCTCTGAACTAGTAGGACTAGTAAGAAATGAAGAGAGGTCTTCGATCCTGAAATGCCCTATAGCATCACTCTCAAACTTAGTTCAATAGGTTTGCTGGGAAAGAGAGGTGGGAGTAGAGGTGTTGCTTCCTGCCACCCACAAATAAGTTATTGTTATTTATATTTTTATGATTTTGTTAAAATTTATGATTGTTGTAAAAATATCAAGCATTATGGAAAAGTATTAAGAAGAAAGTAAAAATCATGTGAAATCCTCCTACCTTGGCATTACCACCATTGATGTTTTGGAGCACATTCTTTCATGCCTTTCTCTATGCATCTCTTTACCACCAGTACATTATTTTGCATGCATTGGATCTTGGTAAATACTTTTTAAAATTGTTAATTGTTATTTCAGTTTTCTTTTTTTTTGCTACATCCACTTCCTGCTACCCCAGGGACACAGTGGTAACATCTTTTCTCCAGGCTTATTTAATCATACACAAAGTCCCTATACACATACTGTAGAGTTTTCAACAAAATCAATGCTTGTCTTTTTGACAATGGAATCAAATCATAACACTTCTCTGTATCTTGATTTCCTCACTTCACATGTTACAGGAATATCCCAGGCCATCTTGTATAACTCACTTGTTCTTTCATAGTTGCATAGAAGTTCGTGGTGTAAGCGTACTGTTCTTTGCTCACCCTGAGTGACGGTCTTTCACTGTGACCCAGGCATACTCACTGTCACACTCATGTGCCCATACCCCTATGTGCTGCTGCTTTTGTGTCCATGGGACAGATTCCCAAGGATGCTATTGCCCAAAGGGATACACACATTAAAGTTTTAATATATACAGATGAATTGATTTACAAAACGATTATTGTCAATTCATGTCCCCACCAGAAGTCTGTGAGAGGATTCTTTGCCCCACATCTTCCACAGTTCTATAAGCAATCTGTCTTTTTTATTTGTGTCCAAATGATCTCTACGGTGTTACACATAAAAGTCATTCATTTCATCGTAAGACTTTTATTTGCTGGACCCTGAGGTGCCATTTATCTTTTTATTTCTTTTAAAATAGTGGCCATGATTTTTTTTTTAAAAAAACAAGTAATGCTTAGTCAATGCAGATAAATTGAAGAACACAGAAAAACTCAAGAGAAGTCTAACCCAAATGCATAATCACCTGTCTGCTGTCAGCATTTTGATGTGTTTTCTGCTAGTTTTTTCTTTATGTATATTTTCAGACAGATACGGAGTTACAAAAATATGTGTTTTTTATATATGATGCTGTTGTCAGTTGTTTTTTTCTCTTACCAATACATTATGAACATTTTTTTCCATGCTGATACATGTTTTTCTATGGCATAATTTTTAATAGATGAAAATTATTCCATTACATGACTTTTCCTTAACCAATTCCCTGCCAAACATTTTTCTTTTTTCTTTTTTTTACTACCATAAACAATACTGGGATGAGCATATTTTTCCATTATGTTAGTTCACTTGTCTGCTGGTCTTCTAGAGGTAGAGTTGTTGAGTCCAAGGTGATGCACATTTTCAGAGTTTTCATACCAATCAGTCTCTGAAAGACTGTATCGGTGGATGCTCCCCTCTACTTTGAGCCAACAGTGGTGTTAGGGGCTCATTTCAAACCAGAAGCAGACGCTCTAACAGTGCCTGAGCCCAGCTCTTCTTCAGCCCCAGCCTGTGACATGGCGCCATGGGCAACACAGTCTTCACGTCTCCCAGGTTTCGGTGCTCTGTGTCTTACAGGCTTTTGTGTTCATGACCCCAACGGACCTTCAGCATTGATCCCGCAAGGTTGAGAGGGTCAGAGCCCATCCCTATGGCAGATGGGAAACCTGATGCCACAGGAGGTCATATGACTTGAGTCAGCAAGTGTGCGGGTCAGTTCAGGCTGCCATAGCAAAATACCGCAGACTGCGGGACTTAAACAACAGAAATTAATTTTCTTACTGTTCTGGAGGCTGGAAGCCCAAGATCAAGGTGTTGGCAGGTTTGGTTTCTTCTGAGAATTTTCTTCTTGGTTCCCAGATGCTGCCTTCTTGCTGTGTCCTAATGAGTTAGGCGACCAGCAGGACTTGTTTTCTGGTCACAATCCTGCTGAGCAAAACAGGATCTGGTCCAGACAGGATAAAGTGAAAAACCAAAACCAACTGGCCCAAACCAACAGATGGTTGCAAAAGCAATCTCTGGCTGCCCTCAGGGCTCATTAGCGTAAGACACTCCCACAAGCACCATGACAGTTTACAAACGCCCAGGTCATTCTACAATGACCTGGAAGTTACTGTGCCTTTCCTACCCAGCCTTCAATTTGCGTTGACCCACCCCTTAATTTGCATGCAATTGAAAGTGGGCTTATGTGAACATAAATATAGTTGCCAAGAGCCCATGCATTGCTGATTCTGGGCACACTGCTTGTGAGTCGGGCCTGCTTTGCAAGGGGCAGAACATCAGCTCCCCTTGAATTCTTTCCTGGGTGAAGCCAAGCACTGTCCCAGGCTAAGCCCCAGTTCTGAGGCTTTCCTGTCCTGCACCACTCACGTGGCTATTTCTCTGTGCAAGCACCTCCCTGGTGTGTCTGTGGCTCCACATTTCCTCTGCGTATAAGAACCCCAGTCACACTGGATTAGGACTCATCCTAATGGCCTCGTTTAACTTGATTGCCTGACTAAAGGTCCTGTCTCCAAATACAGTCACATACTGAGGGACTAGGCTTGGGACTTCAACATACGACTTTTGAGGGTGGGCACAGTTCTGCTCCTCATAGTGAGTTAACAGCAGAACTGGGGAGGTCCTGGCCAGGCGCAGTGGCTCACGCCTGTAATCCCAGCACTTTGGAAGGCCGAGGCAGGTGGATCACCAGAGGTCAGGAGTTCAAGACCAGCGTGACCAACATGGTGAAACTCCATCTCTACTAAAAATTAAAAAATTAGCTGGATGTGGTGGTATGCACCTGTAATCCCAGCTACTCGGGAGACTGAGGCAGGAGAATTGCTTGAACCCGGGGGGTGGAGGTTGCAGTGAGCTGAGACTGCACCACTGCGCTCCAGCCTGGGCGACAGAGTGAGACTCTCTCAAAAAAAAAAAAAAATACTGGGGAGATCCAGATTTCTGGGGAGATCCAGATTTTTGGTGTACCCTCCTGAGAGCAGAGAATCTGGTGGGGGTGTGGGATGGAATGCAAATACAGTGCCCAAGACTGCTCCTGTGCTTCTGTTCATTTGGCTGGGGAGAAGCTACGACATCACTAGGGATTCTCTTCACCGTCCCACTCTTTTGGGAAACTGGAGGAATTATCCTTGGATCATATTACCAGCCTCTGATGTGGGGAATCTTGTGGTTCACAGATTCAGCCCAGTTTTCCAAACTGATTCCAACAAATGGACTCTAGAAGTTCTTTTTCTACAAAGTTTCTTTCATTAGCTCCAGCAGAAAGCAATGCCAGGGAGAAAGCCCTGAGTTGAAGATGAGAGCTCAGGGGTTTCGGGAAGTTCGGCTTCCCAATCAGTAGTTGCATGAGCCTTTTCTACAAAATGAGGATGGCCCTATTGTCTGGAAAAGCTCTTTGGAAGCTGTAAACAAAACACATTATGAATATTAATAATAAAATAACATAAAACAAGAAAGAAATAGACATAGAATCCAAATCATTGATATCTGTGAAGGAAATAAAGTCAGTACAGATTGAAATAGAAAAAGTGTGACTTGTAACTTTGCTGTGAAATTCAACTTCATTTTCATTTGCTCTGGACATTAACAATGTGACTGACAGACTGACTTCTAACTTGGAATTTCTAACAACCCCATCAAGAGGCTGTACCCAGGATCTCAATGAGCCAGACTGTGGGTGACGTTTCCCATTCAGCAATTGCTGGTATTGGTGAGCCGCGTTCAGTGTTTCTTGGGAAGTCCAGGCCCAAAGAGGTAGTTGAAAGAGTCTCCCAGGGGGATGATTATTTAGGGCACACTAGACTTGGAGTTCAAAACACACAGAAAAACAGCACGAATGAATGGAAAAAAGGAACCGGAGACACAGTGACCCGTGAAATGGGTGAAGAGAATGTAGTCTTAGGAACGCCAAGAGGGACATTTCCCAAGAGTGGCGCCAGCTTTGTGGTTGGTGAGGTTTTAATTAGATTTGAAGGCTTTTGTTTAAGCCTCAGGATAGTAGATTTAAACAGATCGATACACTGAATTAGAATGTAGGGACTGTCATGGGACATTGGAGACTGGCCCTCAGCAGAGGAATAGAGGCTGGCAGAGTTGTCACGCGTGTCCGTGACACAGGCATGGGAAAGAGAACCGGGAGGGACCAGGCTGTTTAGGAGAAGAGCCCAGCAGATACGGGTTTCGCACTTGGCCTCTTGCACCAGGCATTAGATAAATAACCATGGGCAAGTCAGTCTGAGACTCTGATTTCTCCCCGCTGAGCGGGCACAGAGACACCTCAGGGATTCGAACGTGGAGATGAGAGCCTAGACGTTGGCTGGGTTGCAGAACAAGCCAGCTGGGATGGTATCAGAAAGCGTCTTTCTTTTTGCCTCCCCAGTGCCCCACTTGAATTCCTGCAGAGGGTGAATGAGTGTCCTGTGGTTGCTGGAACAAAGTGCTACAAGCCAGACAGTGTGAAACAATAGAAACTCACACGCAGTCCTAGGGTCCAGAAATCTGCAATCAGGGTGTCGGCAGGGCCATACTCTTTCCAAAGGCGCTGGAGGACCCTTCCTCTCCTGTCCCTCTTCTGATCATTATCTGCATTCTTTGTCTTGTAGACGCATCACTCCTGTTCCCTCTGTCATCCCAGACTTCCTCCCTTGCCTTTGTATCCTCTCGTCATCTTCCCTTTACGAGTGTGTCTGTCCCCAAGTTTCCCTCCTCTTATAAGGACACTAGTAGGTCCCTTGGATTTAGGGTCCACATGAATCCAGTATGACCTAATCTTAACTGGGTTACATCTTCGAAGACCCTATTTTCAAGTAAAGTCACATATGGAAGTTCTGGGTGGACATGAATTTGTGGGGGCTGCTGTTCAACTCAGTAAAGTGAGAGATGAAAGTGTGGGTGCTCCTAGGCTGGGCATAGTGGCTCATGCCTGTAATCCTAGCACTTTGGGAGGCCGAGACGGGTGGATCACGAAGTCAGGAGATCGAGACCCTCCTGGCCAACATGGTGAAATCCCACCTCTACTAAAAATACACAAAAAAATTAGCCAGGCGTGGTGGTGCATATCTGTAATCCCAGCTACTTGGGAGGCTGAGGCAGGACAATAACTTGAACCGAGATCGCACCACTGCACTCCTCCAGCCTGGCGACAGAGTGAGACTCTGTCTCAAAAAAAAAAAAAA
>NW_012104587.1:3390138-3392005 GCF_000951045.1 Mandrillus leucophaeus
CCCAGGAGGTCAAGCCACTGCACTCCAGCCTGGGTGACAGAGTGACACCCAGTCTCAAAACAAAAACAAAACTAAAAACATTAAAATAAAGTCTCAATTCAGAAATTCAAGGCTTCCAGTTCAATGTCTTAGACCACACATTTTTCTCCATTCCAAGCCAAGACATCTTGGACAGGCAGCAGGGGCTGGAGGGCATCTAGGTGGCACCTTCCTTCTCTCTGACCTCCTCGTTCATCCCGTCTGAAGGGGAGGGGCAGGCTCCAGGAGGAGCCAGCAGGGCAGGAAATGTCTGTGTGGCTGACACTGTCCTCACGTGGTTCTGTGTTTGGCATCTGTCAGAGTTCACAGATGTTGCCTCCTCTTTTGGGACTTGGACAGTTTGGAGACCCTCAGGGCAGGGGCTTCTTGATGGTAGCCCCTGCGCTCCGGGCAGAGGCTTTGTTCCAAGCAGCCTGCCTCCTACCCGCCTCTGCTGAAGCTGTCTGCCCTTCCAGATAGTCCACTGGCCTGCACCGGCTGGCACTACAGCCCTCATCCGCCTCCGCCTGGTCAAATGATGGCCTGCGGGTGAGACCATGCTTTAAAATGGGGAAGCCATTCCTGGTTTCTCCACTCATCACTGTGCCTCTAACTGTGGGGTCAGTGATGTGGGGGATCCACCCACATCAGCCTGCGGAGTAGCTGGGATTATAGGTACGCGCCACCAAACCTGGCTAATTTTTGTATTTTTAGTAGAGACAGGGTTCCTCCATGTTGGCCAGGCTAGTCTTGAACTCCTGAGCTCAAGTGATCCACCCACCTTGGCCTCCCAAAGTGTTGTGGCGTGAGCCACCACACCTGGCCAAGATGATGATTCTGGAGCAAGGTTTATTGAGAGGGACTCTCAGGGGAAGGGAAGTGGAGGAGGCAGGAGGAGGCTCAGCAGACATGGTGTTTCCACCACAGCCTGCTGGCCTCAGCCCCATCCCACTGGGGGGCCCTTCCCACAGACAGGCAAGGAGGTGGAGACTCTGTGTCCCGCATGGGATGACATTGGCTTTAGGCTGCCCTCTGAGGGATGCTGTGACGGCCCAGGCACTTCCAGGGAGGAGTCTCCTAGCTGACTGCAGTTCTCTCCAGCTCAGAGTATCTGGGCAAGACACCAGCAGCTTCTCCTGTTCTGCACCTGCTTCCCCATGGCTCTTCTTGTCTTCCCAGCGATGGGTACAGGCCTCCCTCCTCACCTCTCTCCTCTACACTCACCTCACCTGCTCTGCAATCCAAAGTCTTCCACAAGTCTTGTTCACCAACACCAACTCCTCTCTTAGCAAATCATAGCCAATTTAATAACAGTGACTTCCAGGTAACATTATTCCTGATGATGTATGTCTTAGTCCATTTATGCTGCTATAACAAAATACTTGAGACTTGGTAATTTATTTAAAAATACCAGGAATTTATTTCTCACAGTTCTGGAGGCTGGGAAGTCCAAGATCAAGGCGCCGGCAGACTCAGCACTTGGTGAGGGCTGTTCTCTGCTTCCAAGATGGCACTTTGTTGCTGCATTCTGCAGAGAGGACAAAGGCTGTGTTCTCACATGGCAGAAGAGACAGAGGGACAAGAGAGAGATGAACTCCTTCCAGCAAGCCTTTCAGACCAGCTCCGATTCCATTCAGGAGGGTGGTGTCCTCCTAACTCAGTCACCTCCTGGAGACCACACTTCTTAATATCGTTGCATCGGGGACTAAGTTTCAACATGAATTTTGGAGGGAACACAAACATTCAAGCCATAACAATGACTTATATTGTTTTTTGTTTTGTTTTGTTTTTTTGTGTGTGGTTTTGTATTTGTGTGTTTTGTTTGGTTTTGAGATGGAGTCTTGCTCTT
>NW_012104587.1:3392073-3401678 GCF_000951045.1 Mandrillus leucophaeus
TTCAAGTGATTCTCCTGCCTCAGCCTCCCGAGTAGCTGGGATTACAGGCATGCACCACCACGCCCAACTAATTTTGCATTTTCAGTAAAGACGAGGTTTCTCCATGTTGGTCAGGCTGGTCTCAATCTCCTGACCTCATGTGATCCACCTGCCTCTGCCTCTCAAAGTGATGGGATTACCGGTGTGAGCCACCACGCTAGGCCATTTTCTTTTGTATTGTCTTGTATTTATAGAAACCAACTGTAACTAACATTTGTGTTTTCTGTTACCATTTTTCAGGCCCTTCCACATCTTTTATCTTGATGTTGTTTCACAACCCAATCAAGTGTTTTCCTAAATTCTCACTTTAGAGTTAATGACTGTGAGCATGAGATAGGAGCTGTGTCTGGGCTTGTTATAGAAGAATAGTAAGTATATAAAATTCTGGAAAATCAACTTTATTGAGCTATAAGTTGCATACAATAGAATGAACTTATTTTAAGTGTGCGGTTCGGTGGGCTTTGGCTTTGACCAACATGTATACCTGTGTAACCACTACCTGCATCACCACCTCCCTGGTCCCGGCTGATCATCAATGCTTTCTGTCACGGTACATTAGTTTTTAGCCTTTTTGGAAATTCACGTAAATGTAAATCATACTTTGTGCAGCCATTTGTGTCTAGTTTCTTTTGCTCAGTGTAACATCTGTGAGATTTATCCATGTTTTGGTTATTGAGAATAAAGCTACTATGTACATTTAAGTACACATTTTTGTGGAGATACATGTTTTTATTTCTCTTGAGTAAATACCTAGGAGTGGGATTCTGGTTTGCATGGATAAGTATATGTTTAAACTTATAAGACAATGCCAAATTATTTCCAAAGTGGCTGTGCAATTCTGCATTTGCTCTAGGAAGGTATGAGAGCTCCAATTTCTTCTTGTCCTTGTTAGCACTTGAAGTTATCAGTCTTTTAAATTTCAACAATTCTAGTAGTGTCAGTGATTTTTTTTTTTTTTTGAGACAAGTTCTTGCCCTGTTGCCCTGGCTGGAGTGCAGTGGCACGACCATGGCAGCCTTGATCTCCCGGGGTCAAGCAATTCTCTCACCTTAGCCTCCAAATTGGTGACATTTTAGGCATGCACTAACATGCCCAATTAATTTTTTAATTTTTTGTAGAGACGGGGTCTTGCTATGTTGCCCAGGCTGGTCTCGAACTCCTAGGCTCAAGTGATCCTCCCATCTTGGCCTCCCAAAGTGCTGAGATTACATGTATGAGCCACCATGCCCAGTCTAGGGTTTTAATTTAAATGTGTATGATAACCAATGATATTAAACTTTTATGTATGCACTTACTGGCCATTTGTATATCTTCTTCTGTGAAATACCTTTGAACTTTTTACACATTTCTAAAAATTGAGTTGTCTTCAAATTGAGTTGTAAGGGTTCTTTATATTCTGTATACCACCAGTCTTTCAGTAGATAAATGCATTGTAAATTTTTTTTTTTTTCTGGCCTGTGGCTTGCTGTTTAATTTCTTTTTTAACAGGGTCTTCTGAAAAGGAGAAATTTTAAATTTCCTTAAGTTTTAATTTATTGAAACTTTATTGTCTCATGATTTGGGCTTCCTAAGAAATCTTTGCTTACCACAAGGTTGTGAAGATTTTCTCCTGTTTCCCTCTATAAGTTTCATAGTTTTAGCTTTTATGTTTAGGCTTATGATGTTTTTTAAATTCATTTTTGTGTACCATAGGAGGAAATGGTCATTTCCATATATAATTGTTCCAGTACTTTATTGACTATTCTATCCTTTCCTCATTGGATTATTTTGGCAGTTTTGTAAAACATCAACAGACTATGTATGTGGGTCTGTTTCTGGATTCTCTATTCTGTTTCACAAGTATATGTTAACTCTTACAACAATATTACCTGCCTTGATTACTGTAGCTTTTTTTTTTTTTTAATGGAGTCTCACTCTGTCACCCAGGCTGGGGTGCAGTGGTGTGATCTCGGCTCACCGTAACATCCGCCACCCGGGTTCCAGCAACTATTTTGCCTCAGCCTCCCAAGTAGCTGGGATTACAGGCACCTACCACCACGCCCGGCTAATTTTTGTATTTTTAGTAGAGACAGGGTTTCACCATGGTGGCCAGGCTGGTCTCTAACTCCTGACCTCAGGTAATCCCCCTGCCTCGGCCTCCCAAAGTGCTGGGATTGCAGGCGTGAGCCACCATGCCTGGCCTACTGTAGCTTTACAGTAAGTCTTCTCATTGAAATGTTATATATATAACAAAATAAAAATTTGTTTTATGTTATTTTAGGTTTTTTACATTTTCTCATCTTTTTCAAAGTTATTTTTGCTCTTCTAGGACTTTTCTGTCTCCATATAAATTTTAGAATCACCTTATAAATTTTTATAAAAAATCTACTGGGCTATTAATTGGGATTGCATTAAACCTCAGCTCAACTTGAGTAAAACCAATATCTTAATGATACTGAGTTTTCCAATCCATGAACAGGGTATATCCCTCCATCTCTTTAGATCTTCTTTAATTCTTTCTGGTGTGCTTTGAAGTTTTCAATGTACAAGTCTTGCACATATTTTATTAATTTTATCTCCAAAGTGCTTCACATGCTTGATGAAAAATTTTTCATTTTCTAATTCATCATTGCTAGATTAGGTATACAACTGATTTTTGTATGTTGACCTTGTATCCAGCAACCTTGCCAAATTAACTTCTTAGCAAAACAGACTGGATGCTGTGTTTACCCCTGGGCACAGAGGGACACACACACAGTATCCCAGGCAGTGCTCCCGATGTAAGGTTGTTACCAGATTTGTCCATAGAGTCATTCCATTTCATTGCTCTCAGAGACTAACAAAGGTAAACCTTTATGCAGGGCCAGAGAGAGGCTCCTAAGGCATAACATTTAGGAAACTCTTGCTCTTAGCAAGGGCAAGGCATCCTTAACAAGACTGAACACCTCCTTAAATTTTGCATCTTGCTCCCCCCATGTCATCATTATAAAACCTGAATGGAATTCCACTTGCTAAAAACTCCCTTTTTCATATGCATATTTAATGTTCACTAGAAAATCTAAATGCATTTACAAAAAGAAAACAAACAGAACTATTTCTGTTTAAAAGTAATTCTTTATTTTTAAATCTCCTGTGTGCCCACAGACATCCAGGGCACAAAATAAAGGGCATGCACATGGCAGTTCCAGATCCCACAGGCACAGGGATGTGGCACTGGATTTTCCAGGAATGCAGCTACCACACAAAGCAAGGGAGATGGCTCCTTGTTTTTTGGGGACTTCTCCAAGAATTGTTCACCATGGCAGAGACTCACAGTGCTGAGAACAACACCACTGGTGCTGGCTTCCATCCATTGGCCTCTGCAGCTGTCCCTTGAAAACATGTGCCAGACAGGCCTGGAGAATTATTTTAAGAGACTAGGAGCAAGTATTATCTAGTGTATGTTAAATATACACAAAAGAAACTTTAGTTTTGGCTGGGGGATGGTGACTCGCGTCTGTGATTCCATTACTCTGGGAGGCCAAAGCAGGAGGATAGCTTTAGGCCAGGAGTTCGAGACCAGACCTGGCAACTTAGTGAGACTCCATCTCTACAAAAACCAAAACAATTACCAGGCGTGGTGGCTCATGCCTGTAATCCCAGCACTTTGGGAGGCCAAGGCAGGAGGATTGCTTGTGTCCAGGAGTTCAAGACCAGCCTGGGCAATATAGTGAGACCCTATCTCTACCAAAAAGAAAAAAAAAATTAAAGATTAGCCTGGTGTGGTGGTGTGTGCCTGTAGTTCCAGCTACTTGGGAGGCTGAGGCAGGGGAATCACTTAAGCCTGGGAGATTGAGGCTGCAAGGAGCTATGATCATGCCACTGCACTTAAGCCTGGATAACAGAACAAGATCCTGTCTCAAAAAAAAAAAAAAAAAAGAAAGAAAAAAAAAGAGAACTTTGGTTTTATATGAAAATAGGCACAAATCTTTCTTATTTCTAAGCACAAACAATTGTTCAGGCTTTGCACCACATGAATGTCCCACAGAACATTTGCAAGGTGACAGGAAGCTGAGTGTTGCTGTGAGGGGCTGTCCTGGACAATGGGGGCACCTGTTGCTCTGGCTGTGGCACCAAATGCCAGACACAATCATGGCAACCACCAAAGGGCTCCTACAAATGTCCGAACGCCACTGTAGAGAAATACTATTTGTAAAGGGGCCTTGGGTTGCAGAGTGGCAAGAGTCTCGTCAAAGTTTGCCTCCAATTCAAATATTCAGCTTCCCCACTGTTACTGCTACCAGAAAGGGGCCCCGACCCAGATCCTAAGAGAGGGTTCTTGGACCTCACATGAGAAAAAATTTGAGGTAAGTCTGTAAAGTGAAAACAAGTTTATTAGGAAAGTAAAGGAATAAAAGAATGGCTACTTCATAGGCAAAACAGCAGCGTGGGCTGCTCCCTGATTACACTTACAGTTATTTCTTGATTATATGCTAAACAAGGGGTGATTGTTCATGAGTTTTCCGGGAAAGGGGTGGGCAATTCCTGGAACTGAGGGTTCCTCCCCTCTTTAGACCATAAAGAGTAACTCCTGGATGTTGCCATGGTGTTTGTAAACTGTCATGGCGGTGGAGTGTCTCTTAGCATGCTAATGTATTATAATTAGCATATAATGAGCAGTGAGGACAACCAGAGGTCACTCTGTCGCCATCTTGGTTATGGTGGGATTTGGCTGAGTCCTTTACCTCAAACTGTTTTATCAGCAAGGTCTTTGTGATCTGTATCTTGTGCCAACCTCCTATCTCATCCTGGGACTTAGAATACTAAACTTCCTGGGAACGCCATCCAGTAGGTCTCAGTCTCATTTTCCCCAGCCCCTGTTCAAGATGGAGTCGCTCTGGTTCGAATGCCTCTGAGGTTACAATGCAGGAAGCATTTCTCTCAGACCTCCTCTCCCTCTCAGTTATCGGTCTCTCCCTCTCTGCTACCTCAGAAACAAAATATTAAAAGCAAAACCAAACCAAAAATACTCCAGTCTTTCCCTTGACCACCCTTTCCAGCCACAACTCATTTCTCAGTTCCCTTTCAGCGCCAAACTCCTCAGCAGAGCTGTCCGCTCCTGCTGTCTCCATTCTATCACCTCACACCCACTTTTTAATCTAAGTGAAAGAATCTGAACATATAGAAGAGTGCAGAGAATTCACAGCCCAGATTTGACAACTGCAAACATTTCGCTGTATTCGATTGGGATTTGTGTGTTTCATCCTCCCCACCCTTTCCTCCCATCCCCCCTACCCCAGGCTGGGGCTGGTATTCCACACTCACCGCCTCGTTGAGGCATCCCAGTGGGGCGGCGCCTCCATCTGTCTGGGGGTTTGGTTGGTGGCCGCCTGCACCTCGGGTGGGGAAGCTCCACGAGACAGGGATCTCTTCCATTCTCATCCCAAGCTCTCCTGCACCTCATTAAGGCATCCGATAAATAGTTGTTGCGCCAAAGAATGGCCACCCACCAGCTGAACTCCCAGCCTGATTCCTGATTGCCAATAACAGGATCTTACGTGTCAATTCAAGCCTAATTATTTTCCTTTAGATTATTTTTTTGTTTTCTAGTTCTGATCATTTTTGTAATAAGGCACTCCCTGGTGGAAACACGGAAAGTACAGAGAGGTGAAAAGGGGAAGGGGAAAACTCACTCATAGTCCCACTGTCCAAAGACAGCCCGATCGCACGGCTCAAGGCAACACCTCCTCGTCTTACCGATTTTGACCCGGATGCAACAGGTAGACAGTTTCATTCACCAGAAACTCCGCCATTGATCCTCACAAGAAAAGCAGAGAGAGAACTATGTGCTCCCTGGGGTCCCATGGGTGGAAACGAGGGCCTCAGCCCAGTTCCTGTGAAAAGATGTCTCGAGAGTCTTTGTTTTTGAGGTGGAGTCTCACCCTGTTGCCCAGGCTGGAGTGCGGTGGCACGATCTCGGCTCACTGCAACTCCCACCTCCTGGGTTCAAGCAGTTCTCATGCCTCAGTCTCCTGAGTAGCTGAGATTACAGGTGCCCACCACCACTCCCAGCTAACTTTTTTTGTATTTTTAGTAGAGAAGGGGTTTTGCCATGTTGGCCCGGCTGGTCTCAAACTCCCAACCTCAGGAGATCTGCCCGCCTCAGCCTCCCAAAGTGCTGGGATCACAGGCGTGAGTCACCATGCCCAGCCAAGAGTCATTTTTGGCTGCAGAAAGGTTTGGGGTTTCCCCTGGTGGGTGGGGGATATCAATGAGGGGAGGGGTGGAGAGGTTTCAGCAACTTCTGTGCCTGGGAAACTTTGAGATGGGGAAGAGAAGCCTACACTGGATTTATGGGTAGCCTTTGAGGCAAAGCTCTCTGTGAATCATTGTGGCTTCTAGAATCTGGCTGCCATTTCCTTCAGTTCTACATCAAGCAGTGACTGGGCCACGTGGAGCCCTGTGACTGATGGGTTACACTGACAGTCACACATGCAGACGTCTGAGGGAACTTCAGTGTAGCCAACAGCTCCTACTCACGATTGAAAGAAATAGAGTATCGGAAGCGTATTAGTCACAGTTTTCCAGAGAAACAGAACCCATAGGCTACATAGAGACATAAGAGGAGATTTACGATGGGAATTGGTTCACGCAATTATGGAGGCTGAGAAGTCCACCATCTGCCACCTGCGGAGTGGCCTCTGGGGGCCAGGGCAGGATGGGGAGGGAAGGGAGGGAGTCAGAACCCCCTCCTGTACACACTTCCATGTTGATCTTATTATATTTTGTTGTAATCATTCATTTATGGGTTTGTGCCTCCCAGTGACTCCCTGTTCCTCTAAAGGGACCATGTTTATTGATCTTTGAGTTGCCAGCTCCGTGGACAGCACCAGCAGATGCATAGAGCTCAACACATCTGTTGGCCGAATCCACCTCCCTTCACCCTGTGGCACCCTGCCCAGTGTTTTCAGCACTGCGTGGGCGCTCCTTCCCCACCCAGCTGACTCCTTGAGCACAGCTTTAGTCATGAGCCCCATGGGACCACCCCAAGTCTCTCTGTGGATGTACTTGGCCAGACCATGGGTCAAGGTCCTTTTTGGGGCTATGCCCACTGGGCCAGGACTCACAGCTCTCCTCCTGCCAGGAATGCCTTTAGTAGGTAGACACAGGCCACTGCCCTGCAAAATGGACACAGGGCCTTGCCTAAGGCAGCAAGGACCACCAGGATGGTGTGGGAGGAGGGGAGGAAAAGGACCTGGGGCTCTGAGGCAGGGCAGGCTTCATGGGTTTATGTGGCCACTTAGAAGGGTCCAAGCTTGTTCCAATGCTTTCCAACCACCAGCTTGAAATTCTTACTAGTTCTGAATAAAAGGCCTGTGTTTTCATTTTGCACCAGAACCTGCACATTTTGTAGCTGGTGCTGCTGTGAGGAATTATCAGAGGAGGGTCCCAGAAGCAAGAAGGAACAATGAGCTGTTTAGAAGAAGCTCTGGGCCTCAGCCACCCTCAGAGAGCAGTGACGGCCGGAGCTTGGGCAGGGGATGGGTGAGTTGGGGGCAGGGACATGGCTGGCACGCTCTCTCTGCCCTGACTGGAGAGCCACGATGTTCCAAGGCATTGGGGGCCAATATCCCTGGTCCACAAATGGGCACAGGCCCCGGTGGTGAACTTCGTTTTTTTCTCATTGGAGAGAAAATAGCAGAGTGAAGACCTGCGATTGAAGATCACCCCAATGTAGAAATATTATTTTCAGAGAAAAGAAAAATCGAGTTCTCAGTGTTCCAGCATGGCTTTGCCAAGACTGAGAGGAGGCTGGGGCAAGCCTGTGCAGAGTGAGCCCCACAAGACCCCCCTCATGCCCCACATCCAACAACTGTGAAATATTCAGTGACCCAAACAGATGACAGCCTGTCACAGGGTCACAGGGACCCGAGCTGCACAGACGGGTCATCCTCACCCTAGTTATATGCGGATTCTGTATTTGCAAATCTGCCTACTTGCTAAAATGTATTTGTAAACCCAAAATCAACACTCAGGGTCTTTTTTTTTTTTTTTTTTTGAGACGGAATCTTGCTCTGTCACCCAGGCTGAAGTGCATGGCATGAACTCAGCTCACTGCAAGCTCAGCCTCTCCTGAGTTCACGCCATTCTCCCACCTCAGCCTCCCGAGTAGCTGGGACTACAGGCGTGTGCCACCACGCCCAGCTGATTTTGTTTTTGTATTTTTATTAGAGACAGTGTTAGCCAGGGTGGTCTCGATCTCCTGACTTCGTGATCCACCCTCCTCCGCCTCCCAAAGTGCTGGGATTACAGGCGTGAACCACCACACCTGGCCAGTCAGGGCCTTTTGAGTTCATTTATGGACAGGTTCAGTGGCAAAAAAAAAAAAAAGGCTTTGAATGCAGGTTTCCAGTTGAGGCTGAACAAGGAACTGCCGTCTTGCTTCAGCTCTTATATCATAAACAAATGTCTTTTTCGAAGTCTATTTGGTACTGTGGTTTTGCATTTTCATGTTTCTTCTTGGCGATTTTGTTGTTTGAAATGGCTGTAGCTCCAGCATAGCACCAAAGTGCTGTCTGATGTTCCAAGCGCAAGAAGGCAGTGACCTGCCCCATGGAGAAAACACATGTGTTAGATACACTTCGTGCAGGCATGAGATAATTAATCAGCAATAGACACGAAGTGAGGTATATTTAAACGGAAACACACATAAAGGAGAATTGTTTATTCATAGATTAATAACTGTGACTAGAGGCTGGGCATGGTGGCTCACATCTGTAATCCCAGCACTTTGGGAGGCCGAGGTGGGTGAATCACTTGAGGTCAGGAGTTCGAGACCAGCCTGGCCAACATGGCAAAACCCCATCTCTACTAAAAATACAAAAATTAGCCAGACGTGGTGGCATATACCTGTAATCCCAGCTACTTGGGAGGCTGAGGCAGGAGAATCACTTGACCCTGGAGGGCAGAGGTTGCAGTGAGCCGAGATCACACCACTTCACACCGGCCTGGGCGAAAGAGCCAGATTCTGTCTTTAAAAAAAAAATAAAAAAAAAAAGTGACCAGAGTCTCGCAGGACCCTGACTCCAAGTTTCCCTAAGAGCAATAATTCAGTATCCACTAGCTCTAGTTCAGTCTTTGAGGGGACCTTACAGAATGTAACTATTGCGAATGATGAGCAGCAACTGTAATCCGAGAAGCCTAACAGGTTCAGGAATGCATTTCGGGTTTCTTTGCCTTGTGGGTATATAGACTTAAATCACCACTTTTTGATGAGAAATAGACTTAGAGAGATGAAATGATGCTATGGACGAACGTTTGCGCTCCTCCAAATTCTTATGTCAAAGGCAGAATCTTTCTGATTCTAGAGCCGGGACATAGTTTTCAAACATTTGCACCGAAGCATCCCCAACACAGAAGAGGGAAATGCGGGTCCCTGGGGGTACAGAGGGGTGGAAAATGACCCAACTGGGTGTAAAAGTTCTTGAAAGTCTCTGTTTGACCTTAAAAATTCCAGTAAATTATTCATTCTACTCTACAGATAGTATGCTTTTGTTTTACCATAAAATATTATATTAAATCACTAGTTGAATGATGTAACTCCAATA
>NW_012104587.1:3401984-3409270 GCF_000951045.1 Mandrillus leucophaeus
CACGGACACGGGATGAAGAGGGTCCCAGCACAGGTACAGGATGAAGAGGGGATGAAGAGGGTCACTGTCAGAAGCCAGGAAGGTGCGAGACAGGGGTCTGCAATGTGACAAACTCATTTCCTTAGGCATGGTCCTCTGGACACTCCGGCTTGGGCCAGTTTTCTACACCCGCTGCGGGACACGCTTGCGCCTCTATCCTGATTGACCACGTGGGGGCGCCCCACACGCGCTGTACCCCAGTACTCGCACCTCTGAGCTTTTCACTCAGATGTGGCTTTGTTTCCCAGGATGTCCGCATCCTCCTCTGTGTCAGCCATGGTTGCCATGGATACCGTGGCTCCCAGCCAGAGGAGGGTCTCAGGACTGAGAGGCGTTGCTGGTGTTAGGCCATCAGTTCAAGAACAGGACCACGCAGCGGGGAGCTGTGTGCTGGTGGAGAAGGACCCTGCGGATGTTACCAGGGAAAAATGAATGGAACTCCCTTCTGAGCAGCCTCAGTGGAGACCAACCCAACACCCTTACCCTGTGTTCACCCCGTGCAGCAGGGACTTCCCCTGCCCCCCACGCAGGAGGGGCCAAACCCACTTACAGCAGACCTGTGGCCCCCAGGTCTCGGGGTCACGGGAAAGTTCCTTGTTCCTCTGTCCGTCCTCCTTTCTGTCAGCTCGCCAGTGGCGTGTTGATGCTGGGTTCGTGGTCCTTCGTCTTCCTTTGCGCTCACACTGACAGTTTCTGGACCTATGCATGTGGATGCCTGATAAGTGCATCCAGAGAGCCATGCCTTTTCATAAACGGTGCTTGGGTCTCAGTTTCACTCTGGCCAGGACGTTGCGGTTTTGGAGACCACGTGCCAGAGGGCACACACCCTCCTGTTGCTCAGCTGAACCGACCGGCCTGTTCCCGCGCTTCTGCAAGTGGCCTATTCCACACCTGCAGCCGTCTATGTGCCAATCAGTGACTGCCGAACAACACCTGTGGCTCCGAGGGCATCCTCTGAGGGATCCCACCTGAGTCCCACGGAATCTGATTCTCCAGGAGCCTCCCTTTCCCAATGGCCATCCAGTCCCCACGCTGCCCACTGGGGCTCCTCTCGGCCCCCATCACGGGGGTGTGGCTTGCCTGGCCATGACAGCAGGCTGTAGTTTCCTGCACCCACCACACCCTCTCTCTAGAACACTCTCCAGTTTGAGCAGCGTCTTCAGGAAGCATCGTCTGATCACAGCGCCCATTTGTGGCACAGACCAACTCCTCCCTTCCATCCATGTGACTTTTGTGTTGGTTCGGTTGCTTTTCTTGATTTCTTTTGAATAATTTCGTTTTCCTTTCCTAATTTCTTAGGATGAGTACAAGATACTAGTTCTTTTATTTTTCATCTTCCTACTTTAATAACGAAAGCATTTTAAAGTGCTAACATTTCCTGGGGGTATTGGTTTTTGAGGATTCACATAGATTTCGGGATGAAATGTCCTTTTTTTTTATTATTATTATTTTCAGGATAGTATGCCATTGATTTTTTAAAACTTCCTATTTGAGCTAGGTGTAAGCTAGGAATATGTCTCTTAATTTTGAAGTTGTAAACATTTTTGGGTCATCTCTGTAATAATTATTCCTAATTGTTTTGGATTATGTTTAGAGGATGTGCTGGTAAAGCCTGTTTTAAAAATATTCTCGGCTAGGCACAGTGGCTCACACCTGTAATCCCAGCACCTTGGGAGGCCGAGTCGGGGGCGGATCACTCGAGTTCAGGAGTTGGAGGCCAGCCTGGCCAACATGGCGAGACCCTATCTTTACTAAAAATACAAAAATTAGATGGGTGTAGTGGTGCATGCCTGTAATCCCAGCTACTTGGGAGCTGAGGCAGGAGAATCTCTTGAACCCGGGAGGTGGAGTTGCAGTGAACCAAGATCATGCCACTGCACTCCAGCCTGGGTGACAGAGTGAGACTCTGTCTAAAAAAATAAAAATTAAATAAAAAAATTTTAAAAAATTAAAAATATTCTCAAGGATTTCTTTATGGCTCAGAACAGCAATGTGTTCCATGGACTTGAAAAAATGAATCTCTATTCAGGTGATATAAAGATATATTTTTATTAAGTATGAAGATTTTAGTGTATCTTATTGTATATATTGACATTTCCCACTATACTTGTATATGTGTGTTTACACATATTAATATGTGTATACGTGTACACATACATAAATATATACACATACATATACGTGTGTGCATCTTTTTTTTTCCTCCAAGGTAGAGTCTCGGTCTGTTACCCAGGTTGGAGTGCAGTGGTGTGATCTTGGCTCACTGCAACTTGGCCTCCTGGGTTCAAGCTACTCTCATGCCTCAGCCTCCCAAGTAGCTGGGACTACAGGTGCCCGCCACCACATCTGGCTAATTTTTGTATTTTTAGTAGAGACAGTGTTCCACCATGTTGATTAGTCTGGTCTTGAACTCCTGACCTCAGGAGATCTGCTTGCCTTAGCCTCCCAAAATGCTGGGATTACAGGCATGAGCCACTGTGCCTGGTCATGGGTCTATATTTTAATCAAAGTCTCCTACCATTTCTTTTTCTTTTTTTTTTTTTTTGGCGTCTCGCTCTGTCACCCAGGCTGCAGTGCAGTGGCTCAATCTCAGCTCACTGCAACCTCTGCCTCCTGGGTTCAAACGATTCTCCTGCCTCAGCCTCCTGAGATGCTGGGATTTATGTGTCACCACACCTGACTAATTTTTGTATTTTTAGTAGAATGGGATTTCACCATGTTGGTCAGGCTGGAGTCTCCTACAATTTAGAATAGCTTTTGTTTATGTCTATCTGTGGCACTGTTGTGTGGACACAGGTCTACTTTCTTCATAAATGGTGGCTTTTATCATTATGTAATGTCCATTTTTTTTCTAGTTAGTGCTTTAACCTTCAATTCCACTTTTTCTCATATTAATATTACTACTCATGTTTGCTTTGTGTTTCCATCTGCCTGGACTTCTTGTGACCATCTTATTTTGGTTCTGCTTTTTCCTTCCTTCCCCTTTCTTGCCTTCGTTTGAACTAACTTTTGTTTTTCCTATTGTTTGTTTATTCTTTCTGTGGCAACCATAGATTTTTTTTTCATATGTATGCTTAAATTAACAAAATCTAAATTTAATCAATATCTTCATTCTCTTAATTAAGGACCTTACAATGCTTTAGTGCTTAAATAACCCATTTAACTTATACATACTACTGTTGTCTTCACTTTTATAATTTTTAATCCCTAAAATTAGACATTATTATTATTGCTTCATAGTCAATATTTAGATGTCTATGTTCTAACCAGTTTCTTTGCTATTATTTCATATTTTTAGAGCTAAATATAATTTTAATTTTGAAATGATTTTATATGTATAGAAATTTGGGCTAGGTGAGGTAGCTCACCCCTGTAATCCTAGCATTTTGGGAGGCTGAAGTGGGAGGATCACTTGATCTTGGGAGCTCAAGACCAGCCTGGGCAACATAGTGAGACCTCATCTCTATAAAATAAAAAAATTTTAAAAAAGAAAATTGTAAGAAGAGTACAAATAGCATTTTTTCCCTTCTGAACTACTTGAGAATTAATTACCAGGCTGATGCCCATCATCTCAAATCCTTTAGGGTGTACCACCTACAACAAGGACAGTCTCCTGCATAGAAAGGCAACATCAACATCAGGAGAGCAACACTCACACACTACTACCATTGAATCAGCAGAATCCTGCATTCATGTTTTGGCAATTTCTCAGGAACATCCTTTGTACCAACAGGGTCTCATCTTGGGTCACAAGTTGTGTTTAGTTGACATGTCTCTTCAGTCTCCTTCAATCCGACAGTTTCTCTGTCTTTTCTTGACTTGTATGACTGTGACGCTTTCGAAAAGCACAGATCAGTTATTTTGTAGAATGTTCCTCAAGTAGGATTTGTCTGATGCTTCCTTTTGATTAGATTCAGGTTATGCATCTTTGGCAGGACTATCAGGGAGTTGGGCTGTGTTCTTTCCATTGTATCCTATCAGAGAGAACACAACATAGATTTATCCTATGACTGGTGATGGGACGTCATGCTTTGACTGTGACTTTGGTCACTTGGCTAAAATGGTATCTGCCAGGTGTCTCCACTGTAAAGTTATTATTTTTCCCTTTGTATTTAACAAGTGTTTTGTAGAGAAGTACCTCGAAACCATGTAAACATTCCTGCCTGTTCAAACTTTCACTCCTCAGCATTAACATCTACTAATACTTCTTGGTTAAATTACTAATAGCTATGATGATTGTCAAATGGTAACTTTCCTAATTCTATAATTTCTTCCACGTTTATTAGTTGGCATTTTGTTGTAAGAAAAGTTTTTTCTTCTCATTTATGTATTCATTCATTGGTATCTATACGGCTTTCTGTTTTATCCAATGGGTTATAATATGTTATTATTATCTACTTTGGGGTTCAAATTATGTCAGAACCAGTGGGACCCCTTTAGAGCTGGCTCTTCTGTCCTTTTAATTCATCTCCATCAATTTTTGAGCATATGCTCACTTTCTGGCACAAAAGATGTTATAGGTTCATCTTATGCTTTTCCTACCTCAACCCTGGAATCAGCCATTTTCCCAGTAAATCCTGATTGCTTTTAGGGGAGAATGGTATTTAGAAACCAAGATTTGAGTGCTGGGCATGCTCATTGCTGCCAGGGTGTTATTGCACCCAGGACTTCTCGGTGGATAAAGCTAGCAACACATGTATGTATACACACATTTATATCTATATTCATTTCTGTATCTGTCCATAAGTATTGAAAACCATTAGTTCATCCCTCCAATTATAATCTAACACACAGAGTTCATTCCAGTTTCCTCCTTTTCTGTGTCTGTAACTTCTCTGGCAGTGAGAAATCTGGCTTCCACTTTCCTCAACATTTTGCTTATTTGATCAATCTTTTCTAGGTAACCAGTCTACCTCCATGTTGCCACATGCTTTCCAGTACTCAGAGCCGCTTTGCTCTGCGGATAGTTTCCCATCCCAATGAGATACCTGAAAAGATGGGCCCTGTTTTTCATAGCCCCTTCAGGCTAAGGGGACAAAAGTCAGAGTGCCTGGAAAGGGTGGTCTGAGGACATAGGAAAAAGAACAACCAGAAACCAACAAAAGTGCTTTTCCTATTCTCTCACTCAATAATCAGCAAGCAATACTTCTTGATTGATCTGCTTGCTCTTTTCCCCCACACACCAAGCAATCAATCGACTTTGCAGAGGACACCAGCTAAGCATCCTCCAATTCAATTCTGATGCTGTCTACCTGGAGATAGCGTCGGATCCCACAGGCTGAGTGCTCAGTCCCACAAGGCTGTCCCCACTTCCAGTGCTCATTGAAAGCCCCAGGTTGTTCCATCTGTGCTTCTGACCCACCAGCTATAAATGGGGGTTCCTATGACCCCCTTTTTGGGTGTGATTGATCTGCTGGAGTGAGTCACAGAACTTAAGGAAACATTTACTTTTACCAGTTTATTATAAAGGATATTACGAAGTATATAGATGAAGAAATGCATAGGGTGAGGTATGGGGAAGGGGCGTGTTTCCCTCTCCAGGTGTACCACCCTCCAGGAACCTCCCTGTGTTCAGTTATCCAGAAGCTCCCAGAACCAAGTCCTTCTGGGTTTTTTAATTTTTTAATTTATTTTATATTTGTCCATAGGTTATTGGGGAACAGGTGGTGTTTGGTTACATGAGTAAGTTCTTTAGGGGTGATTTGTGAGATTTTAGTGCACCCATCACCCGAGCAGTATACACTGCACCCTATTTGTAGTCTTTTATCCCACCCCTGCCCACCCTTCTCCCCATATCCCCAAAGTCCATTATATCATTCTTATGCCTTTATGTCCTCATAGCTTAGCTCCCACATATCAGCGAGAACATACGATGTTTGGTTTTCCATTCCTGAGTTACTTCATTTAGAATAATTTTCTCCAAACTCATCCAAGTCGCTGTGAATGCCATTAATTCATTCCTTTTTATGGCTGAGTAGTAGTTCCCTTTGGGGTTTTTATGGAAGCTTCATTACATAGGCATGATTGATTAAATAATTGGTCATTGGCCATCTAACCTTCAGCCTCTCTCTCTTCCTCGGAGATTGGTGGGGGACAAGATGAAAGTCCCGATTATCTAATCCTGCTTTGGGCTTTATTGGGACCAGCCACCACCCTGAAGCTACATACGGGCTGCCAGCCATCAGTGAATTCATCAGCATACAAAAGATACTCATCACTTTGAAGATTCCAAGGATTTTAAGAGTTGTGTGCCAGGAAAAGACCAAATATGCATTTCATAAGATCACTGATGGGAACCTGTAAACCCTATCCCACTTTAGGCTAGGACCCAAAGGGCTACACCCAAGGAAATAGAATAATCTTAGCTTTTCATCATCTAGACAGCCCAGAAAATCTGAAGTCCTGAATTTATATTAAGGTGATTCTAGACCGGGCATGGTGGAATCATGCCTCTGATCCCAGCACTTTGGGAGGCCCAGGTGGGAGGATCACTTGAGCCCAGCAGTTTGAGACCAACCTGGACAACATGGTGAGACCTGGTCTCTACAAACAACATTTTTAAAAAATTAGCCAGGCATAGTGGTGTGCACCTGTGGTCCCAGAAACTCAGGAGACTGAAGTAGGATTGCTTGAGCCGAGGAGGTGGAGACTGCAGTGAGCCCTGATCATGACCCTGCACTCCAGCCTGGGCAATAGAGTGAGACACTGTCTCAAAAAAAAAAAAAAAAAAAAAAGAGATGATTCTAGATCATTATTATCCTCAGTACCTGAAAAAAAGGAAAGGAAAAGAAATATTATCTTTAAAGGAGAATGACATCCTCTCAGGCCTCAAGTGTTTTCTACAATTAATTAATTAATTATTATTTTTTTTTTGACGGAGTCCCCCTGTCTCCAGGCTGGAGTGCAGTGGTGTGATCTTGGCTCACTGCAATCTCCGCCTCCTGGGTTCAAATGATACCCCTGCCTCAGCCTCCTGAGTAGCTGGGACTACAGGTACGCACCACCATGCCAGGCTAATTTTTTTTTTTTTTATTTTAGACCGAGTCTCACTCTGTCATCCAGGCTGGAGTTCAGTGGTGCAATCTTGGCTCACTGCAAGCTCCGCCTTCTGGCTTCACACCATTCTCCTGCCTCAACCCCCCAAGTAGCTGGGACTATAGGCGCCTGCCACCATGCCTGGCTAATTTTTTTGAATTTTTAGTAGAGAGGGGGTTTCACTGTGTAAGCCAAGATGGTCTCGATCTCCT
>NW_012104587.1:3412890-3415535 GCF_000951045.1 Mandrillus leucophaeus
CACAACCCCACTAGGGACATGGTCTTCCAAATGGGTGACTAAGTCTTGATAAAAATTGGAACAAGACAAAGTACAATCTCATTTCACATGATAGTTGAAAACTTCAGGCTTCAGTTAAAAATATACATAATATAAAATATAACATATTATATATTTTATATATAGTAAAATAATATTAGGTTTTAGGTGCTGAATGATTATAAACAAGGTCTTATAATAAAATTAAATTTTGAAATTGTAAGACTTCTTTAGCTTTTTGGAATAACTTTAAAATGGTTTAAAATGATTTTAAATGCAGTCCAATGGACATTCAGAAGTTGTGCTGGGTATGGATGATTCTTGGTGGTGTGGGACCATCTTACCCACTGTAGAACATTTTAAGTCCCCACCCCAGTTTTTGCAGATGCCAACAGTGTTCTCACCAAGTCACTGTGATACAAAATGTCTCCAGAAGTCTCCAAATCTATTCTGGGTTCCACCCATGTTGAGAGCTCCTGGTTTAGGGTGTGGGCTGGGGCTGGTTCTGTGGGTGGACACTTGTTCCTCTGACTGCCTGCTGGCCTCGCCACCTCTGTGGTCCACAGCCTCAGAAAGAACAGTCCTCTTTGGCTTTTTCTTCAAACAGGACCCTGGGGATGGCTTTAGTAGCTCCTGGAACAGGGGAATCTTGGCCCTGTCTATGGTCAGGCATCTCCCCAGCTCACTGAAGAAGAATGTGAAGTGGAGAAAGGCTGAGAAGGGCCCCATAAAAGGCGGAAAAGTCACTTCCTCACTTTTCCCCAGTGAGAGAAGATGAACTTTGATTATTTGTCCATAAAACACACCCATAGCAAGGGCCTGGCATGGAGCACAGTGTGGGGAGCGGAGGGCAGGGTCCTGCCCTCCTAGAGTGTACAGACTGGGTGTGTGGGGGAGAGAGACAATAAACAAGGAAATAAATGGTTGCAAGTGTCCCAACAATCATAGGAAAGAACAAGTGCTGTGTGTGGAAGAATAAACCAGAAGGACGCCACAAAGAAGGGACTGTTGGCGTGGGGGCGGCCACAATAAGTTCCCACTGTCTTCAGAGCTTTGGGCCGGGAGGCGGGCGCCCAAACTATACTCACCCGTGAGGCTGTTGTTCTCCCGCCAACTTTAACATCGATTCAGGTCTCACTGGACGCACAAGGTATATGTACTTTCATAAAGAATGCAGAGCAATGGAAGAGTGTGTGTGTGGGGTCTTTATCAAAGAAATTGTGAAATTCCAGCAAAACACAATGTTTTGGAAGGAAACTCTCTTAGAGGCTCCCCTTTGGTGGCATAGCATCATGGAAATGAACCAAAGAAGAAAGGAAACATTTAAAGAACATCCTAAGTTTTAAATTAGACCTAAATGCTGCAATCTTGTCAAATATACACCCAATCACCAAATTCTAGCCCCACCAACAGGAGTTAAGGAAGGAGCACTCTCTCAAAATGGCACCGGGGGCTAGCCCTGTGATGGGTGGACTCAGGTCATGTGACCCCAACTGCATCTTCAGGACTGATCTCTTGTGAGGCCCCTAAAGCTGTGCTCCCCAACCTTTTGGCAGCAGGGGCTGGTTTTGAGGAAGCCAAATTTTCCAGATGGTGGGGGATGGGGGTGGGGGTGGTCTCAGGATGATTCAAGTGCATTTCATTTATTGTGCATTTATTGTGCACTCTATTTCTATTATTATTACATTGTAATATATAAGGAAGTAATTATACCACTCACCATAATGTAGAATCAGTAGGAGCCCTGAACTTGTTTTCCTGCAATGAGACGGCAACAGATCATCAGGCATTAGATTCTCATAAGGAGTACACAGCCTAGATCCCTGCATGCGCAGTTCACAACAGAGTTTGTGCTCCCGTGAAAATCTAATGCCGGCACTGATCTGAGCTGAGGGGTGCTCTGGTGGTCATGTGAACAATGGGGAAGCGGCTGTAAGTACAGATGAAGCTTCACTTGTTCACCAGTTGCTCATCTCCTGCTGTGTGGCCTGGTTCCTAACAGGCCATGGACTGGTCTGTGACCCAGGGGCTGGACACCCTTGCTGTAAAGGCTCCTGGGGCTGGCTGGGTCTGCTTGTGAGTAAGGGAGAGAGGACAGAAGCCTGTGCAGCTCAGGAGCCCACACCACAAAATGCCCTGTGTCCTGGATCCCAAATTCCTGAAAAGGCTAAAGTAAAGGGCGATATTAGAGGATATTGAAAGTTTTGTTCCACAACTCCAAAACTTCTTTTATTGCAAAAAGATTTCCTTTACCAAGCTTTGACATATATGTGTATATATATGTCTGTGTCTATGTCTATGTCTGTGTCTGTGTCAGTGTCTGTGTCTGTGTCTATGTCTATGTCTGCATCTGTGTCTGTGTCTATGTCTATGTCAGTGTCTGTGTCTATGTCTGTGTCTGTGTCTGCGTCTATGTCTATGTCTGCATCTGTGTCTATGTCTATGTCAGTGTCTGTGTCTATGTCTGCGTCTGTGTCTGCATCTGTGTCTGTGTCTATGTCTATGTCTGCATCTGTGTCTGTGTCTATGTCTATGTCAGCGTCTGTGTCTATGTCTGCGTCTGTGTCTGCATCTGTGTCTGTGTCTATGTCTATGTCTGCATCTGTGTCTGTGTCTATGTCTATGTC
>NW_012104587.1:3417446-3419788 GCF_000951045.1 Mandrillus leucophaeus
GACACAATATTCAATACACTATAAAAACTGTAGACTATGGAATAGTTATGTTTACTATGTTCAAGGAAATACATGCTATGTTTGAATTTTTTTGGCCAAAATAAAAAAGCAGCAGCAGCAAAATCTGACATAGCAGCTTTGACAAAGAACCAAATAGAAATTCTAGAACTAAAAAATAACCAAAATTAGGAATTCCACTGAATTCCTAATTCCTAAAATAGGAATTCAATTATTAGTTTATTACACATAGCTATAGAGAGAATTAGTGAACTGGAATATAGGTCAGAATAAACCTGGCAAAATAAAGCATGAAGAAACAAAACTTCTCTGTCTCTTGTCTCTCAGAAGAGAGATGAAAAGATCTAATCTGTTTCATTAGAGCCTCAGAGGAGCGGCTGGAGGAAATGGTGCAGAGGCATTTGGAAAGATTACGGCTGAGATTTCTCTGGATTTGAGGAAGGACTAATGTTAATACTCATAGATGAGTTAATACTCATAGATTCAAGAGGCCCGCAGACACCAAGTAGGATAAATAAAGAGAAGGAAGAAGTCATTGCAGCTTAGGCTGCTTCACAGAGAAGCCACTGTCCCTGCCATGATGATGAAATTCCAAGAGGCATCACATCAGCCCCTGCCCCACTGTGACCCTTGCCCAGTCCCCATGGATGGAGGAAACTGAGTCATGGTGTCAGGGAGCCATACCCTGGTCACTGCCCAAGAGCTACCTTGGAATCCTCATTTTGAAAGTGAAATTGCATAATTTTCACTCCGTGTACTCCAGGGCCTGTGTATAAGACACTAAACTTTAGAAGCAAGGAGGTAGGACAAGAAGAAAGGCAGTTAACTTGGCCACCATACTGGTGACAAAGGTGTGCACCAATGGGAGGGGAGCTGGCATAATGATTCAGCCTGGAAAGGTGAGTAGAACCAGAGGGAAGGCACGAGGATGAGCCATCAGGACCAGGTGGAAAATTTCACTGGGATCTGTGCAGTCCCTACACCCAGCCTCCTGCAACTGTCCTCAACCCTTCAACCCCACGATCCCATTCTACCACAAAGATTATATAGCTCCTTCTTTACTGTCCTGAAATGGAATTCAGAGATACATTTTTAGACCTCAATATAATTCCCTGACTGTAATAAAGAAGAAATAAAGATAACTTAAATAAAGTAATCTGTATTATAATAGATAAATGTTCAAGCACAACCCCACTAGGGACATGGTCTTCCAAATGGGTGACTAAGTCTTGATAAAAATTGGAACAAGACAAAGTACAATCTCATTTCACATGATAGTTGAAAACTTCAGGCTTCAGTTAAAAATATACATAATATAAAATATAACATATTATATATTTTATATATAGTAAAATAATATTAGGTTTTAGGTGCTGAATGATTATAAACAAGGTCTTATAATAAAATTAAATTTTGAAATTGTAAGACTTCTTTAGCTTTTTGGAATAACTTTAAAATGGTTTAAAATGATTTTAAATGCAGTCCAATGGACATTCAGAAGTTGTGCTGGGTATGGATGATTCTTGGTGGTGTGGGACCATCTTACCCACTGTAGAACATTTTAAGTCCCCACCCCAGTTTTTGCAGATGCCAACAGTGTTCTCACCAAGTCACTGTGATACAAAATGTCTCCAGAAGTCTCCAAATCTATTCTGGGTTCCACCCATGTTGAGAGCTCCTGGTTTAGGGTGTGGGCTGGGGCTGGTTCTGTGGGTGGACACTTGTTCCTCTGACTGCCTGCTGGCCTCGCCACCTCTGTGGTCCACAGCCTCAGAAAGAACAGTCCTCTTTGGCTTTTTCTTCAAACAGGACCCTGGGGATGGCTTTAGTAGCTCCTGGAACAGGGGAATCTTGGCCCTGTCTATGGTCAGGCATCTCCCCAGCTCACTGAAGAAGAATGTGAAGTGGAGAAAGGCTGAGAAGGGCCCCATAAAAGGCGGAAAAGTCACTTCCTCACTTTTCCCCAGTGAGAGAAGATGAACTTTGATTATTTGTCCATAAAACACACCCATAGCAAGGGCCTGGCATGGAGCACAGTGTGGGGAGCGGAGGGCAGGGTCCTGCCCTCCTAGAGTGTACAGACTGGGTGTGTGGGGGAGAGAGACAATAAACAAGGAAATAAATGGTTGCAAGTGTCCCAACAATCATAGGAAAGAACAAGTGCTGTGTGTGGAAGAATAAACCAGAAGGACGCCACAAAGAAGGGACTGTTGGCGTGGGGGCGGCCACAATAAGTTCCCACTGTCTTCAGAGCTTTGGGCCGGGAGGCGGGCGCCCAAACTATACTCACCCGTGAGGCTGTTGTTCTCCCGCCAACTTTAACA
>NW_012104587.1:3422890-3455690 GCF_000951045.1 Mandrillus leucophaeus
GTCTGCGTCTGCGTCTGTGTCTGTGTCTGTCTGTGTCTATGTCTATATCTGCGTCTGCGTCTGCATCTGCGTCTATGTCTGCGTCTGCGTCTATGTCTGCGTCTGCATCTGCTTCTGCCTCTGCGTCTATGTCTATGTCTGTGTCTACATCTATGTCTATGTCTGTGTCTGCGTCTATGTCTATGTCTGTGTCTGTGCCTGTGTCTATGTCTGCGTCTATGTCTGTGTCTGTCTGTGTCTATGTCTATGTCTGCATCTGCATCTGCATCTGCGTCTGTGGCTGTGTCTGTGTCAGTGTCTATGTCTGCATCTACGTCTATATCTATAGCAGTCAGGATTTTCCAGAGAAACAGAACCAATGGGATATAGATAGATGATAGATGTGTACATAATATACATAGATGGATAGATGATTGATTGATTGATAGATATATAGATAAATTAGATAGATGATAGATGATAGATAGATAGATAGATAGATAGATAGATAGATAGATGATAGATAGATAGATATGAAAGGAGCGTTATTAGGGGAACTGGCTCAGGTAATCAAAAGTTGAGAAGCCCTGCAATATGCCATCTGCGAACAGGAGAAATAGGGAAACTGGTAGCATGGCTCAGTCCAGGCACAAAGTTCTGAGAACCAGGGGGCCAATGGGGTAATTTTCAGTAGGAGCCAGGGGCCTGAGAAACAGGGATCTGCTGGTGCAAGTCTCAGAGTCCAAAGGTGAGAGAACCTGGAGTTGTGATGCCCAAGGGCAGGAGAAGAAGGATGGGCCAGCTCCAGGAGAAAGAGAGCAAGCAAATTGGACCTTCCCAAGCCTTTTTATCTGTCCTGGCCCTCAGCCAAGTGGATGGTGCTCCCCGCACACTGAGTAAGGGTAGATGTTCCTTACTCAGCTTACTGATTCAAATGCCAGTCTCCCAGAAACATCCCCAGACAGACCCAGAAATCATGCTTTACCAGCTGTTTCATATTCCATAATTTTGTCAGGTTGACACCAAAAATTAATTATCACAATCTCTATATGTATGATCTAGATCTGTATCTCTATCTGTCTATCATCTAGCTAAGAGATGTATTAGAAGGTACTGGTTTATGTTATTATGGAGGCCAAGAGGTCCCATAGTCTGTTGTTTGCAAACTGGAGACCCAGGAAAGCTGGAGACCCTGAAGAGCTGGAGACTCAGGAAAGCTGAAGACCCAGAAGCTGGAGACCCAGCAGAGCTGGTGGTGTAGTTCGAAGGCCTGAGAGCTCGATGGTCAATGGTGCAGATTCCAGTCTGAGTCTGAAGGTGTGAGAACCAGGAGCACCAAGGACAGAAGATGGATGTTCCAGCCCAAGCAGTCAGGCAGATAGGGAATTCAACCTTCCTTTGCCTTGTTGTTCTCATCAGGCCCTTAACGGGTTGTATAATGCTCGCCCACATTGGGGAGACCATCTGCTGTCCTCAGCCCACTGATTCAAATGCTCATCTCCTCTGGAAACACCTTTATGTAAACACCGGAAATGATGCTTAGCCAGCTACCTGGGCATCTTGTGGCCCAGTCAAGTTGACACATAAACTTAACCATCACATCACCCTCCTCTTTCAATCAAATATTGGTTAGGGGGTCATGCACTCCAAGGAAGCTGGCCTGGTGGCTGACCCACTCTGCACTGGCCCCTCTATGCAGGCTCTGGGCCCCTCAGCTTTGGAGGAAATTAAAGGGTATTTCTTTAAGGGTCATTTGGAATGAATTCATTCTTGCCAGGCACTGAGCCAGGGGGTGCTGCAATGACCATGACAGGCCAGATGCTGCCATGGCAGAGGGGGTATCAGAGGAACCTAAACTGGCCATCATGGCCAACCTGCAGTGAGAGCAATGGCTTCTTTCAGGGAGTGGCATGATTCGATGGGGAATGTGGAGGAGGAAGAGGGAAGTCAGCCAGACCCTTGAGGAGGCCATGACAGTTGTTCACTGATAATTCTCTGCATCAGGATGCTGGCCATGGAGACGGGGAAAAAGTGAACAGATTCAAGAAATGTCTCGGAGATGGAGCATATGATTTGGTAATAGATCAGATGAGGGGTTTTTAGATTGTGTTGTCACAGAGGCAAACCAGGAGATGGGACTCACATGCAAATGACTTATTAAAGAAGTGTTTGCAGGACAAATGGGAAGGACAGTGGCCATGCAGGAAAAATCCCAGATGGCCTTGGCCACTCAGCTCTTCCCCACTTTCTTGCTTGTCATTTTCAGAATAACTGTTGATTGTGCTGTGAGTGCAATATCTTGATATAAGGAGGAACTGGCCGGAACAGTCCAGGGTCTCTCCCTGTCCCTCCTAGAACAAGACATCCTGCAACATCTGAGCTCAGTGAGTCAAATTCCCTTAGGTATAAAACCTAGAGTGGATTCCCGGGTTTCGGCAGTTTCACTCTGGCCGGGCGCGGTGGCTCAAGCCTGTAATCCCAGCACTTAGGGAGGCCGAGACGGGCAGATCACGAGGTCAGGAGATCGAGACCATCCTGGCTAACACGGTGAAACCCCGTCTCTACTTAAAAAAATACAAAAAACTAGCCGGGCGAGGTGGCGGGCGCCTGTAGTCCCAGCTACTCAGGAGGCTGAGGCAGGAGAATGGCGTGAACCCGGGAGGCGGAGCTTGCAGTGAGCTGAGATCCGGCCACTACACTCCAGCCCGGATGACAGAGCGAGACTCCGTCTCAAAATAAATAAATAAATAAAAAATAAAGCCTAGAGTGGAGCATCCTTTGGCATCCCTCAGCTGTGGTGCTGCCTAGGGCATGTGCAGATGGACTCCACCCTCCCTGGCCAGCTTGCCTGAGCCTTGTTGAGGGGCAGGGACACTAGGCTCCTGCTGTCTCCTGATGCCGGTCCACGAATAAAAAAGTTGCTTTGCTTAATTCGCAGTGTGAGCTTTCTGTCTCACCCAGCTCATGCAAGTGGTAGAGTAATCTTCCTTACAGAGGGAAGCAAGATCGGGAGGAAACCACACAAAGGTGCAGTCTCAGGTGACAGCTGAGCCCCAGCCAGATCCCGCAGGATACTCTGCAGCCTTAATGATGTCCCAGAGCTCATCCCACCTCGAAGCAAGGGAGCTGGGCTCTCACAGGGCTGCAGCAGTCAGCCACAGGCTCCCAGACACTTCTGGCTTTTAGGGGTATCTGTTAAAGTGGCAGGGAGAAGAAAAGGGAGACTTTAAGGATCACACCAGGTTATCTGCCACTGGGTGGATGGTGCCACCATGATTGAGATGGAAAGATAAGGGGCAGCAGGGGTTCGGGGGATCAAGGACTGGACTCCTTGAGTGTGAAGTGCCTGTTAGACGTTCCAGCGGCGATGTCAGGTAGACCATTGGTATGAATCTGGGCTCTGGGAATGTGTATAGGGGGGCTGGACTGAAGGTACGCTTCTGGGAGTCACTGGGTGTGGCTGGTATCTGAAGCCATGCCACTATCCACAGGGCCTTGGCATATGCCATCCCTTCTGCTGGGAACTCGCTGGCCTCCTCCTCACTTGTTAACTTCTACTCATGCTGACGCTCTTGGCTCAAGCATCGCTTCCTTAGGGAGTGTCTCTGACCGCCCTGGCTGCACCAAAGCGCCCTGTTAACCTTGTTCTCCTGAGAAGCTGAACTTCCTCTCTGTAGCAATGGCCGCAGCTGAGGGTTGGATCTATTTGTGTGATTTTGTGGGTTTTATCCACCATGGGGCCCTCAGCTTCCTCCTCCCGTGCTTGACAGAGTATCGGGGTGTTGCGCCACTGATGGCTCTGCTCTGACGAGGTCTTTCTAGCCCCAGGAGCTTGTTCACGGGGTCCCTTTCATTCCCACCGATTTATTTGTCCAGCTTCATCTCTTGCTGAGCTATAAATGCCAGGAGACCTAACTGCTCCCCCTCCCTGAGTCAGCTGTGTGCGATCCTGCCCCATGACTCTGCAGATACCATGTGACTCAGTTCACAGTCGCCTCCTGTCCCCATTGCTGGAGGCAGCCTCCACCTCTCAGTGGTCCTTTCTGAGACCAGACTGATGAAATGAGGCGCGTTCAGGGTGGTGCGGCTGTAGACGAGGGGGCCTTTCAAAAATGCCTTCTTCTCGAGGCTCTCTCCAGCCCTCTCTCCTAGAGGAGCACGTTTCTCCTGCTCTGTGTCTCCCCTTGGACCCTGTAACGCGGTCTGTGTTTTTTGAATATCCCTCGGCAAAACTAGGGTGTGTGCTTTCTTGCCTGAGGGCTGCAACCACGCCTGAGTCCACATTGAGACTCCCTGGAGCAGAGCCCAGCCCTGGCATGCAGTAGTCAGAGTGCATGGAGTCGCGCACTGCTGCCGTGTGCCTCTGTGTGTGTTCAGTACAAAACTGCAGAAGGGACACCCCTTCATCCCTTGGGGTCACAGAAGTCCCTATTGTCAGGAAAAAGGCCTGAAAACCTCAGCCTCTGCTTCCAGATCCTGACTCACACAGGTCACCTCGACCTTATAAACAGCTCCTGCAAACCTGTGTTATTTTATGGCTTTGTTTTTATCAGTGTGTTTTGTCTAACATATTCTGAAAAATTTAGGACTTCCCGAAAATATCCCATTTACATGTAAAAGAGTCTGCTGGGAATAGCTAAAAGGAATCACATACATTTTCGCATGGGAAAGAAGTCTTTTAACATTTAGTATTGTTTTTATGGTGGTAAGATATACATAGCATCAAATGTATACCGTTTTTAAACATATGGTTCAGCGGCATTTAGTCCATTGACATTGCTGTGCAGCCGTCGCCACCACCCAGCTCCCGAACGCTTCATCTTTCCAAACTGAAGCTCTGTCTATTAAATCCTCTGCTCCTCCTTCCCCAGCCCCTGGGAAACATTATTCTTTCTGTCTCTATGAATTTGGGTACTCCAGGCACTTCCTATGTGTGGAATTATACAGATTTGTCCTTTTGTGACTGGCTTATGTCACTTTGCATAATGTCTTCAAGATTCATCTGTGTTGCAGCCTGCATTTCCTTCCTTTTTAAGGTTGAATAATATTCTATCATCTGTAGATGCCCCTATATTGACAATGCTTTCTTATTTTCTGTGTTCTCCGTGCTCTGGCATTGGGATCCTTGATCCTGGAGAGTCTGCTCCCCACAGGGCTAGCTGAGTTCTAGAGCTAGCAAATGACTCCTCTGCAACACACCTTTGACACACAGACCATCCAACCCGGAGCCCATATTCCCAGCCGCCTTCTTTATCACAAATTCACACACTGAGCCAATAATCCACCTGGCCAAGTCACCCCAGGGCCAGGTCCTGGACAAGTAGGGACAGGCCCTATACTCCAGAGTCCACCAAAATTATTCAAACCATCCAACTGAAACAGCACACCTACCCCATCATACCCATTCTATCCTATGAAAACCCCAGTAAAGGCCACGGGCCACTCTCTCACCTGACAGCCCTGGTGCTTCCTCATGTGGCCCTGGGTGGCCTGCCCGTGATCCTGTTTCTAGGGTGAGGACAAGCTTCCTCCTTTACGGTGATCATTTCCTTGTCTGGGTGTCTCCCCTTTCCTGATTAAAACAAACTGAGGCAACGTTTTAACACATCATGTTTATCCATTCATCCAACGATGGACTTCTGGGTCATTTCCACTTTTTGGCTGTTGTTTCTTAGTGGAATATTTCAAGAAAAAAAAAATTGTATGCAAAAGAAGAAGCAAGCATGGGCCGGACACGGTGGCTCATGCCTGTAATCCCAGCACTTTGGGAGGCCGAGGCGGGTGAATCATGAGGTCAGGAGATCGAGACCAGCCTGGCTAACACAGTGAAACCCCATCTCTACTAAAAATACAAAAAATTAGCTGGGTGTGGTGGTGGGCGCCTGTAGTCCCAGCTACTCAAGAGACTGAGGCAGGAGAATGGCATGAACCCAGGAGGCAGAGCTTGCAGTGAGCCAAGATTGCACCACTGCACTCCAGACTAGGTGACAGAGCGAGACTCCATCTCAAAACAAAAAAACCAAAAAAACACAAAAATTAGCCGAGTGTGGTGGTGCATGCCTGTAATCCCAGCTACTTGGGAGGCTGAGGCCGGAGAATTGCTTGAACCTGGGAGGCAGAGGTTGCAGTGAGCCGAAATTGCACCACTGCATGCCAGCCTGGGTGAGAGTGAGACTCCATCTCAAGAGGAAGAAGAGGAAGAGGAAGGAGGAGGAGAAGAAGAAGAAGAAGGAAGAGGAGGAGGAGGAGAAGAAGAAGAAAAAGAAGAAGAGGAAGAAGAAGAAGAAGAAGAAGAGGAGGAAGAAGGACAAGAAGAAGAAGAAGAGGAGGAAGAAGGACAAGAAGAAGAAGAAGAAGAGGAGGAGGAGGAGGAGAAGGAGGAGGAAGGGGAGGCAGCAAGCATAATAAATACAAGGACTAACCATGTGCTGTCACCTGACCTAAGAAACCAGAGGTTCCAACTTCCCCTGACTTCTCCTGAAGCCCCCATGTGTCCTCTGGCCCCCATCCCCTTCCTTCCCAAGGGAATTACTCTACCCCATTAGCATCATTGTTACCGAATGGACCTGGAGTTCACTAGCCCAGCACAGTAAGCCAAATATCTACATTGAGGTTTTGAGGTGGGAGGAAGGAGGGTGTTTGTTTACTGGGTGCCAGTCGGGAGCTCCAGACCTCCGTGGTGGCCTACACACAAGGGTTGTAAAGACAGCGATAAATTTCAAGAAAGCAGAAGTTACAAGGAAAATCGTATCAGTACATGGAGGTTCTACCTTGGTCTGGCCTAAAGAGGAGGAATATCTTGAAGCAGAGGATTGTAGGTCATAGGCAGATTCAAAGATTTTTGATTTGTGATTGGTTAAGGAAGCAAAGCTTTGTCTAAAAACTTGGGGTCAGGGCCAGGCTCAGTGGCTCACGACTGTAATCCCAGCACTTTGGGAGGCTGAGGCAGGCAGATCACCTGAGGTCCGGAGTTCGAGATCAGCCCAACCAACATGGAGAAACCCCATCTCTACTAAAAATACAAAATTAGCCGGGCATGGTGGCGCATGCTTGTAATCCCAGCTACTTGCTTGAACCCAGGATGGGGAGGTTGCGGTGAGCCGAGACTGCACTATTGCACTCCAGCCTGAGCAACAAGAGCGAAACTGTGTCTCAAAACAAACAAACAAACAAACAAACAAAAAACATTTGGGGTCAGCAGAAAGAAAGGTTAAGGTCTGGCCTGTGGCTGTGCCCTCAGGAAGAAATTTAGAACAAAAAACAGCAGTCAGAATTCAGGCCTCAGTCTCCCTGGTCTAAGTCTACATGGCAGCCAATGGCATTTGCCATTCAGTGGAGATCTGGGCTTCTGAAAAACAACTCGGGACATAGGTCAGGATGTTGTATTTCATTTCTACAGGGAACCAAACCTCTGGTGGTGCTAACTTATTTGGGCAGGCATCGCTTTAAGACACTGTTACGATCTTGCTTATCAAGGAAGTTGCCATTTACTTCTCGAGGCTAGCTAAGTGCGGGGAATTTCCCTTGAAGGAATTCAAGATTTTCCTTTATTTCCATGCTTGGGGGGCTCGGCAGGCCCCTACGAGGGGTCCCTGCTGTACCCGCCCCAGGCAGGATTGCAACTTTCACTACACATGAATGTCCTCATCAACAGCATATGGTATAGTCTTGTACGTTCTTGAATTTGACAGGAATAGCATTATTTGATCCAGACATGGGCCTGTTTCACGCAGCCATATGTTTTTGAGATGCATTCATGCAGAGGCCAGCAGCTTTAATTCTTCTGTCTTCCTGGCTGTGTAATATTCCATGCTTCGAAGGCATCACATTTTCTGTATCCACTCTCCTATTGATGGGCACTCAGATGTTTCCAGTTTTTTAAACTAAATCATGAACATTGCGTGTCTGTGTGTGTTGGGGGTGGAGGCATCTCTAGGGGACAGAGTCTGGAAGAGAATTGAGGGAGGAGGATATGTACATTTTTATTTTACCAGATAGAACCAAACTGTTCTCCAACTGATAAACCAGTTTGCACCGTGACCAGCCGGGTCTGCGGATTCCTGGTGAGACAGAGGAGCTGACTCCCACCCCTCACAGCTCGTCCACACTGGAGACATCCTTTTGTTCATGCTCTCCTCCTCTGCGGGCGATTTGGCATTTGGGAGAGTGGTTTCCTGGAGCTTCTTGCAACCACGAATGAAATGGTTTGGCCAGGACATTTCTGGAAGGGAACCCTTTGTTTCTGCTGCAGGGACCCCAAGGGGTACATTAGGCAGCAGAGACAGCCCGGCCAACCATCACACTGTTTCTGCTTTTGAGAGAGTTCTCAGGACCCCGGAGAGGCACCCCCTGGCTGTTTGTGGATGTGCGTGCTGACTCTCTCCCTGTCCCTGGGAAGGAGATCTCCCTGAGACGTACCCCAGCCCCCTCTCTGACCTGGAGTTTTGGTGTCCTGCCGATCCCAGGCGACAGTGGACAGTGGCTCCATCAGTTTCTGGAAATCGGTTTGGCAGATGTACGGGCATCAAACAAAAAAAAATTTGCTTAATGACGTGCGTGTAGTGAAGTGTTTTTGTGCCAGTGTGCTGTGACAATGCAAAGCGTTTCAGTAAAGAAGAGGCAAATTTCTTTGAAATTAGAATATTCAAAGTAACTACTCAACTCAGGCCTTTTGATATTGCCTTAAGAAATCTGTTTTGCCCATAAAATCATGTCTCCGCTGTTCACACCACTCAGCTGACATTTATTTCAATTTTCAGATAGCAACTTCTTCCACTTTGCCTTCTGTAATTCAAAATAGAAATCTTTAAGTCCTCAGGAAATTGTTTTTATAATATTCTAAAGTGAAAATACTTGCAAATGTGTACTTTTTAGAACAAGCGTAAATTTTAAATTCAGGACTAAAGTAATCTTTTATGTGTGAACTTGTCTCTACTGTAAATCACAAGCGTTTTACTCTTTATTCTTTGAGCGTGTCTCAACTGCCCTGCATTTTCCTGAGACTGGCATTGCTGGGTAGGGGTTTGAGCTGGGCTCGGAGGCTGCTCTACGTGCTTCATATGCTTCCAGTGTTTGCTTGTACAGCTGGTGCGGCCGCAGGCCTCTCCAGCCTATGGACACCAATAATAATCTGGTAATGCCTGCTATGAGTTCTTGCCCCCATCCTCAGTTGGGGTCTTGGCTCCCTGCAAGTTTCTCTCAATTCCCCCATATATCGTGGGTGTCCCACCTGTGCTCAGGCCCAGGCAGCTGCCAGCTGGCATCTGATGGGCACCAACACTGCTGATGCTTGGCACACCAGCGCTAGTCTTTGCTGGACAAAGCCATCCCTTCCCTTGGCCCAGCCCCCAGCGTCTGTCTCCTAGTGCTCTGGGTGGCAGATGGGGAGAAGGCTCATCTCTATGGTTTGCTGAAGGGCTCAGGCTATGCCATTAAGCCCTATGTGCCTGGAAGGTTTTGCAAGAATAGCTCTTTCAGGTTTTACTCAGTCTTTCTAGGACCCGGATATGGCCAGGCTAGGCAGGCGCCTGGGCTGAGCGCAGAGGTTGAGGCCGGTTATAGTCTCGGGGTCCTCCTCCCTGCAGTGCAATCTGCACTTGTTAATGCATCAGCCTCTGCTGCCCGCTCCTGCCCCCTGTTCCTCCAGGAAACAGGATTCTAGGGCTGCCCCATCATTTGCTAGAAACTCGCATCCCAGCTTGAGCTCACACTGTACTTGGAATACAGTTTCCTCACAGCCAGAAATGCGCATCAACCCATTAACCATATTCCTAAATGTGCAGCATCTCAGACCCTTCCATGGAGCATCTGGTACTACTTGCTGTTGGGTGCCACTGAGCACAGGAGGAGTGAGGGACACCTTCAAATGTCAGGAGAAGGTGGGGACAGAATTGAAGTCTCCAGAGTTCTTCTGACTTCAGTTATCCAATGAGGAAATGAGCAGGTTGTACCCATTGACCTCCAAGGACACTTGAAGCTCTTTAAACTATTAGGAGAAAGAATTAAACCTTATTGGCTGGGTGTGGTGGCTCACGCCTGGAATCCCAGTGGTTTGGGAGGTCAAGGGAGGATCACTTGAGGCCAGGAGTTTGAGACCAGCCTGGGTAACATAGCGAGACCCCATGTCTACAAAAAGTTAAAAAATTGGTTGGGTGTGGTGACACAAACCTGTAGTCCCAGCTATTCAGGAGGCTGAGGCAGGAGGATCACTTGAGCAAAAGAGTTTGAGGCTGCAGTGAGCTACAATCATGGTACTGCACTCTAGCCTGGGTGACAGAGTGAGACCCTGTCTTAAAACAAACAAACAAACAAAAACTTACCTGAGCCGCCTCTCTTTCAGTGACCTCGTTTGGAATGTCCATCCATTTTCAGCCTATGTGGTCTGGGCCATCTGTTTGTGTAACCTGTTTATACCATTAGGACCTGCTCAGGCATGTTGCTGACTGTTCCATTTTCATCATTCAGTGGGTTGTTGTCATTACGGCCAAACACTCCGACTTGGCAAGCCTGGTAATGCCCAGCTCAAGATGGGCAGCTCTACCACGGAGTCACTGTTGTCCCATGCTAGGCATGAGTGTCTGTCTATGAACTACTTTTCAATGGTGACCAATTCTCTGCTGCTGCCAGTATTTCCTGGTTCTTGTGTCCACACCGTGAATCCCCTATCCATTCTTTCCAGATGCTTTCCACGCTTTCCACAGCATCCTTCTCTACCATGGGCAGCTCTGGTACCACAGGATATGAAGAGATGTGGCCCAAGTGGCAGAGTTACTTATCTGGCACCTGAACCTTCTAGAGAGAGAGCCATTTCTTGCTCTCAGATCCAACAAAATTGGCAGTCTCCAAGTCATCTGATAAAGAGGTTGGAGCAGTATTCCCAAGTGTGCCATGACAAGGGATCATCTCCAAAGTCCCAAGAGGCTTACCAAGGTCTGTGCCTTTTCCTTAGCAGTAGAAGACACAAGATGACGTAACTCCTCCTTTACTTTGGAGGGAATGTCTCAGAATGACCCACACCACTGGAATTTTTTTTTTTTTTTTAAGTCTCGATTTGCTCCCCAGGCTGGAGTGCAGTGGCATGCTCATAGCTCACTGCAGCCTCAACTTCCCAGGCTCAAGCGATCCTCCCACCTCAGCCTCTGGAGTAGCTGGGATCACAGGTGCACGCTACCATGCCCAGCTCATTTTTAAAGTTTTTTGTAGAAATGGGGTCTCTCTATGTTGTCCAAGCTGGTCTTGACCTCCTGGGCTCAAGCAATTCTTCTGCCTCAGCCTCCCGAGTAGCTGGAACCACAGGCATGCACCACCACGTGCAGCTACTTAAAAACATTTTTTTAGACTTGGAGTCTTGTTATATTGCCTAGCATGGACCCCTGGATCTTTATTGAGATAGCAGACCCTTGAACCACTCTAGGGCTTATCTCCCACTCTCTGCAATGCATGGGTGCCTTACAAGGGCATGTAGGGTATGTTCCACTTCCTGCTTACCAGGTCTGATTAGCATGACATCTTCAATGTAGCATCCCAATGTGATGTTCTGTGGGATGCCAGATGACTAAGGTCCTTGTAAATGTGTAATGCTGCTATTCCAGGTAAGTGCAAATCAGTTTAGATACATCTTCCTATAGGGCTTCAGAGGGTACACACATCAGATCAACAGCTTTACACCGAATTCCAAGGCTGTGCTGATCTGTTCTACAGAAGACGTTGTACGTGGCACAACAGCAGCACTTGGGGCTCCCATGCAGTCAGGTTTACAAGAGTCCATCATCATCTGCTATGATGCAGATGACTTTTTCAAGGGCTGTACTGGCTAATTAAAGAGGGATATAATGGGGACAACCCTCTTTGCATCCTGTAAGTGAATAAGGGTAACACTTATCTCTCTTATAATGCTCAGACTTAGTATTGCTTCTGGTTTTCCATCTTGTTAAGTGTCTCCAAGCTAAACATGTGCTCAGAGACTGAAGAAATGGCCACAGAAGGTTCTCCAGACTCACTGGCTTCCTGAAAGGTAGACTTGGGCCAGAACTTCATTTATCACATGGCTTCTGTAGACCCCACTCTCTAATGGGGGTGGTCACGATGGTATTTTGGGTTCCCTGGTAGCAGTGTCAGATCTGACCTGTATCCACCAGTCCTTGAGAGGTCTGGGCATCACACTTCCCCACTATGAAAGCTATTCTGATAAATAAGCAGAGCAGAGGGATTGAGAGAATCCTACTATGTGGGCTTTCAGGATCCTTCCTCAAGAGGACCTTTCTTCCCTTCAATCTGCGGGTTCTGAGTCTGAGAACTGGTGCAAACCTAGAAGTTGGGGGAGAGATAATAATGCTTCCATTGAGGTGGCTGGCCTCAGCCTCCTGCTCACACATTCTTATCGTTTTTTGGTTACGTAAGTCAAATAAGCACACTGGCTGCCCATCTACCCTGCCTCCAGAAAGAACACAGCCTTTTTTTTTTTTTTTCTTGTTTTTCTAGATGGAGTCTCGCTCTGTTGCCAGGCTGGAGTGCAGTGGCACGATCTCAGCTCACTGCAACCTCCACCTCCCAGGTTCAAGCAATTCTCCTGCCTCAGCCTCCCGAGTAGCTGGGATTATAGGCATGTGCCACCACACTCAGCTAATTCTTGTATTTTTAGTAGAGATGGGGTTTCACCATGTTGGCCAGGATGGTCTCGATCTCTTGACTTCGTGATCTGCCTGCCTTGACCTCCCAAAGTGCTGGAATTACAGGCATGAGCCACTGCACCCGGCCAGAACACAGCCTATTATTCATTACCACAGAGCCCTGCATGTCAGGCTCCTGGTGACCTTTCCACCCTCACTGCCCATTTTGGTAACGGCATCGTCTTGCCTCTGAGGGTTAAGAGTGCTACATGGCTTCTGTCGTTTTGGGATCCTCTCTTCTCCATGGACACTAGGGAGGTCAATTCTATAGCAGCCTCCTGTCATCAATCCTGTCCTGTAAATGATGACCACAACCGGACTTGGCAACACCACCGGGGCTTTCTTCACTAGTGCGTGTCTTACAGTCTTCGCAAGCAGAGTCCTCTGGGACTCTGGGAACATACAGAGGGAGTGAGTTCTCCAGTCTTCCATTGTAACTTCATTGTAACACGTGCACCTTCTGAGCCATTTGATCCCTTTCTTGATCAAAATCTGCCAAGGTAACTCCAGCATTTCTTCCTCATCTCTTGCAGGCCATTGTTGTTGCTAAATCTCAAGATGGCAGCCCAGTGGAGCATTAGGGGAAGCTCAAGCTGCCCTTGTCATGATGAAGACTCCTGAGTCACGGGACAGTGCCCCTCATCAGTAAATTCTTCCCTACCTGGCCTGCTATTCCACCCCTAATCTTGCCCAGCACACTCCATCCACTCCCAGGCATGTGCTTCCAGGTTTGTAGGTGCACATTAGCAGGAACCTGCAGTTCCCCTCCCTCTCTTCCCTCTCCTCTTCTCTTGTATTGGGCTACAGCCAGGCAAGCCTTCCCAGCTGGCCACGCAGAGACTTGACCATCCATACAGTCTCTGTGCTGCAGGTGGGATTGTTCTAGCCCACCTTTCATGAAGGAGGCAGCCTCTCAGGGGTTCCAGGCTTACAGAGAGGAGGGGGCTGTCATTCCATCTCTTCCCTTCCCATGGGCTCCAAGCCTTATTTCCCATCCCCATGGGACTCTTAAAACCAAGACCTCCGTTCAATTCCACAAAAACCCTTTGCTCCTAATTGCTCAGGCTTTCTCTTCCATTTCCCTGTTTGTTCCATGGAGTACTTCTTTTACGTTCTTGTAAGCCCAGCTATGCATTTCAAAGAATATCTGTGGCATTTAATCTAGCGTGTTTACAGGCTTCATCGTTTTCATTGTTGTTGCTATTGTTTTCATAATATTGAGTCCTTGATATTGTAGGAAGCAGAGCTCCTTGTGGTTTCTCTTTGCTTTTAGCTTCTATCACAAAAAAGTCACTTTCTGTTGCAGAACAAATTGAACCGTGGTTTCCGTGCTAGCATGTTCCAAACAATTAAAGTACTTCTTGCCTCTTTCCACCCCCGGAACTTTGGGGGAATTAATTTGGGAGTTGGGAGCAGGTTGAAATTTGTAGTGGGAGGGTCGTATTAATGTAGGATAAAATCACTGTGATGTGGGGCAGGGCACATCCTACTGTGCCCTCCCAACGCCCACATAGAGTCTGCTTTTGATTGGTACTTTATTTATTATATCTATTTATAAATATTTAGTTTTGTTTTCTTCTAGGTCTTTGCAGTTCATTTTTCCCCTCCTTTGACACATGTGCAATCTATTTTTGTGTGTGGAGTGAGGTATGAATCCAACTTTCCTCCCCCATATGGCCAGTGAATAGTCCCGGTTCTACTTCTGAAGACACTCCTGCTCTTGCCCACTGAGTATGACACATCCATTATTTCTGGGCAGGCGGTTCTGTTCCACTGACCGGCTGTTCATCCATGCATGGAATCAGTAGGAGTGTGTTTGGCTGCAAGTAGGAGAAAAAGAACCCCCAACCAGTTACGCCTTAGACAGGTGGTGGGTCTCTTTTTCGTGTGTAGCTGTGAATCCAGAATGGACAGTTTCTGGCATTGGTTCAGTTACCTAACGTGCCACCAGGGACCACACCCTCCCCTTCTCTCTTTCCATCCATGTCATAACCATGTCTGTCACCTCCTGGGTACAGATGGCCACTGTAGCACCAGGCCTCTCCTCTGCTCTCAGGACAACAGAACGAAGCGTGCCAGCAGCATCTGCCCTTTCATCGGGAGTGCGAGGTTTTCTAGAGCCCCAGCCGACTTCTGTTCATGCCTTCTTGGACAGCACCAAGGCACTGGCCAATTGTAGGGAAAGCTGGAAAAGTGGATAACTGGACTGTCCTAAGTGACTTAGAGCAATGGTGATTACCTTGCGCTGGGTGTGAAGGCAGGAGCTCTGGTCTGAACCGCTGTAGCGTTGCCCTGAGAGAATATTGTGCCTCAGGGGTACTTGTGCAGGAAAAACCAAACCAAAGCCGGAATTCCTGGATGTGGCTGTTTTCCCACAGGGCTTGCATTCCGCCGGTGGGGGGTGTGACACACCCAACCTCCCCCAGCAGGACTGGATGATCTGTTTAAACCACACCCCACTTGACCCCACAGGAGAAGGTGGAGAGCACGATGTGCCTTGGGGACCCCAACTGAGTGGGGTGGACAGCAGGGGGTGGTATACAGAATGACACTTGTGATATTACCATACCGTAAGAAATCTATATTTGGTCTCTGCTCCTGGTTCTTGGCACACAGCCTCTAAAACCCTTAAAATCTCTGGCGTGGTAAGAGTGCCTTTAGTATGCTCATCAGATGACTGGAGGCTGGGCGCCCCTAGGTAGCCTTAGGATGGGACTGGTCACCAGAAAGACCAAGGCAGGACTAGCCAGCCCCACCTCCCAACCTCCAGGGAGGGGAGAGGGGCTGAATGTTGAGTTGATCACCAATGGCCAATGATGCCATCAATTCCGCCTACATAGTGAAGCTTCCATAAAACCCAAAAAGACTGGGTTTGGAGAGCTTCCGGGTTGCTGAACACGTGGTGGTGTCCTGAGAATAGCGCCCGGGGAGGGTGTGGAAGCTCTGCAGCCCTCCTCACAGCCCTGCCCCATGTGCCCCCCTCCATCTCACAGTTCATCTGTGTCCTTTGTAATCTTCTTCACAATAAACTATAACTGTAAGTGTCTCCCCGAATTCTGTGAGCAGTCTTAGCCAATGAATTGAACATGAGGAAGAGGTCGTGGGGACCCTGACTTAGAGCTGATTGGTCAGAAGCACAGGTCACCACCTGGGGCCTGTGATTGGCATCAGAAGCGGGAGCAGTCTTGTGGGACTGAACCCTCACCCTGTGAAAATCTGACGCTAACTGCAGGTAGTTGGTGTCAGAACTGGGTTAAATTACAGGACACCCTGCTGGTGCCCCCTGAGAGCCGCCACCCCCCGCACATCTGGGCACAGGCATATTCTGTGTTGAGTGTTGCGGGATGCTCAGGAGTGGGGAAACGCTCTGCTATTTCCTGTATCTTACACAGCAGCTCATGCCCTGCCGAGGCTGTAAAAATTCCCCACCAGTGTAGTGGCTTAAGAGCAGCACTGACTTATTATCTTACAGTTCTGGGGGTCAGAAGTCTGAAGTGGGTCTCACTGGGCTAAGATGAAGGCGGCAGTGGGGCCAGTTCTTTCTGGAAGCTCTGGGGGTCCTCGCTACTGGAAGCCTCTCCTCCGTCTTCATAGCCAGCAGCCTCGCGTCTGCCAGTCTCTCAGCTTCCGTCTGCACATCAGCTTCTCTCTTCGGAGGACCCCTGTGATTCCTTCCAGCCCCTCAGGATCATCCCCCACCTCCAGATCCCGAACTCTGTCTCAGCTGCAAAGTCCCTTTTGCATATAAGGCAACACTCACAGGTTCTGTGGGTTAGGACCAAGCTGTTCTCCGTGTTGTCCCAGGTGAGAGGCAACGGCGGATTCTCCCTGCAAACGGAAACCCAACGCAGGGTGAATCGTCCCAGTCTAGGAAACCAAGAGACTCAAGCATAACCAATGAGAAACTGCCAAGTAACCTCTAACTAGGGACTTTCCACTTTAATTAACCAAATGTTTTCTTTGTCTGGCTTTTGCAAACCTCTCATAGAAGCTTCCCCCTCATGGCCCCTTGGCGGAGTCCCGAGTAGCTCTAGATCCAGTGCTGCGATTCATGAATTGCTGACTGTTCAAATAAACTTATTACAAATGTTAATGTGCTCAAATTTGTCTTTTAACACACCCAGCAGGAATGAGTGTGGATGTCCCCCAAGACATTATTCCATGAGTATTGAGATCAGCTTTACTTAAGAGAGCCTTGAACTGGAATCACCCCAATGAAATCTTGTAATAGCTCTGAACACTGAAGCACGGGGGAGCTTCCTGGCTGGTGAGCACATGGATGTCCCAGGTAGCTGAGCTGCCTGGTTCCCCAGAGAGCAGGCATGGCTGGTGAGCACATAGATGTCCCAGGTAGGTGAGCTGCCTGGTTCCCCAGAGAGCGGGCATGGCTGGTGAGCACATGGATGTCCCAGGTAGCTGAGCTGCCTGGTTCTCTAGAGAGAAGGCATGAGGCTCAGGGTTCAGGACCCCCCCGACCTTGTCCCGCACATCTCTGCATCTGGCCAGCGCTGATCTGTATATTTTATAATAAAACTGTTATTGTAAGTACAGTGCTTCCCTGAGTTCTGTGAGTTGTTGCAGCAATTTATTGAACCTGAGGGGTTTGTGGGAACTCCTGAATTTGTAGCCAGTCGAAAGTGCAGGTGGCCTGGGGACCCCTGAACTTGCTGCTGGTATCTGAAGTGGGGGCCGTCTTGCTGGGAACCACGTCCTCAAGCCCTTGGAGTCTGACACTAACTCTAGGCGGCTGTCAGAACTGAATTACCATCCACCAGTTGAGGTTGAAACAGAATATTCAGAAATCCCATGTAGCTGAGCAGAAACGTGCTTGAGAAGGGAACCCCACATCTGTTTAGAAAACGGTTTTAACACAGAGACATCCAGAATCAAGTATAGCAATGATGAAGTAGATCAAAATGACAGCATTTATATTTTTATGCTAAGTTCAGAAATATACATCTTTGGCATTTTAAGAACTTACAAAGTTTAAGGGAATTTGGCATATTTGAGTCTTCACATCAGACGTGTGATTCTAATTTTAAATGTGCTCTTGAGTCATGGATTTCGGAGCCCTTTCAGTAACCCATGAGCTCAACTCATGATCCCTTCAACCAACTAGCCTGACACCAGCAATCATCCTCTGTGGCTGCAGGTTGAAATCTTACCAAGTTGGTAAACAGTTTTTGAATATTTAAAAATCACCATAATTATACATTTAATGTATTTGATTTATAAGCATCACGTAATGACTTGGGAAGATTTGTTAGTCAGATAATTGAAAAACTTAGAAAATGGAATATAATACATTTTGATTGCAGCTTAAAATGTTTAAAGGAATTTAAATTAACTAAGTAGGTAAATAATACAAACATTAATTAAATTCCTCCTTATAAATGATGATTGAAATTTGCCGGATCTATTCATAGAATAAGATTTGTAAGTTGCATTTGAAAGCTCACCGAGGGCGGGTAGAGGAACGGGCAGTTGCTGTTCAATAGGTATAGAGTTTCAGTTATACGAGGCCTAAAGTTCCAGAGATGCACACAGCACAGGGCCCACAGTTAACAGTACCACACTGTACACTTAGAAGCTTGTGGAGAGAGTCGATCTTGTGTTAAGTGTTCTTACCACAATTTTTATAAAAGCAATAGGGCTAAAAGTTCAAGGAAGAATTAGGGCTTAAAAATCAACTTTACTTATATTTATTTATTTATTTATTTTTGAGACAGGATCTCGCCTCTGTTGCCCAGGCTGGAGTAAAGTGGTGTGATCATGGCTCCATCAGCCTCCACCTCTCAGGTTCAAGCAATCCACCCACTTCAGCCTCCTGAGCAGCTGGGACTACAGGTGCATGCCATCATGCCTGGCTAATTTTTATATTTTTTTGCGAGACGGGGTTTCACCGTGTTGTCCAGGCTGGTCTTGACCTCCTGGGCTCAAGTGATCCTCTCACCTCGGCCTCCCAAAGTACTGGGATTACAGTTGGGAGCCACCGAGCCTGGCCTAAAAAACAACTTTAAAAACCAAACTATTTCTGAAGTCTTTTTCCTCCTCAAAGGCTGCCTTCAAGAACACTCAAAAAAATCACTGGAGCTGGACCAGAAGGAGGCTGGAATAAGGTGGATCCAGCTGTCACCTGCCTAGATGAGGCCCACAACAAATGGGACGGTAGGCACAGCAGGCGGTGGCCTCGAGGGCTCAGTAGGAGCCCTGGACCCAGGCTCCCAGCATTTAACAAGTCCCCAAACTCAGGGACAGGCTGAGTGAGCTCAGAGAGAACAGAGGATGAAATTGTGGATGGAGATGAATTACAAGCACGAGCAAAACAGGCTCTATTTATTTCTCACTTGAGGTTGTGGCCCGAGAATGGATCCACCTTGTTTCCTCTCAAGGACTGGAGGGGAACTGAAGGGCGGCCATGAGGTGCATCTCGCCGGCCAGAGAGGCGCTCAGTGCTGGGTAAGCAGCGAGCCCTGTGTCTCTTCCCCTCTTTTCCCTTTATTTCCCTTCTTCTTCTTTGCTTTTAGGCTTTTTGCTGTTTTCTTGCTACCTCCTCCTCCCTGCATCTTGCTGGTTGCACTGCTGCGGAGTCTGGGGCCAGCACGTCTGTCGTCCCCCGAGCATGCGGGTATTTGCCCATCATGACTACCCCAAGCCCCAGCTACCACGGAGGCCTAGGGCGGGGGTCTGATCCCCACGGGGGCCCTCCCCACAGTGCTCAGGCACTTCCTTGTCAGCAACAGGTGTGGAACCAATGGAGAAATCACCACGACCTTGGCTAAGCTCCCCTCTGGAGATGGGTGAGTCTCACCAGGGCCCCATCTGGGAAAACAAAACAGTCCCATTGACGACTCTGTCCTCGGCACCCAGAGCCAGAGCTTGGGGTGGGAGAGAGGTGGGGTGGGGCTGTCTCAGACACGGGGCCTCTGGAAGACGCCGTTCAGATGCCGAACCCCGGGAGCTTAGGACTTGCCCAGGCACTCTGAGATCCGACTGTTGCTAGAGGCTGTGTGACGGTCCCCACAGTGGCCTCAACCAGCCCAGCCCGCAGCATTGGAAAGGACCACTTCTCTCATTTCCCTTTTGATCTTACTCTGAAAGTGAAACTTTAAAAGAAATGGGACTTTATTCTTGTGCTTATCACCTGGGTCTGCCACAGAGTACTCACCTTCAGCCAGCAGCTCCGGACCTGGAGGTGCTCCCCAAAGCAGCCCTCAGGACAGTCTGCAGTGCCCTGGGGTCACCAAAGCATCCCAGCCACTGAGCCTCACAGCCTCTGTGAAAACGAGCCACGACAGCCCAACCACCCAGGTCTTCAGAGTTTCTTGCCTGCATGGCGTTGCCCTCTGTGATTGGCAGAAGAATGCCCCCCAAAGATATTCAGGTCCTAATCCCTGGAACCTGCGAATGTTCCCTTATATGGCAAAAGAGACTTTGCAGATGTGATTAAGTTCAGGTTCTTGAGATTAAGGGAGATTATCCCGCATTATCTGGGAGGTCCCTAAATGTAATCACAAGTGTCCTTCTAAGAGGGAGGTGGAGGGAGATTTCGTGAAAGAAGACGGACACTGAGCACTGAAGCCAGGAGCATGGCTTGGAAGCCGGAGGAGGTGAGGATGGGCTCTCCCCAGAGCCTCTGGAGGGTACAGGTCCCTGCCGCCGCCTTGGTGTCAGCCCAGGGAGGCTGATTTTGGACTCCTGGATTCAAGACTGTTAGAGAATAAAGGTGTGTGATTTTAAGCCACCGCATTGGTGGTTATTGTTACAGCGGCTGCAGGAAGAAGACACACCAGCCCAGGGCCCCTCCTTGCTCTCAGCTCACCTGGATACCTGAGCTCCTCCTCCAGGGCTCACGGCCTCTGCTGACCTCCTGGACCCAGCCATCATCTTCCCTGGCACGCTGCTGACATCTCACCATCTGGTGGAGAACTTCTGGGCATCTGTCTCTGAACTTGACAATGACACTGCCCCCACCCCAAACGCCAAGCAAAGCTTCCATCGCGGTGCCCTCGTGGGTGTCTTCATCCCCCTGGACTCACATCAGCCAGAGAAATCCTGGTTATTCCTGAATCTGCAGTGACAGTTTTTACACAAGCAAGGGGCAGGTGCTGGTGCAGGACACGAAGCCTGTGGCCAGACAGTGCACAACAGGAACCTTTTACTCCACCATTGCCACTGAGGTGTGAGTCCCCACCATGCCCCACAGACTGTAGCTGCTTGGATATCTCCCAGGCCCTTCATGCAGGGGAGGGTGTCCGCTGCTGCCTTCCATACGGGTCTGTCTCCTGGACACAGTGCGGGTGTGGAAGGATGCAGAGTGTTTCTGGAGGTGAAAATGGAAGACATCCGGCACCAAAATTATTTACTCATTCACTCAACAAACATTAATTGGCATCCATGCAAGCCTAGCTCTGTTCTCTTAGGAAGTGACATGGTGGGTCAAAGCATGAGCCTTGGAGGCCAGTGACCTGGACTCAAATCTTGGCTCGACCACCTTCTGGCTGTTTGATGTTGGGCAACTTACTTGGCCTCTCGGTGCCTCAAGTAATTGTAGTACCACCAAGGTAGTACTTGCTGCCCTCCACCAAGGTAGGAGGAAGACATGCGATGAGGTGGGAATGACACTGAGCACAGCGCGTGGCATACAGCAGGCTCAGGCCCATTCAGCAAAGGGCAAGAAGAGCCACAGCAGGAGAGGCAATGCGGGAATCAGTAGGATTTAAGGAGATGTGGGTGCCCCAGACTTGAAGGACACCAAGTAATTCTGGAAGGACCAAAAGCATCAGTGAGGGGCAGGGCCAGCAAGAATTTAACTTACAAAAAAGGCAGCGAGGACAAAGGGAAGAGAAGGGCTGGCCATGGCACTGCCTCTCTGAGATAGATCACAGAGGGAAGTGGCCCGGATCTCCTCTCCTGCTCCCTCCACAGAAGATCCGTGTCCCCTGCCATTTCAGTGGGGCCTGGTGTGTGATTCCCAGGACTCGAAGCAGTTACCACAGGCCCTGCTCACAGGTGGGCAGCTGGTGGGAGGACTTGCAAGCAGCCAGCCGTCTGGCAGTTGAGCTTCCCTTGGCCCCGTGTCAAGCTGTGGGCTCTGTTCTCTGCTCCTGGTCTTGCAGCAAATGCCATTTCTGTGGCCAGGTCACGGAGGCTGTTGGTGCTGAAGAGGGAGCTCCCTGCTGGCTACTGTCATGGGCAGCACCTTCCACAGTCACTGCTGGCTGTGCTTCCTGGTGGAAGTGGCTGAGACTAGCACGAGAATGAACTTAGGTCTCTTCTGTGAGGCTGCAGGAGGGAATCCCCCAGGGTCTGACATCAGGGCTGCCAGCCTTTTTCTTGGCCCACTGTCTTATCTGCTTTCTGCTGCTATGACTGAGACTGGGTGATTTATAAAAACAGAATTTATAAAAACAGAGTTTATAAAAACAGAAATTCATTTCTCCCAGTTCTGGAGGTTGGGAAGGCCAGTATTAAGGTGTGGGCATCTGGCAAGGGCTTTCATGCTGCATCACCTTATGGCAGAAGGTGGAAGGGCAAGAGAGCTTGGGGGAAAGAGAGGAGCACCAAGGGCTAGTCCTGCTTTATAACAAACCACTCTTGAGATAACAATCCCACTCCCATGATAACAGGATTAATCCATTCATGAGGGTGGGACCCCACGACCCAATTACCTCTTAAAGGCTCCACCTCCCAATACCATCACAGCGGCAATTAAATTTCAACATGAGTTTTGGAGGGGACATTCAGACCTTAGCACCCACCTCTCCTGGTGTGGCCTTCTTCTTCAGCTTCCCTGCTGTGGTGGAGTGTATTGCAAACTGGGCCAGGCCGTCACAGTGGCCATCACCACCTGTCACTTCCCATGGGCCTCATACTGCTAGAGTCCTGAACTACTGTACCCCAGACTGGCACCTCTTGTACCTCACCATTCCCACTCCCCATGGCTGCCCTCTTCCTGTACTCTTGGCAAGTGTGGTCTGGGTTCCCATGGTGGCTCAGAAGTGCCTGGTGTTGGACTTTGGGGAGACAGCCCAACATTTCCCAACAAACCCCACAGGCCAAGCCAATTCACATCACGGTTATGCTGAAGTTCACAGGAAACCAGATGTGTCTGTGTGACGGCCTCCAATTCAGAAGTCTCTAAGTAAGTGGTGCCAGACAATTTGCTGGGATATGGGAAGAAATATCAGAACTTCCATTTACATTTATTTTTAGCTCATTCTTTTATATCGCCATTCTTTAAATATCTTTTATACTTAATATATTAGAACAGGGTTATAAGTATATAATTATAAAGAAATAAACATAAAACGGTAGTATAACGCTTCAAAATCTTTAGATATGATGATAACTAGTAAAGAAAGTTTTCCCACCATTAATCGAATTGATGAGCATTTATTGATCATCTACCGTGTGCAAAGCACTGTGCTAATTGCTGTGGGAATATTTTACAAAGAGAGAAAGCACAGGGTGTAGTCTTTAGCAGAGAGCGGAGAAGTGCCGAGTCTGAATGACCAACTGGGAGAATATTTGTAACTCATATCTCAGACAGGACTATAAGGAACATCCACAAAGCAACAAGACAATGGCCATCAGCCTAATGTGGGGAGGGTAGAATGGGCAGAAGAGATTCACAAAGCGAGCTGTTACACAGCCAAAAAGATGCCCACTCATCAGAGGAGAGCTGCATGAGGCGAGGATGCTGAGAGGCCAGTTTGCAGAATCACACCCTCCCCCACACACAAGCTGGCCACTCATCTGGGAATTGACTGATAAATATCCTCACCTGTAAAAAATGAATTACATACATCCATAGGGTGGAGTATTACTCAGGCTTAAAGAAGAGTCAGGACGCCCTGTATGTGCTGATACGAAATGAGTTCCAAGAAATATTGTTAGTGGAAATGGCCAGGGGCTATGATTTGTAAACAAAAGGAAGAAAAAAGAATACACACACACACACACACACACACACACACACACACACAGAGAGAGAGAGAGAGAGAGACTGAGAGACATATCCTTGGAAGGCAGGTGCAGGAGAGGGGGTTAGGGGGTGAGCTGGGACAGGCCTGGCTGAGACTGGGAGAGCCCAGCCCCAGGTCTTCATGGAGCTGTGCCAGCCTCAGTTTTCTTGTTGGACATGAACACCACCCACCCCTGAAGCCCCTAGGGTGACTGATGTCAGGTTGACAAACCCAATAGCTCTTTCGTCACTCATTGGGGGTCCTCTGGGAGCCAGGGTCTCTGCTCCAAGCCTCACCTATGTTATCTTTAGGAAGCCTCACAACAGCTACCTTTTGCATCTCAATTTCCAGGCGCTGAAAGTGAGGCTTCTAGAGGTGAAATAATTGGCCCAGGTCACACAGTGACAATGCGAGATGCGCCCCCCTCCCCCAGGCTGTGTCCTTGCAAAGCCAAGCTTCGTGTTCCTTTCTTGTCACTGTGAAACAACAAACGCAGCTGGTGCTGCGCATGTCGTAAGGGCCCTGCTCACACAGCCCCTGTGCTCACCCAGGAGCACTGGTTCCTGAGAGCTGCCACCTCACGTGCTGTCTTTGTCCCCATGGGTAGGTGTTGTCTGCCCCCCTCCTTCCTTCCCATCCTGGGGAACAAAGTGCCCCACCGATGGGGGCCCAGAGGCAACATGCTGGACAGCAACAGGGATGGGGTTCCTGGCACTGAGAGGGGAGGCGAGGGCTGATACAGCCATAGAGGAGAAAAGTCCCCTGGTGCCCCTGAATCACCCTCACGAAAGAAGAAGAAATCCACAGCCACACCAGGCGGGCCATCAGGGCTCTACTACCACCTGCTTCCACTTAGCTTGACGCCCTGACTCCACAGTACAGGGACTCCAACACGCAGACGCACGTCCACCAATAATCCAGGCACCCACTCTAGCTAACGCCTCCCACCTTCCCCTTAATTTCTTCTCTCCTTAGTGCTGCTGGCAGGCAGCAAGACCGGAATTCAAGTATTCCTCTCTCTGAGGGAAGCAGGGATGCTAGGAGGCTTTAAATTGCCCTTTAGGGACAGCAGGCAGAAGGAGGAAGATTTACAAATGGATCACTCAGGAGACTGAGCCCCAGCCACGTTCTGGAGTCACTCTCTCCACCACCCTCTCAGGGAAGGCTTTTGAAACTCAGCAGCCAGACTGGGAACTGTCATCCCCAGGGAACATTCCCCAGGGAGAGGGAGGGCCGCCAAAGATCCTGGAGAGGGGGGCGAGGTTTGTAACTCCCCTGCTCTCTGCAGGCCTCTTAGCCATCTGGGGGGCAGTGGCAAGGCCTGCTAGCTGCATATCACAGGCAAAGCAGAGGGTGGTGGCAGGAACCTAGAGCGGTGGCTAGAGCACAGGAGAGCAAAGGGACGGCAGAGATGTTGACCACAGACTGAGGCAGAAGAGTTGGGCTGTGATGACTGGGAGGGATGTCCTGGTGTATTCACTAACTCACCTGTTCCATGATTTCATTCATTCATTCAACAAACATGTATTGGGTCCTCACAAATGATATGTCTGATTCAAAGACTAATACCCCCTTCCACCTCATGTATTTGCACACCCCATACAAATCCATGGATCACTAGATAAAATTATTTAGGTGAGCTCTTGAGCCACTTACTCAAGCCTGCACCCACTTTTTGGTATGTACTTTCGTTTCAATACTTCTGTGCTTTTGTTGCTTCAAAAATATTATTTTGTCTAAAACTAAAACAAAAAAGTATCAAGTTAACTTTGAAACTTAGAAAGCTAAATAAAAAGAAAACACTATAACGAACAGAGATCACAGCCACTCAAAGCAAACAGATTTTACGATTTTCTGCAAACGTGACCTTTTGTAAGTTTCACCTTTTTTTTCCAGCTGTTTCAGGAGCTCTGCTGAGCAGAGCCAAGAAAGCTCCATGCACCATGGTACGCTGGAATTCCCAGGGAAGGAAGCAGATTTGGGGGCAGGAGTCAGGACACTGGGGAGGAAAGAAGGGACTTGGATGGGCAGGGGAGCAGCTGAACTGAGATGGTTGCCAGAGAGGCCCCAGACCATCCTAAGGGAGCTCTGAGCTGGGATGACCCTTCAGGGGTCCCTTCATGCCAGCTCTGAGCTGGGCTGGTTTTGTTCCTAAAGGAGGCAGTGGGGAGGGAACAGCAGCACAGACTACAAATGGTAAAGTGAGCCAAATGGCTCCCCCTACTATTTCATTCCAGTCTCTGCTCAAATGCCACCTTTTCAGAGACTTCCCTTCACCACCTGCATTACAGGAATGCCCCAGCCCCTCTCTTTTTTATTTTTCATTTTATTTTATTTTTTGAGAGGAAGTCTCGCTCTGTCATCCAGGTTGGAGTGCAGTGGCACAATCTTGGCTCACTGCAACCTCCGCCTCCTGGGCTCAAGCGATTCTCCTGCCTCAGCCTCCCGAGTAGCTGAGACTATAAGTGTGCACCACCATGCCTGGCTAATTTTTGTATTTTAGTAGAGATGGGGTTTCACCATGTTGGTCAGGCACCCTGGCCTCTCTTGATCCCTTCTGCTCTGTCGTCCCCACCCTCGATTCCATCTTTAAATATTTTTTGCTTATTGCCTCTCTTCTGCTGCAAGAATGATGGCTCCGTGAGGCAGGGCTTTGTGTCGTATCCCGGGGCCTGCTACACAGCATGCACTCGGGAAATGTCTATAGCATGAATGAATGAATGAATGAACCAGAGTGTAGGGTTAGCCCCTGGCATTCTGCCTGCTCCCAGGGATGAGGACTGTGTGGGGAGACCTGAAGGACCATGATGAGTGTGACTCATCAACTGTCTCTATTTGTATCCAAAATGATTGCCTCTGCAGAAAATCCCAAGGACTTACAAAACAAACAGACAAATAAAAACCTTCCTGTAACACAAGGGTTTAGCAAGATCATAGATACAAGGTCAACATACAAAAGTCAATTGCATTTCTACACTAGCAATAAACAATTGAAAACTAAACATTCAAAGTGTTATTAACTCCAAAAACTGAAATACTTGGGCATAAATCTAACAAAATATGTGCAGGTTCTGTATGGTGAAACTATAAAATATAGATGAAAGAAATCCAAGAAGACCTCAAGAAATGGGCAGAAGTACTGTGTGCATTGAATGAGGGCTCGGAGTGGTTAAGGTATCAGTTCTCCCAAGCCCTGGTCCCTTTCCTTTAAGTCTGGCCAACCCAGAACCTCCCTGGAGGCCATGCACCTTCCTGGCTTCATCAGGTGGCCATGGAACAGAAGTTCAGGGACAGAGGTTTTGGTTTATAAAGACAATTGGATGTACTCTTTGGGAAAAAAAAATTCAAATCATAGATAAGTATATAAAGCCAAAATTCAAGTTCTTTCTGAAAACCTCTCAGCTTATACTCACCACAGGAACCACTGCCAGCAAGGAGGTCTCATAACAAGGCCTAAAGACAGGGACCCTGGAATCCAACTGTCTGGGTTCAAGTCCTGGCTCCATCATTCCTTGGCTATGTGACCTTGGCAAATTTCTTGCCTTTTCTTTTTGAGACAGGGTCTCACTGCGTCACCCAGGCTGGAGTACAGTGGTGTGATCATAGCTAACTGCAGCCGCAAACTCCTGGGGTCTAAGCCATCCTCCTACCTCAAGCTAGGACTACAGGCATGTGCTATCACGCCTAGCTAGGGTTTTTCATTTTATTTTGTTTTTTATTTTTAGTAGAGGTGAAGTCATGCTATGTTGCATGGCTGGTCTCCTGGGCCTCAAGCAATCCTCCCTCCTCGGCCTCCCAGAGTGCTAGGATTACAGGCATGAGTCACCGTGCCTGGCCACCTCAGCGAATTTCTTAACCTCTATGAGCCTTAGTTTTCTCATGTGTAAATAAGGATTAAGTTTGATATCGATCATAAAGTCTGCATCATGTAAAAGCCCCAGTAGAAGTTAACTTTATTTATGAGGCTCTCACTATATGCAAAAATTTGTCGTTATTTTTACTACTGTGAAAATAAGCGAAGACCAACCAAATGAGAACAAGCAAAGCTGTTTGTTCAGAATTTGCTAGAGCCAGGGAGTCAATCACTGTCACTTGTTTGGCAGTGACTCAAAGGTGTCCGGGGAGTGAGGACGCCAGACAGTGGGAAAGGTGGCGGGCTTGGCTGTGCCCTGATGCGGCTGGCACGTGGGGAAGCTGTAGGGCCTCTTGGGGGTCTGGGTAGGGAGCAGGTTGGCTTTCTTTTCTTTTCTTTTCTTTTCTTTTCTTTTCTTTTCCTTTCTTTTCTTTTCTTTCTTTTCTTTCTTTTCTTTTCTTTCTTTTCTTTTCCTTTCTTTCTTTCATTCATTCATTCATTCTTTCTTTTTTTTTTTTTCTGAGACAGGTCTTCTTTTTTTGTTGTTGTTTTGTTCTGTCACCCAGGCTGGAGCGCAGTGGCGCAATCTCTGCTCACTGCAACCTCCGCCTCCCAGGTTCAAGTGATTCTTCTGCCTCAGCCTCCTGAATAGCTGGGACTACAGACACACATCACCACGCCCAGCTAATTTTTGTATTTTTAGTAGAGATGGGGTTTCACCATGTTAGCCAGGATGGTCTCGATCTCCTGACCTCGTGATCTGCCCGCCTCAGCCTCCCAAAGTGCTGGGATTACAGGCGTGAGCCACCGCTCCTGGCCGGCTTTCTTTAGTTGATCCTAAATTGAAAACTGTGACCAAAATTAGGGAAACTGGCAGTTGCCGGCCAAGTCCTGGCCATCTGGGACGTTGCTGTGGAGGCTGTGGCTTCCTGTGCTGGTTGTGGCAGGCAGTGAGGAGTTCCATTTTCGTGATGAGGTCTTGCTATGTTGCCCAGGCTGGTCTTGAACTCCTGGGCTCAAGCAATCCTCCCACCTCGGCCTCCCAAAGTGCTGCAATTACAGGTGTGAACCATCGTGGCTGGCCCTCTTTGCAATTTTCTTTCGGTCCCCTTAAGTCACTCGAGCAGGAGAATCTGCTTCCTGAGGCTAGTAATGCCTTATTCTTAAAAACAAAGAGAACGCTGGCCTCAGTTCGGCGCTCTTGGCAGGCGAAGGCACCCAGCCAGAACTGTCACATTTGTTTCATTTGCACAGGATATTTTTACAGTTTTCTTCTCTTTGTGGCGAGTGATCCTGGTTTTCCAGTTGTGGTCGTTGCTGTAGACGTTCTGGGGCACATAAATGATTTAGAAGTCAGTTCACCGAGAGAAAACCATGAATTAGATAATAGTCCATGTGATCTGAGATGTGGTAGAATCAGAAAGGTATGTAAATGACACAGGTTTGGAAAACGCTGCTCTGAGGCAAGACAGGGATCACTTGCTGGGTCAGGGATGCGTTATTTTGTGACCGCGTCTTGCTCTTGGGCTATTGTGGCCTAGAGGATTTGGGAGCCCTGGAACAGATATGAGTTGATTAAGCATGCACATGGCACTTCCTTTGTGGCTGGGCACTCCCCTAAGTGCTTTTCTGATGTGGCCTCACTTCATCCTCACACACTATGCCATCAGTCCAATGTTCCCATTTTACAGATGAGAAAACTGAGGCGAGCCGGTGAATGGCAGAGCTGGGGTCTGAATGCGGCTGCCTGGCCAAGTGTCTGTGCTGTGAGCTCCCGCCACAGTTCCAGCGTCTCAGCCCTTACGCCCCGCAGGGCAGTTGTTGATGTGGCGGTTGTGTCCCTGGGTCACCTTTTCAACGTGGGCCCTGGAGGAAACGCAGGCCTGGCCCTGCCTGGTGCTGGTGCCTCAGAGCCTCTTAGAGCTGTTTTGTCATTTACTGGCTTAGGGGCCGTAGCCTCTGCCAGGGCCCCTGCTGTGTGGGCACCAAGGGAGACTCAACATCCTTGGGGGTGGAAATCCTCTTCTGAGACTAGGGTGCCGCTGCTGTGGCTGGTATCCCCAGGCCAGGGAAGCTGAAGCACGAAGTGTGATGGTTACTGTCCTTCCAGGGCAGAGTTAGGGGAGTACTGGTCACTGGAGTGTGAAACGGGCACCACCAGGCTCCCCTCCAGGACGGGGTATTTGGAGAAGGCGCCCACCCTCCTTTCAGGACAGCGGCTGGGGAGTGGGTCAGATATAAGCTCACCCCCGGTTCTGAAGATCTGAGGACCCCTAAAGAACATTTCACCCCGCTCCCTCTCATCACCGACCGCATCCTCCCGGGCACGGCCAGCCTGGGGGATTTCCTCCTTCTGCCTGGAACTGACATTACCCAGGACTCGGAGGACAGTGAGCAAGGTCCTAGAGAAAGGGCCGATGATGGAGAAACGTGAAGACAAGGTCCTAGAGACAAAGTTCTGAGGGTGAGGGCTCCCTGGTGGCTACAGAGAGAGCCCAGAGGTGCCCGGGTCCTGCTGGGCTGGGATGTCCTGTCCTTAGTCTGCCAAGAGGCTCTGGGGTCCAGCTGTCTCCTTGGCTCCAGGTTCTGGTCTGCCTGCGTTGTCAGCAGCTGGAGGCCCCTACTCTGCAGGGGACCCTGCCTAGGGGCCGAAGTCACAGACCCAAGGCCTCAGTGGCCAGAGATGTCCTAGGCATCTAGGCATGATGGAACCCGTCTGGCACTCGGGTTCATGGGCTGCCAGTCCCTGTGCCGCCCTGGCTGCAGGTCTCCCGACCACATGTCCAGCCCCTCAAGAGGAGCATCTGTGTTCCATATTCATCGTTCTGGAAGCAGGAGGAAGTCAGGAAGTGAAATTGTGACTATAATAGAAAAGGGGTCTTGATCCAGACCCTAAGAGAGGGCTCTTGGATCTCGCACAGGAAGGAATTCAAGGCAAGTCACAGAGTGCAGTGAAAGAAGCAAGTTTATTACAACTCCTCCATTCCCGGCCTGGCGCCGTGGCTCACACCTGTAATCACAGAACTTTGGGAGGCCGAGGCGGGAGGATCACTTGAGTTCGGGAGTTCAAGACCAGCCTGGCCAACATGGTGAGACCCCATTTCTACTAAAAATACAAAAATTAGCCAGGCTAGTGGCTCGTGCTTGTAATCCCAGCTACTCAGGAAGCTGAGGCAGGAGAATCACTTGAACCTGAGAGGCAGAGGTTGCAGTGAGCCGAGATTGCGCCACTGCACTCCAGCCTGGGCGACAGAGTGAGACTCTGCTTCAGGGAAAAAAAAAAAAAAAAAAACCCTTGAGCATTCTCAGAAAGCGAGCAGAAGACCGCCCCGTTCTTAAGTTTCTCTTATATAGGGGTCTTATCTGTGTAAAGACTACCCTAAGCTGTGCCTACGTGCGGCTGGGCTGACAGCATGACAACAATGATTATGCTATTGATTTAAGAAAGCTATCCTTGACATCTTCGTGAGTGAGTACATCAAAGCATAACTATAAGTTTTTGAAAGCGTATATTGTTATGGGTATTGGGACATCTGGACTTTCTGCTGTTGTAGGAGCATGTCCTTGCAGGCATCTTCAGGTTGTGCTCTTCCTAGATGTAATTATCTTATGACCCTGAGTCACGACCGGCAAGGAATGTGCCTGTTTGTGTCGAGATGGAGCCGAATTTAAAATGGCATCACTGTGGCTCTCCCTGCTCCTGCTTCCGTAACAGAGTCCTTCAAGGGAAGAAGAGAATCATCGAGTGAACGTTGTGTCTGTACTCCTGGGGCCTCATAGAAACCTAGATTCAAATTTCCCTGCTTCCAAGACCCCCACCCGGAGGTGGCACTTCTGCTCCCCACACCCTGTGTCCCTGAGGGCAAGTCCCAAGAAGGGAGTGTGGTCCGAACCCCCCTGTCCCAGCCCACCTCACGGTCACCTCCCCTGCTGCCCTTCCAGAAGGACACAGCAGCCTCCCACACCCCGTCATCTTCATTTGTCAGGGCCCTCCCCGCCCACCAGTTGGCCCTGGCCTGAGGCATTGGGGGCTGAGAAAGGGTGATGTGCTAAGAAGAAATCAGGGTGTGGAGAGCAGAAATACCTAATCGCTTGTGAAATCTCTGGCATGCTGGGGCAGCTTCCTCCGGGCCCTGGTGACACCGCAGTCTTTGTCAGCATTACCCGGACAGGAAGTGACAAGCCGAGGGCCGGGGGCAGCAGCCTGATGTGCTTCACATGCACCGGGTGGACAGCGGAGGCCCCGGGCCCGGGGAGGTGGCAGCGGCCACTCAAGTGAACCCGGGTCTGGAAGCTTCTTACAGCAAGATGATGCCCAGGCCTGGCCGGGCAGCTCCCTGGACCCCTCGAGGAGGGTCAGGCACTGCTGTTACACTCCCACATCCCTGGTGATCCTTATGGTTAGCATTTACCACCGTCTTTCCGTATTTATCCAACTCTCACTTAATGCTTCCTTTTACTGTGTGTGGTCACTGCCCTAAGTGCTCTACTTACACCTTCAAAATGACCTACGAGACAGGAACTACTATTATACATTGTACATGGAAGGAAACTGAAGCACAGAGAGGGTCAGTCACTTGCCTGAAGTTACCGAGCTGGTAACAGGCAGAGCTGGACTCCGAGCCGGTGTTTGGGCCCCGGTGCAGTCGCCTGTTTTCTCATCTGTTCCCCTGTTAGACGGGGCTTTTGAAGTCAGGGTCTATGTCTGTTTTATTCTCCTTTACCTTCATAGGAATTGGCAGAGCCCTCAGGTTGTCAATAAAGATCTGCTGATTGAAATAATGAATGAGACTGGGCACGGTGGCTCACACCTGCAATCCTAGCACTTTGGGAGGCCAAGGAGAGCGGATCATTTGAGTGCAGGAGTTGGAGACCAGTGTGGGAAACATAGCAAGACCCAATCTCTATTTCAAAAAAATTTTTTTTAATTAGCTGGTCATGATGGCTGCATCTGTAGTCCCAGCTACTGGGGAGGCTAAGGCAGGAGGATTGCTTGAACCCAGGAGTTTGAGGCTGCAGTGAACCATGATCACACCACTACACTCCAGTCTGGGCAACAGAGTAAGACCCTGTCTCTGAGATAGAAAGAGAGAGAGAGGGAGGGAGGGAGGGAGGGAAAGAAGGAAAGAATGAAGGAAGCAAGGAAGGAAGGAAGGAAGGAAGGAAGGGAAAGGAAAGAAAGGAAAGCAAGAAAGCAAGGAAGCAAGAAAGCAAGGAAGCAAGAAAGCAAGAAAGCAAGCAAGCAAGAAAGAAAGAAAGAAAAGGAAAGAAAGAAAGGGAGGGGAGGGAAGGGAAAGAAGGAAAGGAAGGAAGGAAGGAAGGAAGGAAGGAAG
>NW_012104587.1:3455775-3465794 GCF_000951045.1 Mandrillus leucophaeus
GAAGGAAAAGAAAGGAAAGGAAAGGGAAAAGAAGGGAAGGGAAGGAAAAAGATGAATGAAGGCCAAGGTAACCTATAAATTGAAGAGTTATAGTGGACATTTAATGTACAAACCTACCTCCATTCTTGGAGTTTAGACATTTCACCAGGCACGTGCCAATTTTTCATCCTTGCTACCCAAAGCTACTGGGACATTGTAGTCTAAATATTTCCATCTTCTTCAGCTCAGAGGTCCTTTCTTTTCTTCCTTTTCATCTCTCTGTGCTTTTGCACTGGGTTCCAGGAAAGTCCTTTGTCAAGAACTTCCAGGTCACTGTATTCCCCTCATTATTCAATCTGCTAATTAGTGGTTTCAGAATTTGTCCGTCAAGTTGGCAACTTCCAAAACCGAAAAGGTTTCCTTTTCTCAGGAACCTGTTTCTTTTAAAAAATAGATGTCCTCTCAAATTTCCCTGGAAATAGAAAGTACAGCTGTTTTACCTTTTTCTTCTGTTTACAGCATTACTTCATCGGCCTCCTGTGTTGGTTCTTTTGTTTGTCGAGTTTGGTGTCTCTCTTTTGGTGCATTGGATTATTGCATTTTTAGTGTTTCTTGGTTGTCTCTTCATATTTGAAGATGGTGCGGGGAGGGATCTGGACAAAATTGTTGTTTCCTACAATGTCCTTCCTCAGGCTAAGTGGGAATTCCTGTTGGCTTAGCCATGCAAGAAATCTTTGTGCTGGAGAGCCCTATCTACAGTAATTGTGACATGTGGGCAAGTGAAAGAGGCCTGTGGCCAAGAGGAGCTGGTGGATCTGATTTTCTGAGTAAAGGGTTCTGCTTCCCTATGGGACGCTTAAGTTACCTGGGGTGCTGCCCTTTTTCTCTGGCCTAGTACGCAGTTTCAGAACTCCATTTAGCTGTTCTTGCGCCTTGACCTCCAAGCAAACATGGAATTCAATGCCAAGTGGTGTTTGGTGGAGGAACGGTGGGACACAGTCAATCTGCTCACCCTGACACTGTTAATTACTCAGATGTCCTTGGCCTGTGCCCACCCTGCAGCCTCTCACCTAGTGCTGTCCTCCTAGGAAGGTTCAGGGGTTTGGGCCTCTTTCCCTCCTGCATGGGGTGTGGGTCCCTTGGTCTGTGGGTTTCATTGTCTGTCTGTCCCATGACCTTTATGTCTTATGCAGATTCTTTCCCTAGTTTTCCATTTCTCAGCTTTCCCATGCTGCTCTGGGACTGCCAGACTATTTCCTTCTTTGATCCACTTGGATTTGGCTGGGGCAGATAAATGAGTGCCCCATCAGCCATCCTGAACCCCGAGCCCCTCCATGTCCCTGGAAAACAGAGAGCAAGTGGTCAGGAGACCTGTGTGACCCAGAGCTTCGGGTTCCTGCATCTCTTGGGCGAGGTCACCCAGTAGGTTCCTTAAGGGCAGGAATCTTAGTTGGCAAAGAAGTGGCTGAGTGAGCTCAGTTTGTAGCTGGGTCGAGACCAACGAAGAGAAGGGTCTGAAACCTACCTGCCGCCAGGGCAAAGGCACATGTGTCGGGGAGAGTGGGAAGGGGGCTGGGGGGAATGTAGGCCCCCAGGCTTCTGCCTCTCCAGTTGTCTGTGAAGAGAACAAATCCTACCGCGCTGTGGCAGGGGTGGCACATCTCTTTGCTCTCACATGCCACTCTGTTCCTTGTTCCATTGCCTGATGATGCAGAGGATAGAAAGGGACTTGGCCCTGGCGCACTGCCAGTCTGCATGGTGACACACATCCCCTCGCTTATTCAGCAAGCACTGAGTAGGCACCTCCAGTGTGCAGGCAGGGCTCAGGCACCGAAGGCTTTAGGGATACACGTTCCCATCCATAAGGAGCTTATATTTTGACGGAGAGGCAGACGTGGAAATAAGCATAAAGCCCTTCCTGGAAACCCCTTCTGAGGAGACAGAAGGTGTGGAACAGTCGTGGCTGTGGAGAGTGGTCAAGGCCAGGGCGTATTAAACTTCAGTGGGCACACGGATCACTTGGGGCTCTTAGTAAATGCAGATTCTGGTTCTGGAGGTCTGGGTTGGGATCTGAGATTCTACATTTCTAAAGTACTCCCAAGTGACACTGATGCAGCAGCAAGGGAAGAGGGAAGCCCCAGCTTCCTGCCACGCCCTGATGTCCTGTGGGTGCTGAGGGCACCTGTGGGAACCCACCAGAAACTGTTGCCCCCGAGGCCTCTGAAAGAGGCCCTGTCCCAACCCCAGGCCCAGGGGCAGGATGGAGGCTGGTTTCCAGGTCAGCCTGGCCTGCAGTTCCCCCTCTGCCCTTCATGCTGCTCCAGAGGGAAAGTGCTGGGAGCTGGCTTTGCCTGGACAGGACACAACCCAGCAGCTCTGGACTTGGTCAGGGAAGACTTCTCTCCAGAATTTTGGGGGTTGGCTCTGTTCTTGGGGGAAGCCTGGTCAGATGAGGTTCTGTAGCCGTCCACACGGCCCTGGGGCTTCAGAGCTTGCAGTAAGGTCCTCGTGAGCACTGAGACCTCTGCATGAAGCTAACACAGCGTGGGTGCCCAGGGACCCTTGGGTGTCTTGGGGGCCAGATGACTCAGCAGCGGTCACTGCTGCCGTCGGGCTTGGCTCCCTCAGGTCACTCAGGGTCAAGGTAAAGGCTCCAGACAACTGGAGAGTCATGCCCCGCTGCCTGTGACAGTGGCTCAGGGCCAGGTGAGACGTGGCCATCCTCGGGACCAGGCTGGGAACTCTCTCCTTAACCAGGGAGCTCTGGGGCTCCTTTCAAGGTGGCGGAGGATGTTGAGCCATGGTTAATAGGCTTACAGGTTAATCCAGCATGTGACCAGGACAGGCGCATGCTTCGGCGGGTAGAGGTCAGGATGCTGCCCCCTTACCAAAAAGAGATGCTCTGAAGTTCTGGAACTCTGTGCATGCCACTGAGATCACTACAAGAGCCAGCAAGACTTTGCTAGGACCACGGAGCACTCTAGGCAGTCCCTGCCCATCCACCTCTGGGCTAGAGTGCAGTGGCACGATCAGGGCTCACTGCAACCTCCGCTTCCCAGGTGCAAGCGATTCGCCTGTCACAGTCTCCCGAGTAGCTGGGACAAAAGGCGCCCGCCACCACGCCCGAGCTAATTTTTGTATTTTTAGTAGAGATGGGGTTTCACCATGTTGGCCAGGCTGGTCTTGAACTCCTGGTCTTAAGTGGTCTGCCCGCCTCGGCCTCCCAAAGTGCTGGGATTACAGGCATGAGCCACTGCGCCTGTTCCCCATCTCTTTAAAATGTGTTGAATTCACATTCTCCTCACCATCTCCACAGTCTGTGCCCAGTTCAGGCCAGAAAAGCCTCTTCCCTGGTTCTTCTCTCTGTAGCCCTGTCTCATCTGAGCCCACCTTACATTTTCATCCACCCAAGACATTCTCCTAGTAATCAGACACTCTTCCCCCATCTCTCCTGGTCTGGCCTCAGGGCCTTTGCACATGCTGTTCTTGCTCTCGGAACACCCATCCTCACCTCCCCACACCCTCTCAAACCTGTGCTTTCTCTCAGCTCTTTCTTCTCTGTACTTCCTAGTTACGTTTTTGGCCTTTGTCCTGTGATGTGTTGAGTTGGCTGACACTGCCCTGATGCAGTGGTTTTTATATCTGTCTCCCCACTGGACGCACCTCCTTGCTGGTTCACCTTGGGTCTCCAGGGCCCAGCATGGGGCCTGGAACCTTGTACACCTTTAATACATGTTTGTGGAGCTGACATGATGATGAATTCTTTCACAGCCTTCAGATGTGTATCTGTTAGGTGGAAGGAAATTGCTGGGAAACAATTTTCAGAACTAAGTGCATTTGCTGTTGTGCTTGGAGAAGCCATTTAACTTCTCTGAGCCTCACTGCCCCACCGGTCAACCACCTGTGCAATTGTTCTAAGCATGACCGGGGGTGATGCCAGTGATCAGCAGGGGGCAGGCTTGTCATTGCAAGACTGCCCCTAACCAGCTGTCCTGCACCTCACAAAAGAGGGTTGGGAACCCCGCCTTAAGTTGGGTCCCCTCCAAAGCCAACATAAAATAAAGATTTGAATGTAAGTCATCTATTTGGGAGGCGAACCCAGGAGGCACTGGTAGGGGAAGTGAGACAGGGAATGGAAGAAAGTCAGCAAAGGGTGTGGCATCAAGCAAGTTACTGTTGTGAGCAACTTGGGCCAGGGAGCTGGGGTATTGATCCACCAGGTCCCAACAGTCACTGAGTGGAGGCTACCCTACGGGTGCTAAGTCCTCAACACTAATTCTGTCTTGCTCCCAGTAGACCCTTTGAGTTCCTGAAGCCAGGGAAGTGCTGGAGTACTTGCAGTATGTGGTGTCAGAAGGCACCAGAAAAGAAGGCTTGGGGACCTCTTCCTGGTAAAATGAAAGGAAATAAGCAGAAGCCAAATAGCAAAGAATGAACCCCCATCACTGGAGCTCAGGGCAAGTCCAGCCTCAGCTCACCTGCTTTGAGCAGGACCTGCAGGACAGCTCTGCGGGTGGCTGTGTAAGTCTACTAGTTTTCAGACACTCTGATTCTTGCAGCCGGTCAAAGTCCAAACGGGCATATGGTGATGGAGACATACGTGAGAATGAGAACAAACCCCTGCCCAAGATCACATGACAGTCTGGACCCATTTGAGGAAATGAAACCCACAGGTGAGACTGGTTAAAACCTGATCTCCCGGAAACTGCAAAAAAAAAAAAAAAATTAATACACAGAACCTAGCAGTACATTAAAGAAATAATACAATCTGTCCAGCTCTGTGTGTGGCTGTGTAACTCTACTTAAACCTATGAATATGATGAATTATATTAATGGATTTCCTAATACTGAACCATCCTTTCATTCTAGAAGTGAGTAGAGATTTTGCCAGAAAAGAAAGGAAACTACAGCCCAATCTCACAAGTAAAGATTAATGAAAACCTCCACATAAAAGACTGACAAATAGGCTGGGCATGGTGGTTCATGCCTATAATCCCAGCACTTTGGGAGGCTGAGGCGGGTGGATCACCCGGGCTCGGCCACCCCGCCTCGGCTTCCCTTTCATCCAATGAAAGGGTGGTTCAGCATTAGGAGATCCATTAATATAATTCATCATATTCATAAATTTAAGAAGAAAAGTCATAGTGTCAACTCTACAGGTGTTGGAGAGGAAAGTGACAAATCCAACAAGCATTCTGGATTTAAAAATCCAACCGTGAAACAATTCCTTTATCACCATGGAGTAGAGAGGGCTGTTCTAATGATGACTAAAACCCAAAAATCAAAAAAGAAAATGATAAATTCAATTATAAAAAAAATTCTGCAAGCAGAAAAGTATCAATAATAACATGAGCTGTTAAAAGACAAAGCGGGCTGGGCACGGTGGCTCACGCCTGTAATCCCAGCACTTTGGGAGGCCAAGGTGGGACGATTGCTTGAGTTCAGGAGTTCGAGACCAACCTAAGCAACATGGCGAAACCCTGTCTCTTCTAAAAATACAAAAATTAGCTGGGTGTGGTCGTGTGTACCTGTAGTCCCAGCTACTTGAGGGGCTGAGGATTGCTTCCCAAGTAGCTGGGACTACAGATACGCACCACCTATTCCCTCTCCCACAGTAGTGGGAGGATCGCTTGAGCCTGGGAAGTTGAGTCTGCAGAGTCCCGAATGCACCACTGCATTCCAGCCTGGGTGACAGAGTGAGACTCTGTCAAAAAAAAAAAAAAAAAAAAAAAAAATCCAGTCTCCCTAGTTTATAAATTGTTTGTAGATATTGGTAAGGAAATAACCTGCAATTGAAATAGGTAAGGGATATGAAGAAATAACAGAAAAATAGAAATACAAATGCATCTCAAATATATTAAAAAGTGCTCAGCCTCACTCATAAGAATAGAAATGCAAAGTAAAGCTACACTGAGAAAGCACTTTTTATCCATGATATTGGGAAAACCCCACAACTGTGACACTGGCTTTCTGAGTTAAGGAGCTGGGGACAGGATACACGACTATGTCCTTGGGGAGGGCAGTGGGTTGCCTCTCAAAACCACAGCTCGCTCACCCTTCAAGGAAGCAATCCCACTTCTGGAATTTTATTCTACAGACATACTAACAAACATTTGAAATATTATGTATGTAAAGTTATTCATCCGAGCATTTTAAATAATGTTTTAACTTTTATTTTAGGTTCTGGGGGTACGTGTGAAGATTTGTTACATCGGGGAACTCATGTCATGGGGTTTGTTGGTACAGGTGATTTCATCACCCAGGTACTAAGCCCAGTGCCCAATAGTTATCTTTCCTGCTCCTCTCCCTCCGCTCACTCTCCACTCTCAAGTGGGCCCCAGTGTTGTCTGTTGTTCCCTTCTTTGTGTTCATGAGTTCTCATCATTTAGCTCCCACTTATACATGAGGACGTGTGGTATTTGGTTTTCTGTTCCTGCATTAGTTTGCTGAGGATAATGGCCTCTAGCTCGACGCGTGTTCCCACAAGAGACTTGATCTTATTCTTTTTAATGGCTGCATAGTATTCCACATGTATATGTAGCACAATTTCTTTATCCAATCTACCATGGATGGGCATTTAGATGATTCCATGTCTTTGTTATTGTGACTAGTGCTGCAATGAACACACATGTGCATGTGTCTTTATGGTAGGATGATTTACATTCCTCTAGGTATATGCCCAGTAATGGAATTGCTGGGTTGAATGGTAGTTCTGTTTTTAGCTCTTTGAGGAATCACCACACTGCTTTGCACAATGGGTTGAACTAATTTACACTCCCACCAGCGATTTATAAGCATTCCTTTTTCTTCACAATCTTGCCAGCATCTGTTGTTTTCTGATGTTTTAATCAATAGCCATTCTGACTGGTGTGAGATGGTTTCTCACTGTGGTTTTGATTTGCATTTCTCTAGTGATCAGTGATATGGAGCTTTTTTTCATAGTTTTAAAAATATTTTTTGAAATATCAAAATTTTAGGGCCAGGCAAGGTGGCTCCCGCCTGTAATCCCAGCACTTTGGAAGACCGAGGCAGGTAGATTACCTGAGGTCAGGAGTTCGAGACCAGACTGACCAACATGATGAAATCCCATCTCTACAAAAAATACAAAAATTAGCCAGGCTTGGTGGCAGGTGCGTGTAATCCCAGCACTCTGGGAGGCTAAGGCAGAAGAATCACTTGAACCCAGAGGTTGCAGTGAGCCGAGATCATGCCATTGCACTCCAGCCTAGGGGACAAAGTGACACTCTGTCTCAAAAAACAAACAAACAAACAAACAACCAAAAAGCAAAATTTTAGGCACAGTCCAAGTGACCATGAACGGGAGGGCGGTTAAATGTGTGATGGTAAATCCATACAGGGGGTTACCATGCTCCTGTGAAATGGGAAGGAGGATGTTCACAAAGCACGAGGAAAGGCGTCCGAGGTACACTGTTGTGGCAAATCAACGCAAAGGGGAAGAGTACCTTTGTGTAAAAGGAGTAAAATCAGAATGTGCGTCTCCCCTCGCTTATATTTTCAGAAAGAAAATCTGGAAGGATGCGCAAGAAACTAAAAATGGTTCCCTGAGGGTGGGTGGAGGTGGGATGGGAGAGAGCCTCTTCACTCTACACATGTTCGTAAGTTTTCTATTTTTGAACGATGTGAATTTACTACCTATTGAACAATTTTAAAACTTTAAGAATGTGTTTGAAGGTACATTATGATTTTTCTGGAAGAATATAACTTGTTGGTGGCAGTTGCCCCAGGCAGTTGGGGATTAGAGGAGAAAAGGACTTTTACTTGCCATTTTACATACTTTGAGATCATTTTGGTTGTTATCGTATACATCAAGACTTCTCAGGTATAAATGACTAATTATGATTTATGTTGACATATTTCTAAATACATAGGCGTTTTAAATAGGTGTTTTACCTGGGGTCCTTTGAGCAGTGGGACTGTTGGAGTCAGGGTGGAAAAAGGGGGCCTTCCTTTCATTCCTCACATGATTCTGTGATTTTTGCAACACGTACACTTTAAGAAAAGACAAGAAAATTGAGTTAAGGAGGTTCCTATCATCCTCCCTCCCTGCAAAAAGGCACGTGGGTGAATTTAGGAAGATTCGCAAAAATGAGTTCTTGTAAGGCATAATAAGATCTAAGAAGAGCTCTAAGCTGCTGCTGGGCAGTGAATTGGAGAGGAATTCGAAAGCGAAGAAAAATGATTTAAGTTTGTAGTGTTATTGGTGGAGGAGGGGGTAGTCCCCAAATTTATGTCCCTCAAAGAGGAATTAAATAACTGAAGAGGTGAGATCTGCTTTTGGCCTTATGTGGCTCATCAATATCTCCTGTTCAGTGAGGTGTGGCCTGTTCTCTGGAGCAGGAGGATAATTTGATATTTTATGGTTAATGTTTCTTTGACTTTCTGATGGATCATTGGGCATCTTTACAAGAGTACAGTGGAAAAAGCAATCAAACTGGAGTCAGGATCTGAGATCCTGGAGAGCCCTGTCCCTACAGCAGTATGAAACTAAGAAAGAGCCTCACCTTCTGCCGACTCCAGATTCTTCCAGGATTTCAGGGAGGAGTCAAACAAGAAATTCCTGTGATTCCAGTTGGATCCGAAATACTGCAGCTTCAACTGGAAAAAAAAAAAAAGGAAGAACGATGGGTCCGCTGTGATGATTGTGGTGATGGTGTGATGGTGATGGTGATGGTGGTGATGGTGATGGCAGTGGTGATGGTGGTCATGGTGATGGTTGTGACAGTGGTAGTAATGATGGTGGTGGTAATGATGATGATGATGATGGTGATGATAGTGAAGGTGATGGTGGTGATGATAGTGATGGTGAGGGTGATGATGATGGTGGTAATGGTGATGATGGTGGTGTTGATGGTGGTGATGATGGTAGTGGTGAGGGTGATGGTGGTGATGATGGTGGTGATGGTGGTGGTGGTGATGGTGGTGGTGGTGGTGGTGATGGTGGTGATGGTGGTGGTGATGGTGATGGTGGTGATGGTGGTGTTAGTGGTGGTGATGGTGATGATGGTAATGATGGTGGTGTGGATAGTGATGATGGTGGTGGTGATGGTGATGGTGGTGGTGATGGTGGTGGTGATGGTGATGGTGTTAGTGGTGGTGATGGTGATGATGGTAATGATGGTGGTGTGGATAGTGATGATGGTGGTGGTGATGGTGATGGTGGTGGTGATGGTGATGGTGGCGATGATGGTGGTGATGGTGATGGTGGTGGTGATGGTGATGGTGGTGATGATGGTGGTGATGGTGATGATGGTGGTGGTGATAGTGATAATGGTAGTGGTAATGGTGACAATGATGATGATGGTGGTGATGGTGGTGATGGTGATGATAGTGATGATGGTGATGGTGGTGATGGTGATGATGGTGGTGATGATGGTGGTGATGGTGATGATGGTGGTGTTGATGGTGGTGATGATGGTAGTGGTGATGGTGATGGTGGTGATGATGGTGACGATGATGGTGATGATGGTGGTGGTGATGATTGTGGTGGTGATGGTGGTGATAGTGGTGGTGGTGGTGGTGATGGTGATGGTGGTGGTGATGGTGGTGATGATGGTGGTGGTGATAATGATGATGGTGGTGGTAATGGTGACAATGATGATGATGGTGGTGATGGTGATGATAGTGATGGTGGTGATGGTGGTGATGGTGATGATGATGGTGGTGGTGATAGTGATGATGGTGTGATGGTGATGGTGGTGGTGATGGTGATGGTGGTGGTGATGGTGATGGTAATGATGATAGTGACGGTGGTGATGGTGATGGTGGTGGTGATGGTAGTAGTGATTGTGGTGATGGTGATGGTGGTGATGATGGTGGTGGTGATGGTGGTGATGGTGGTGGTGATGGTGGTGGTGATGGTGGTGATGGTGGTGGTGATGATGGTGGTGATGGTGGTGATGGTGGTGATAGTGATGGTGATGGTGGTGGTGATAGTGGTGATGGTGATGGTAATGATGATAGTGGCAGTGGTGATGGTGGTGGTGGTGATGGCGGTGATGGTGGTGATGGTGGTGGTGATG
>NW_012104587.1:3466244-3508117 GCF_000951045.1 Mandrillus leucophaeus
GTGGTGATGGTGGTGGTGATTGTGGTGATGGTGATGGTGGTGATGGTGGTAGTGATTGTTGTGATGGTGATTATGGTGGCTAGTATTTATTGTCAGGCCCATTAATTATCTCATTTAATCTTACTACCTTAAGTGGAAGGCCCTATCTTACAGACGGAGATACTGAAGTTCACAGCAGGGAAGGCAACCGCCTAAGGTCATTTGGGGGCCATGCTGGTCTTTGATGGGAAACCTGGGCTAGGAAGGTCAACTCCACAGCAACTCTAGTTCTGTGAATAACAGGGGTTTACGTTACACAAATTAATTTAATGAGGCACCCCAGAGGGCTTGACGACTATAATCGGGGGCTGCCTGCCTTCCTCCCCAAGCCCTTCTCTCCCCACCCCTGCCTGAGGACCCTTGAGGGATGGGCACCTGGGCAAGATGTGCCTAGTTTGGGAAAGGCTACAGTCCCAGGTGTGACCGCCAGGTGGCAGAGCAGCTGCACCAAGCCCTGCCCCCAGCAGCCCCAGAAAAACAGAAAATAGAAATGAAAAATTCCTTGGCCTGGAAGCGGAAAGTCAGTTGGAGATTCCGGGAGCCTTCTGGCAGGTCCAGGAGGTTTGACCTTCTGCTGTAAGCAAAGCCTAGGGGTGTCCATGACAGGCAAAGGGCAGGGAAGAAGAAAAAACGTGAAAGCATATGGACGGAGGAAGGAGAAAGAATCGAAGGGCTTCCTGGACACCTTGGATTCCGGCAGCCACCTCCAGCCCAGAGATTTTCAAAGCAAGGCCCGGGCCCGGTGTGGTGCAATCAGTTGGGGACTTACTTTAAAACGTGCACTCCTGGGCCCAGCCCACCCTGCAGCAGACGCTCAAGAAACTGCATTCTAGCCAGCACCCCAGTGGCTTCTGGCACATGCTGAGGTTTGCAAACACCAACACAGAAACACACTTCACTCTGCAGGCGAGAAGCCAGGAGCCAGAGAGAGGAGGCCACCACGGAAGGCCACGTCTCAGGGCCAGGCCTACCCCCAACAGCACGGTGCTTGCTCAAAACAGGAATAGGGTGCAATTCTTTGCACGTTAGATTAGGCCTTTGGGTTATTTTGGACGGGGGCTCTGTCCAAGGAGTCCCTCTCCTGCGGCCTCCCGGGCTTTAATTTGGGTTGGTTCTCCACCTCCCCCAGTCCCTCTCTGCGATTTTAAAATTCGTAACGATTTTCTGCCTGGAGAGGCCGAAGACGGAAGGGGCCCCAGCTTTGAAGCCCAGGCCTAGAATCCGGCTCCCCAGCTTCCTGGCCAGCCTCCATCCTGGCCGAGTTCCCCAAGCCCTCCAGGGAGGTTCTCAGAGGTTCAGGGTCCAGACACCCATCCACACCTCACCCACACTTCCAGCACTTCTCGGCCTTCTTTCCGGAACTGACTCAGCCGCTTCCCTCTCGCGCTCTGGGAAGTGACTTCGGGCTGACCCTCATTCTGACCCAAATCCTGAATTCTAGCTTTTGGCCAGGATTTGGTCCGTGACAGGCTGGAGACCACACAGCAGCTGCCCAGGGGCAGCGGAGAAAGCTCAGGCTGTGGCGTCTGGCTCTGATCTGGACTGTGGCAAGTGACCTTGGGCGAGCTGCCTTGTCCTCTCTGAGCCTCGGTTTCCTTGTTTAAGGGAATTTACCTTGTTTCTCTGCTGGGCTGCCACAAGGAGTGAAGGAAGGGGTGCAGGCAGTGAGGTCAGCCCAGAGCTCAGCACACTAAGAGGCACCACCCAGATGGCCATGGGGGAGGGCTGGCTTCACTCTACCTCGCGCAGAGCCTGGAAACGGGGCTGGCCTCAGAGGCTGGGTCACAGCGTCGTGATTCTGCTCACTTCCCCAACTGCTCGCCTGCTCAGCTGCGGGCCCACGAGGGGCTTCAAAGAGAAGCCAGGAAATGGTAGCCATGGTTTCCACTGGGGGAGCTTACTGTCTAATAAAGGCAACCTAAAACCTCGGAATAGAAGCTTCCCGAAATAGTGAGTCTGCAAGCTGGTCTCCCCGGCACTGCCTGGTAGGAGGTTCACATCAGGAAAGAAAAGAGCACAGACTTGGGCCCTCCTGCCAGCTCATGCCCACCCCACGTCCTCTCCCACGCCCACCTGCACCATCTCCCCAGCTAGGGAAGGCCCTTCCCAGGCCGCACATCTGGCTTCAGAGCCTTGAACAATTGCCAGGAGGGATGAAGTTTAGGCTGACCGTTTTCTGATTTAAAGGGCCTCACGTAGAAGGTTCTAAAGATTTAAGAATGAGATTAACTGGCCAGCGGGGAGTGGCTGAGGCCTCAGGTCCTGAGACATGAACTGCCTTCCTCACTCAGAAGCCCACGCTGAGATTAAACTTTAACCAACTCAGTGAGGCAACAGCCCAGTTGATATTTCTTCCAAACTGTAATTCAGTAACATCAAAGCACCCTGTCTTTTTTTAATAGAATCTGCCTGACTTTCACTTTTGGTGCTGGAGAACTCAGAAGGTGGCTCAGCCCTCTGGTCCACACTTGGTGGGCAGCTCGGATGCCCCAGGCAGCCCGAGTAGAGTGAGCTTAGTCCCGTTACCCCCTCCGCAGAGCGCTGGGGCATCCGTAGTCACTCCTGGAAACAAGAGAAGGAGGAATTTCCCGGAGGCATCATAGGGCTTCCTGGGACCGACTCAACTGGTTATTGGACAGTGCTCCACCCTCAACCCAGCCGAGGGGTAGGAGGGCAGAAGGTCCTGGTGGCCCTGGATCTTGTGGCTGTAACCAGTTCCAAACAGCAGTTAGGTCAGCTGTCCGCTCAGCTGAGGCAGCTCCGTTCATGGCATTCTCAAAGCTCTTGGAGCAAGCCGGAGGCATGGGCCTCTTCCAGACCCTGCAGGTCCTCACTTTCATCCTCCCCTGCCTCGTGATACCTTCCCAGATGCTCCTGGAGAACTTCTCAGCCGCTGTCCCAGGCCACCGATGCTGGACACACATGCTGGACAACGGCTCTGCGGTTCCCGCAAACATGACTCTCAAGGCCCTTCTGACCATCTCCATCCCGCCAGGCCCCAACTGGGAGCCCCACCAATGCCGCCGCTTCCGCCAGCCACAGTGGCAGCTCTTGGACCCCAATGCCACGGCCACCAGCTGGAGTGAGGCCGACACGGAGCCGTGTGTGGACGGCTGGGTCTATGACCGCAGCGTCTTCACTTCCACCATCGTGGCCAAGGTAGGGCCTCCCCCAGAGCCACTCGAGTGGAGGTCAGAGTCATGGATCAGGTTGGTTGGACTCCAAGGTCCAGTCCTGGGAGGGACCCGCCTCCTCAGGCCCTGCTCACTCTCGAGCCTCTCAGCCCCTCGTCAGCCACACACAGGGGAGTGGGCGGCAGGGATCAGTCTACAGATGGGGCCAGCCCAGGCTCCTGGAAGTGCGGGGTCACCTGGACGGGCACCTCTGAATGCTGGCACCTGGACATTCGCCAGCCTCGTCTGGTCCCGGCCCTGGTGACCCATCAGCCATGGCCCCAGGCAACTCAGCTGCAGGGGAAGTCAGGGGTAAGGGGGGATCTGGCTGAACTGACCCAACAGGCTTCTTGCTGAGACAGGCCAGGGTGACCAGACATCACCCTAGAGGTGGGTGGAGGATGAGGAACCTGATCGGATATCGAGGCTGGAGTCAGAGGGGATTCTTGCTAAACTGATTCAGCAGGGTCCTTTGCTAAAACTGGATTTTATGAGGAAGCGCCCAGATGGGCCCAGGAGAAGGTTCAGGAACCTGACTAAAGTTTAGCCAAGCAAAGACTTCTGGTCACCCCACGCCCATTTCCTGATTGGTGATAATGGGCCAGATTCGGATCAGGGCTCCGGTTCCAAGATGAGCAAGGAGCCTTCAAGAAGCATCCTTTCCACTGGTGACTTCACTCAGTTGACATTTAAACCCCTCCTAGCAGCAAAGCCAGCCCTCGCCCTGCATCTGCGAAGTGGTAAACACATTTCCAAGGCGTCTCTGCTGCCACAACCTCGCCACAGTCTTGTGGGATGGATCCTATGACAGTCCCCATTTAATGACAGAGGAAAGGAAAACACAGAGAGGTTAAGGGGCTGTCCCAGGCTTCACAACTACAGTGTTCTGGAGCCTGATTCAATCCCGGCAGTCTGCATGGGGGACAAAAGCAAGGTTGCGAGGGGCGAGGAGGGGCAGCCTCCTTCAGGGAGATGATTGGGGGTTGCCTCTCCAAAGAGGCAACATTGACACTGAGATTTGGATGGTGAGGGGAGGAATCAGTGAAGGTCAGGAGCCCCACAGAGCAAAGGTCATGTCTAGAAGCATGTCTGGGATTTGAAGGAGCTGAACAAGGCCCAGTGCATCTGGGCACAGGTGCTGAGGGGCCAGAAGCAGGTGCGGGGGCATGCTCTGGAAGTGAGATTTTCTTTCTTTTTTTTTTTTTTTCTGAGGCAGAGTCTCACTCTGTCACCCAAGCTGGAGTGCAGTGGCGCAAACATGACTGACTGCAGCCTCTAACTCCCAGCCTCCAATGATCCTCATGGCTTGGCCTCCCCAGTAGCTAGGACTATAGGTGCATACTACTATGCCCAGCTAATTTTTTTTTTTTTTTTTTACACTGAATCTTGTTCTATTGTCCAGGCTGGAGTGCACTGTGGTGCAATCTCAGCTCACTGCAACCTCCGCCTCCCGGGTCCAAGCGATTCTCCAGCCTCAGCCTCCCGAGTAGCTGGGATTACAGGCATGCACTACCACTCCCGGCTAATTTTTGTATTTTTAGTAGAGAAGGGGTTTCACTGTGTTGGTCAGGCTTGTCCTGAACTCCTGACCTCTGGTGATCCACCCACCTCGGCCTCTCAAAGTGCTGGGATTACAGGCATGAGCCACCACGCCTGGCGTAATTTTTAAAATTTTTAGTAGATACGAGGTCTGACTACATGGCCCAGACTGGTCTCGAATTCCTGAGCTGAAAGGATCCTCCAGCATTCCAAAGTGCTGGGATTACAGGCATGAGCCACTGTGCCTGGAATTTTCTTTTAAATGCAAAGAACCTCATCATCATCATCCTCATTGGAGGGTTTGGAGCATGGAAGTGATTTGGTCTGACTTGCATTTTCAAGAGGTCACTTTGCATGGTGGACAAGCTCTGTGAGGGCATGGGGGACCCGCTGGAGGCTACTGCAGCTGCCCAGGTGGGAGGGGAAAGAGAGAGGTGGGGGAGCTGTCGGGCCTCAGTGGAGGACGGGCTTGGGGACCGGTGTGGGGTGTTCAGGCAAAGGATGACGGGCCCTGGGCTGGAGCCACTGTAAAAATCCCAGCCAACTGTGCCAAGCTCTCTCTAGTCACCCTCACTGCTGATGAGAGGACCAGGTCATGGCTCCGTCTCTAGAGGAGACGATAGCCCAGCGGAGGCAGTGGCTCTGCCACATCCACCTGGCCAGCACTCAGTACAGGTGGAAGCCAAACCTGTCATGTCACCCCTGCCAGCCATTCCCTGCCCCTGCCTCCCACTGCCCACATTGCCTGCCACCTCACTGCCCACCCCTGCCAGGTACTGCCAGACACAGCCACACATTGCCTGCCACACTTCTTTTTACCCAGAAATTGTTCATTTTCATACCACTTCTGCCCCTTCAAGGCCCGGCTGCCCATTAGAGTCTGTCCTCTGCGTGAGGGGCCACCGGGCCCCGTGGAGAGGCCTCCACACGGCTGGTGGACACAGAGCCAGGCCGCACTCTGTCCTGCAGCTGGGCTTCCCGTGGGGGTTGTAGCCCCATGGTCAGCAGGTCCCTTCTACCTCTGTGACCTGGCACTGGGAGTCCAGGGACCCTAGTGTGGGTGGCTAGCCCCAAGGGCTCAGGCTGGCCAGGTGTCCCTCGGCCACACCCAGCCCCACGATTCCACACCCCCCGAGCTGAGCCACTGCACCCTCCTCTTGCAGTGGGACCTGGTGTGCAGCTCCCAGGGCTTGAAGCCCCTGAGCCAGTCCATCTTCATGTCTGGAATCCTGGTGGGCTCCTTTATCTGGGGCCTCGTCTCCTATCGGTGAGTGCCTCCGCTCCTCCCAGCTCCCAGCTCCCTCAAAACAGAGTTGAAGACTATGGGGCAGAAGGTTCAGAAATGTCAGGCGAGCACCCCATCCCCCCCTCCATCTCCCTCCTGCCTCCTCTGTTTCTTTCCTCCCCTGGCCATCCCCACCAACCCACAGACTGGACCTCAGCAAGTCGCCCCAGACCCTGGCCTGGTTCCCCTCACAGGGAGGTCACCCCAGACCATCTCCCACTGCCCCCATTCCCTCTTCCATACTCCAGCCAGATGGTCATAGGCCTCCTCCATGTAGCCGTGCTTGGACCCTGTGCCTCAGAGCTGTCCTGGCTCCCCATCCTCCTCTCCTCTGTCCTTTGTCCCCCAGTCTCAAAGCCTTTCCAGAAGCCTCACGTGGGCCAAACACTGGCCAGGTGCAAGGGACACCCCCAGCAGAGATGGGGGAAGGGGCGGTAGGGAGGCTGGGAGACAAGTGCCTGCTCTTCCCCAGCTTGGAGCCAAGCAGGGCTCAGGACACAGGTGAGTAAGTTAGGCCACCTTGGAACGTGGGGGGCTAGGGAACAGGGCACAGGTGATGGGCACGCCGGGGCCGGCCGGCAGGACTGGATATGTCTCACACCAGGTGACACTGAACCCAGGCCTGCTGGCGGGAAGAAGCGTTCTCTGTGACATACTTTCTTCTCTTGGCTTCCAGAACATCCTCACTGCTGGTTTTCCTTCCACCTCCCAGGAAGCTGTTCCCCTTCCCCCTCTTCCTGCTCCCCCTCCTCCTGCTCCCCCTCCTCCCTCTCTTCCTGTTTTGGGAGCTGAGCTGCTGATTCCTCGCCACCCCGCTCACTCCCCCGGCAGCCTCCATCAGAGGACACGGACCCCCGACCCATGGGCCCCTCTGCACCTGCGCTGTCCCCGGCCTCCCTTCCTCACCCCACACTCGCCTGGCTCTTCCTCCAGGACACACTCAGCCCAAGCCCCTCCCTGCCACAGCATCCCCTTGCCTGAGCCACCATCTCCTCCCACCAGGCAGGCTGCAACCCCTCGCAGGTGTCCTCTACAGTGGCCGTCCACGCTGCCACAGCACTGAGTGACTTTGCAAAATCTTGGAGGTTGATCTGGTCAATAAAAGCTGGCCGGAAGCCCTCCAAGGGCCCCACTGCACTGAGGACAGTCCCTTTCTGCCCACCCCCTGCCCTGCACTGGGCTTCCTCCCACCCCCAGCTCCACCAGCCTCCTCCTGGAGCTCCCTGCACCCCTGCAGAGCGCCTCAGTGACTGTGCTTCACCCAGAAGCTCCTGCCCATGCTGCCTGGTGCCCACACACAGGCCACAGCTCAATGCTCTTCCTTGGGGAGGCCCTCGCAGGCCACGGAGCCAGAGACTCCTGCCCAGCCCCAGGCATGACTATCCCAGCCCCTCCTTGCTTCCCTCATCACTGTGCCTGGCTCTGACCATGACTGACTGGCTTAAGTCTTGTTTATTGTCCATGTCCCCACAAGCACACAGGAACCCAGGGACTGTGCCCCAGAGCCCAGCTCAGCACCGTGGCAGACATGCAGTCATTATTTTAGGAATGGAGGACTGCCTTCCCGCTCCCTCCTGCCACCACCCTACTGGCTCTGGGGTCTGACTACCTGGGTCTGAATCCCAGTCTTACCACACCCAGTCTTGTTCTACAAGGTAGATCTCTTCCCTTCTCTGGGCCTCAGTTTCCCCCCAGCAGTGGGGCCTCGCACCTGCCCGCGCGGTTGTCGTGAGGATGAAGCGAGTGTCCTTGCTCCTGGATGCTGCTCAGACAGGCATGGCCAAGGTCCACCTCGCATCTCCGTTCTGAGCAGCACGGGCTTGAGTGGCACTAAATGCAGTCTCCGGTTCAGGCTCAGCCAGCCTGGAGGCCACTGCGGCCCAGGACACTTGGGCAGGGCCGAGGGCTCTGCATCGCCCCGTGAGCACCCCTTTCACAGCACACAGATGAGAGCAGTGCCTTGCAAAGTCTCAGCCTCTTCACTCCCCAGCCCCTTGCCCAGTGTCTTGATTCTCATAGCAGCCCTGTGAGGCATGTCCTTATGGATGCCCTTGTGTTACAGATGGGGAAACTGAGGCTCAGAGATGTTGAGTCACATGCTCAGGGTCACCCAGGAAGGACAGAGCTGGGCTCAAACCCAGGCATCTGATGCCCAAACCTGTGTTCTTTTTTATTCATTTATTAGAGACAGAGGCTCACTCTGTTGTCCAGCCTGCAGTGCAGAGGTATGATGATAGCTCACTGCAGCCTTGAACTCCTGGGCTCAAGCCATCCTCCCTCCTCAGCCTCCCAAGTAGCTGGGACCACAGACGCCTGGCTAATTTTTTAAATTTATTTAGTAGAGACTGAGGTCTCACTATGTTGCCCAGGCTGGTCCTGAACTCCTGGCCTAAAGTGATCCTCCAGCCTCAGTCTCCCAAAGTGCTGGGATTACAGGCATGAACCACCGTGCCCGGCCCCAAACCCCATGTTCTTAAACATTGAGACCGAACTGCACCCTCCCGTGGCAAGGTACTGCCACTTTTATAACAAAAACACTCTGAGTGTACCCCTAAAAGTTCCAAGAAAGATGAGCCTCCTGCAGGAGATCCCCTGGCGTTGTTGAACTCCTAGAAGGCAAGTGCCTGCCCACATATCCACGTCCTCAGGGGCCCCTCTCCAGGCCCCGTGTGCTTCTCTCCTTTGACAGGTTTGGGCGGAAGCCGATGCTGAGCTGGTGCTGCCTGCAGTTGGCCGTGGCAGGCACCAGCACCATCTTTGCCCCAACACTTGTCATCTACTGCGGCCTGCGGTTCGTGGCCGCTTTTGGGATGGCCGGCATCCTTCTGAGTTCACTAACACTGAGTGAGTGCCCAGCTCAGCGTGCTGCTGCCATGGGGGCGGGGGTGGCAGGAGAGCATGGGGCTCAGGCTGCCGCATGAGGCCTCACCTGCACGTGTCTGCATCCTGCAGTGGTGGAGTGGACCATGACCAGCAGGAGGGCGGCCACCATGACGGTGGTGGGATGTGCCTTCAGCGCAGGCCAGGCGGCACTGGGTGGCCTGGCCTTTGCCCTGCGGGACTGGAGGACCCTCCAGCTGGCAGCATCAGTGCCCTTTTTTGCCATCTCCCTGATATCCTGGTCAGTATGATGTGGGACCTTTTCCTTAGGAGACCCAGGGTGGGAGGGCGTCCCTTCACTTTCACTTCTCTGGCTGGCAGGAGGTCCAGAGCCATGAGTGCCACAGAAGGGCCATGGCATGAGCAGGGCCCTCGCTGGGGAGGGACGCTGGAGATTGGCAGTCCTAGGCTGAGCGTTGCAGCCCAAGGTCTGTGGCTCCCATCCAGCCCAGACAGGCCAAGATGGGCTGGCACAGCATTGGTTCAAATGGTGATCTAAAAAATATATTTGTAACTAGTTGCTAACATTTAAAAATCAGAAGATTTTTAAAACAAACAAAAGCAGTATTTTTACCTTCTTTGAAAAAACTGGAAGATCCAGGGGCACTGGGCCGAAGTTCGGGCACAGTGGAAGCAGCCGCTCTCCCAGTCCCCCAGGCCCCACCGCCACCGTCCCCTGGGCTGAGGCTGTGGGCATCGTCCTTCCCCAACGCTTGCACCAGCCCCCACCCATCAGCTTCACTCCTTCACATACAGTGCGGATCAACATTGGATATGAAAATAGATCGTTGTCACTACAGTTTTAGGGGCTGCAAAAATCCGTGAGGTCTGGAAATTCCTCCTTGGATTGGCACTGAGGAAGGAGACAGATAGGTGCAGAGGGTCTTAGGTGCTAGGGACATACAAGTGAACAAAACAGGCAAAAACCAGGGGCCCCATGGAGCTTACGTTTCATACACAGATCAATAAGTGAAGAGGAAGGCCATCCCTTACAATAATTAGGCCATCCCTGCCACACTGATCAGGTGTGTACCAGGTGCTTACTAACATATCTTCTAATAAGGAAGATGATGCCATTACCGCCATTTTCAAATGAAGGACCGAGACCTAGAAAGGTTAGTCACTCACCCAGGGTCACACACAGCCGGTGAATGCCAGAGGCAGGATTTGAACCCAGGCAGGCTAACTCTTCACCACTACGTCAAACTGCCTCCGGAAGTCCTTCTTAGCTTCCCTGCAAACAGGGCTGAGAGCCGGTGGGCTGGGCAGATCCTGTGCCTTCTACCAGCAAAATGCTTCTGGCCCATCTGCCCCTGAGGTTGAGGAGAAACAGACTGGTTTTATAAAATCACCTGGTTCTGCCTGGGAATGTTTTAAACGTGCTTTAAAAACTAAATGAATAAATAAAACAGGCCAGGTGTAGTGGCTCACACCTGTAATCCCAGCACTTTGGAGGCTGAGGCGGGCGGATCACAAGGTCAGGAGATCGAGCCATCCTGGCTAACAGTCTCTACTAAAAATATAAAAAAATTAGCCATGGTGGTGCACGCCTGTAGTCCCAGCTACTTGGGAGGCTGAGGCAGGAGAATCACTTGAACCTGGGAGGCGGAGGTTGCAGTGAGCCGAGATCGCGCCAGTGCACTCCACCCTGGGTGACAGAGCGAGACTCCATTTCAAAAAAAAAAAACAGTACCAAGTGACCTTTCTATCCTAGAAATGGCCCCAGAATCACTGGTGAAGCAGCCAACTCTAGGGACACCCATGCCCAGGCCACCTGTGCCCTGGCTGTGTGCAGGACTCAGGTGGGCAGGCCCCAATAGCCAGGCGAGCCACCTCCATCTGGGCCGGTGGGAAGGTGAGCCGCCAGGCACTGGGACTCAGCTTTATTCTGAAACCATCGGGGACTGCCAGGCTCCTGGCTGGACAGCAGCAGCACAGAAGCATCTGCCTACTCGTCACTCATCTCAGCTGAAGGGTCTATGCCACTGCCCCTTTCCACCCCGCCCCGGGGGAGAGCCCAGCGTGCACCCCAGCTACACACCTGCCTCCTTACAGGTGGCTGCCAGAATCCGCCCGGTGGCTGATTATTAAGGGCAAACCAGACCAAGCGCTTCAGGAGCTCAGAAAGGTGGCCAGGATAAATGGCCACAAGGAGGCCAAGAACTTGACCATAGAGGTGAGATGCTGCTGTCTGTGAGACTTGACCTGGGACAGGACGTGCACTGATGGATCGTCCATGTGGCCTCCAACATCAGCACCACCCACTCCAGCACCACCTCCACCAGCACCACCACCAGCATCTCCACAGACACCACCAACACCTCCATCACCACCTCCACACAGACACCGCCACCACCACTAATCCCAATACCCTCCCCAACAGCACCACCACCGTCCACACTCACCATCACCTTCACCGCCATCACTCCATCACCACCAGCACCACCAATACCATCACTAACCCCACAGCCACCATCTCTGCAAAACATCTCCACCACCGTCACCACCATCGTCACCATCCGTAACAGCACTGTCATTATCAACAGCGCCCACACCGTCACCTCCATCCCCCACCACCTCCACCCGCACGTGGCACACACCCACCTCACGGGGCTTCTCGATGTGTCTGGGGAAACAGAATGTGCTTATTTGAAGGTAGCTGTTTTCAGGAAGCAGGTGCTGCCAGAGATTAGAGTGAAGATGGGGCGGGAGGATCAAGGAAGACTTCCAGAAGGAGGCAAGCTAGAGCTGAGAGGACCAGGGCTGAGTCAAACCTGCAGAAGAGCCAGGGCCTGGAGAGAACTTTTTCTGCTCCATCCCTGCCCCTCCCCTAGAGATCCGGCTTCCAGTGGCTGAGGCGCAGGACAGGCTCCCCGTCACTCTGGCCACTTGGACAGTTCTCTGGCACAAGGGATGGGGCGGGGCCATTGCCCTACCATTCACAGTACCCCCATTCTCCCCGGAAGGTGCTGATGTCCAGCATGGAGGAGGAGGCAGCCGCTGCAAAGGAGCCGCGGTCGGTGCTGGACCTGTTCTGCGTGCCCGTGCTCCGCTGGAGAAGCTGCGCCATGCTGGTGGTGAAGTACGCCGTACTGGCGTCCCTCCCCAAGGCAGGGCTGGGATAGGCAGGAGGCAGGGTGTCTGGGGGAAAAACAGCACCCGCAGGCCTCAAGGGGGTGCATTTCTGTCTGGGACAGGACGCAGGCAGCCCCAGGAGGCAGGAGTCCTGGCAGACCCCAGAGAGGGACTGTGCACTGGTGGGGTCTGGAGGCTGCCATCTGCAGGAAGCTAGAGGGAAAGGCTGGGGGTCCCAAGGTCCCAGGGAGGTCCCAAGACAGAGGCAGAGTCAAGGTCCCTAAAGCCAGGGGACCAGCCGTGGCCGAGGAGTACCACTGTTTGTCAGCATTAGAGACTTACCACTTTCCTAGAGAGTATGGCCATGCTCCTAGAGGGTGAACCCACATTCACTGACCCCTCCACGCAACCTCACTTCACTGATGGGGAACGGGGATCCCAGAGGGGTAAGCAACAAGCCCAAGATGATAGAGCCTGCATTGGAACCCGGCTGCGCTAGCACTTGGCTTACTGGTACTGTCACCGCCAGGGCCCGCACCACCAGACCCTGGCCCACCCTAGGACCCAAGGTCATCTAGGCCCAGGAAAAGGCCCTTAAAACAAATTCAGTTCCGCTGACCGAAAGAGCATGTTAAAAAGCAAGGACCAGTCAGGCGTGGTGCTCAAGCCTGTAATCCCTCACTTTGGGAGGCTGAGGCAGAAGGATCGCTTGAGCCCAGGAGTTCAAGACCAGCCTGGGTAACATAGTGAGACCCTCTTATCTCTACTGAAAATCAAAAAGTGAGGCAGGAGGATCACTGGAGCCCAGGAGACAGAGGCTGCACTGAGCTGAGATTGTGCTACTGCACTGCAGCCTGGACAACAGAGCAAAGAAAAAAACCTTAGGACCAGGTTTGACTGGGACTTTTATCTTGAAATAAAACTAAAGCTTAGGAAAACGTTTCTTTTATGCTATATTTAACCACATGTGGGTTATGATGGCAAATATTTCCTAATCTTAGAACAAAGATAGATCAAATGCCTTTTTAAAAAACTTCCATTTTTTTTCTGATAAATCAGAAGAAGTGCTCTTGCTGCAAACACCCGGGACCTGTTTAAAAAAAAGAAAAGAAAACCTTCCAGGATTCCTCAGGGGCCGGCTCTGCAACCTTTGTTATTCAAATCAGAGGCTTTGAAGCGGGTGACCTTGTGGGTTTTCTTGTCTTGACTTGTTAACCCAGTTGTTATCTGTCCAAGGCTCCAGCGTCGGCCGCTTTTGAGCATCAGCCAAGTGACTCTCACGTCACTCACATAAACTTCATGAAATGCTGCGGCTTGTGCATGAATCGCGATTTTACTCTGCCGTGGTTGGGCTGGTGTTGTCCAATGTTTATTGGGTGATGCAATCAGGTGACCCCTAAGGAGACGGCTGGGAGGAGTGTCTGGGTTGAGCAGGGAGGCGCACAGATTTTAAACTTGGCGGAGAAGAATTTTACCTTGCAGCCACTTGTGGATCCAAATCCAGTCTCCAAACCATGAGAATTTAAATACTGTAAATTCAGCTACTCGTGAGCCGGTGGGTAGGGGAGTGGGCAGAAAGCAGACCCTGAGATGGAGAAGAGAAGGGAAGGGGAGATGCAGCCATAGCCTGGGCCCGGCCCAGCCCCTGGGAGCATGGGAGCTGGGGCCCCTCTAGGTGGTCCCTCTGCCCCCTGAAGCAGTCACAGGCTGCTCACCCCAGAGGAGGGGCAGCACTCCCAGGGGCTGGGGGACAGGCTTTCCATCCTGAATTCGGTCTGGGCAGTGCAGCCCAGGGTCTCCCGAAAGGCCCCGTCCTGCCATGATTCCCATCTTCCAAAACAAAGGAACTGGCACGGTGTGATTGGTTATTGGAATCAAAGTCAGAGAGGGCTAGGCCGGAAGTGAGGGGCAGCTCAGAGAACCCCAAGGGCAGGCTTGGTCCCAGCCTGAAGAGGGCCGAGTCTCCCAGCCAGGGAGCCAGAGAGGCGATGCCCCAGTCTATCACTGCCCCTGACCCAAAGCGCGTATGTGAAGGGATGGGGGCACCACCGTGCCTGCCCTTTCCTGGAAGAGCCTGAGCCTGGGGTTGTGTCCTGAGTTTAACAGGCTTCTGGGACGGCTGGCCGAGACAAGCCCGGGATTGTCCTCCGGGGTAGGCCGTGTCCTTCCAGGCAGCTCCTGGTGGGAGGTGCTGTTGCGGTTGGGGCGCCCTCTCCCCGGCAGGGCCGGGACCTGACTTCCAGCCTTGCCCGCAGCTTCTCTCTAATGATCCCCTACTACGGGCTGGTCTTCGACCTGCAGAGCCTGGGCCGTGACATCTTCCTCCTCCAGGCCCTCTTCGGGGCTGTGGACTTCCTGGGCCGGGCCACCACTGCCCTCTTGCTCAGTTTCCTTGGCCGCCGCACCATCCAGGCAGGTTCCCAGGTCATGGCTGGCCTCGCCATTCTGGCCAACATGCTGGTGCCGCAAGGTGAGGTGGGAGGCCTGGGTGGTGGGACAGGGCCCTGCTTCCCCGCCCACCCTACTGCTCTCAGCGTGGGGCCACATCCCCTCCCTGGCCCCGGGAGCTGCCTCCCTGTCTTCTTTCTGAATGAGGGAGGCTGCGAGGACCTGGAATCCCTCTCCATGTCTCCTTTTATTGCTCAGGGTGGGAGACTGGGGGAAAAAGACAGGGCCACACGTCCTGTGGTGGCAGCAGAGCTGGAAGGAAGGCAGGAGGGTGCCTTGCGGCTGGCAGGGGAAGGCCTGAGTGAGGACGGAGGCGGCCGGGGCCCTGCAGGCTGCAGCGAGAGCCCAAGTTCTGAGCAGCTGCAAGGAAACTGGCAACGGCGAGCCCCTCCTCAGGTGCCTGCTCCGAACGACACACTGGGGAGGCCAGGCCTGCAGCCAAAAGGTGGCCCAGACCTCCGCCTCCAGGCAGGGCTTCTGCCTTCCCCACACAGGCAGGCTTGGGGGCAGCAGGGAAGCTGCTATGGGCTGGGCCTGGCGCTCTCTCTTTCACAGCAAGAGGCACCTCGGGACCCTAGGAGCTGCGGGGGGCAGGCTTTGAGTGCAGCCTCCACAGCCGGCCAGGCTCAGCCACCCCAGACCTGGCTGGGTTTCTGCCTGTGCCCCTCGGGCCCACCTGCCGTGATATCACATCCTGTGCTCCGTCCCCCAACCCTAGCCCTGGGCAGCCCCGCACCAAGCCATCAGGGCTGGGGACTTGTAGGGAGCCCAGGGGCCCCTCCGCTCCAGGCTGGCTGGCCACACACTGACTAGCCCCTGGGGACCCTCTGGGGCAAACCCCACTCTCACTCCCTTCCTGTACCCAGATTTGCAGACCCTGCGTGTGGTCTTTGCTGTGCTGGGAAAGGGATGTTTTGGGATAAGCCTAACCTGCCTCTCCATCTACAAGGCTGAACTCTTCCCAACGCCATTGCGGTAAGCTGGGCTGCAGGCCATGCCCCAGGGCCAGCAGAGCCATCCTGGGAGGGCAGTGGGGAGGGTAAACAAGGGCCTGGTAGTCAGGGAAACGCAGCCAGGGCCGCTCAGGGCTCCCCCAGGACAGCTCCTCCCCACAGAGAGTCTCGGCCCAGACGGAAGCACTACAGCAGAGCCCTGGGGACATCTGGGCCTGTGTTTTCACACCGTTTTGAACCACAGAGTCATCTGTCCAGGTGGAATCTTACAAGAACCCTGATAAGGAGACCAAGAGCTGCCCTGGTCGCAGTGGGGACCGTCAACTCATTTCCCACCACTCCTTCCCTGCCCCAAGACAGCCCCAAGTCACCTCCTTGGAGCCCAAGGGCATCACAAAACGCAGATGGAAAACCAGTGGTCTAGAGTCTTGGCCACCCCCACATTTGATATTTGGGTAAACAGGCTCGGGGTGAAGGGCTGACTCAGCAGAAGGGTAGGACTGGACTCCAGTTCTCCAGACTTTTAGCCCAATGTTCTTTCCACCGCTCACTCATTTGTCCATTTTTAAATTTGTTGTTTGGACAAGCATTTATTGGTTTTGTTGATATCATATGGAAAGCCTGAGTTGGGAGCTCAGTGGCCTAGCAGGAGCATGGAGAAGCCCTTAAATTGCCCAAGAGCAGGGAAAATGAGGTGGACCCTATAGATTTCCCCTGAAACACTAGACATGAAAATCTGGGTAGGCTCCATGGAGGAGGTGGTATTAGAGGAGGCCTTGAGGAGAGCAATTCTCTCAGCCCAGCTTTCCTTCCCCTGGCATCCATGGACCCAATCAACCTGTCTTCCTGCCACAGGGCCAGCTATAACAGGGATCTGGGCCCTCCCCTTCACCCACAGGATGACAGCAGATGGCATTCTGCATTCGGTGGGCCGACTGGGGGCTATGATGGGTCCCCTGATCCTGATGAGCCGCCAAGCCCTGCCCCTGCTGCCTCCTCTCCTCTATGGCATTATCTCCATTGCTTCCAGCCTGGTTGTGCTGTTCTTCCTCCCGGAGACCCAGGGACTTCCGCTCCCTGACACTATCCAGGACCTGGAGAGCCAGTGAGTGACCTGTGACCCCTGGGCGTAGGGCTGGGCTTCCTCCTGGGCCAAGATGGAGACAGGCCTGGGCCGCCCAGGGCAAAGGCTCAAGAGTATCAAGGCCTGTGTTTCTGAAACCATTTAATCTTTCCAACAATCCTGCCAGAAAGGTACAATTACTATCCCCGTACTATTACTACAGTCAGAGAGAAAAGTGACTTATCCAAAGTCTCATGGGTAGTAGGTGATCATACCTCATGCAGGAAAATGTAACGGTTGAAAGCCCAGGCTTGGCAGCCAGATTGCCTGGGCCCACGTTCCCCACCTGCCTGGGCAAGTGACTTAACCTCTCTCAGCAAAACTGACAAAGGAAGATACAGATAGTCTCAAGTGTCCTAGTGAAATTTTCCCACAAAGAATTTCAGGCCCAGACAGATCAACAGGTGAGTTTTTTCAAACCCTCAGAGAACAGATTGCGCCATCTCACATCCGTTCTTTGAGAGGGAGAGATGAGGGAGCACTCCCTAGCTGCATTTTATAGCCAGAACCACTTCTATGGGCTTTAGCCTCCTCCTTTGTAAAATGGTGTTTTTTAAAAAAAAAACCAAACAAACAAAACCCAGCCTGGCTCACAGAGCTGTTTTCTGGTTTAAGGGAATTATTATTTTAAAGTGCCTGGGAAAATGCCAGGCTTGCAGCAAGCGCTCTGGACATGTGGTTGTTGTGACCTGGGTGAGTGTTCATGGGGCCTCAATTCTGCTGGTGACTGAGGTCACAATGATAGTAATAATACTGAGCTCTTATTGTTTTATGTCACCTTATTTAATCAATGCAAAAACCACATGAGGTGCTATTACTGTCCAATTTCTTTGCCAAGGAAACTGAGATGCAGCAGGGTTATATAACTTGCCTAAGGACACCTGTGGAGACCCGGAGAAGATGGGACTTCATTTTTTCTTTAATTTAATTGATTTTTGTTGTGTACCTACTATGTTTCAGGCACTGTCCCACGCTTAGGACACAGAAGGGAGTAAAAGCCTAATACCATAGAGTTTACCCCCCAATAAGACTTGACTGTCGTTCTGCCCCAAGCCCCAAGTGCATACCCACTTCATCACATAGCACTGCTTTTCTTTGGATTATTCTAGGAAATCAACAGCAGCCCAGGGCAATCGGCAAGAGGCCGTCACTGTGGAAAGTACTTCGCTCTAGAAATTGTGCCTGCATGGAGCCCCTTTAGTCAAAGACTCCTGGGAAAGGAGTTGCCTCTTCTCCAATCAGAGGGTGGAGGCGAGCTGGGCGAACTCGAGGGCCTGGCATGGCAGAGGCCAGGCATCCGCAGCTGAGTGGACACCATGGCCATCTGCTGTGGCTGAAGGCAGCTTTCACAGCTCACTCCTCTTCTCCCTGCCCCACCTTACCCCAGCCCTACAGGAGCCTGTGCAGGCGGCTATGCCCAACCAATAACAAGATGGTTCCCCTCCCTTTCCCTGCCAGGCTCATGTCTTTACACCGTCACTCAGCCACGCCAACCAGAGACTGGGTTCCAATCTCACCCCACCACATACAGAGCCCTCATCTGTGAAACGAGAATGATCATGTGACCCACCCCCAGGGCAGGTATCAGGGTGAACTGATCTTAGCACCGGCCAAATAAATGGAACTTGCTGAGAGAGCTGCCAGATACAGGTGTCCAGGTTGCACACTGGCCCAAGGCATGTGGCCAAGGAGGCACGAGGGGTCTGAAACTCAGCCCAGGCTACACTGGCCCCACTACCTACCCTAGCAAAGGCTGTGTCCACTCCAAGAAAAGAGCTGTTTTAATCACTTTTCATTTACCCATTGGTGAGGGAGGGCTTCCAGCCCTGTGGTTACAAAGATGGCCAAACACATCACCGAACACCAGACAGGAGGCTGGCAGCAGGTTACCACACACATGTGCTCAGAGCCCACAAAGATGACACTGCACGCCATGCGGGCCATGCGGGCCACACGGGACAGGGTGCACTGAGAATCTGAGCAAACAGCCAGGGCTGCGGGAAGGCAGTTTTGGAGCGCAGAGGGGGTGGGGCAACTCCTGGCTTCTGCGGGGGGGTGTAATTGAATTGTTCCATCATGCTGCAGGCTGGCGAGAAATGGAACCTTACAAGCGTAGGGATAAGAGGAACCGCCCTTGGTCCCCTCGCTGAGGGTTGTTCGGCCAGGGAGCCTCTTCCACAGGGGTGGAGTGAAAGGGGAGAAGGGGAGCTCACAGGCAGGCCTGCTGAGGCCTCCTGGCTTTGCCAGATGTCAAGGCAGCACATAATACTGAACCTTAACTTTTGGTTTTCAACCAAAGGGCACCCTTTTGCTGTTTGTTTTTCCGGAGGAGACACCTTTTCTAGATTCATGCCAAGACCTCCCTTGTCCAGGCTGTGAAAACTCTGGGATGGTCGAGGCCAACTGCCCATCTCAGAGGCAAGGAAGCAAAAGTGCAGAGTGGTGGAGGGGCCAGCTTGCAGAAACACGGCCGAACCCGGCCCTGATCCTAGCCCAGGGCTCTTTCCAGCATACAAGGCTCCTAGCCCTCGTCTCCACCCCTCCACGCCCCTGATATCTGTGGCCCTGCCACAAAGTTACCCTCATGCCCTTCCCTGGAGATCCCACTCTGGGAAACCTCAATCTCAGGCCCCTCAACTCACCTCTCACACCCCGTGTACACCAGGTCAATCACTCCTGCCCCCTCACAGCTCCCAAATCCACCTACTTCCCCTTCACTCTGGCTACACCCTGGTTCACACCACGGTTGTAGTTCCAAACTGGTCCCTGATGTCCATATCGCACTCGGCACAACGGCCACAATGCTTGTTAAAAATGCAATCCAAACCAAATCCCTCCCTGCCTGCTGAAAGCCCTCCAGTGGCTCACGATAAGGATCACACTTCTTCCCCTGCCTGGTCAGGCCCCTATGGGCCCCCAGCCTTTCCTCACACTTCAGTATATTTTAAAGGATTCAGATCATACAAAGAATGTTCTTGAAACAGCATGGAATTAAATTAGAAATCAATTATGGAAAGAGATATAGAAAACCTCTTCAAACTATACAATACACTTCTAAGTAACCCACGGGTCAAAGAGTGAATCTCAAAGGAAATAAGAAAAGATTTTGAACTGAGTGAAAATTAAAAACTGACGTATCAAAATTTGTGAGATGAAGCTAAAGTAATGATTATGGGGAAACTGATATCATTAAATGCTAACATTGGAAAAGAAGAAAGTTCCAAATCAAATACCTCAGCTTTCACCTGGAAAGTAGAAAAAGAAGAGTTAATTAAAACTATAGTAAACAGAAGAAATAATACACAAGAGAAATCAGAGAATTGAAAAAACAATAAAGAAAATTAGCAAAACCTAGAGGTGGTTCTTTAAGATCAATACAATTTAGAAACCTCTAGCCTTCCTGATCAAGGAAAAAAGAGGCTGGGCATGGTGGCTCACACCTGTAATCCCAGCACTTTGGGAGGCTGAGGTGGGAGGATCACTTGAGGTCAGGAGTTCGAGACCAGTCTGGCCAACATGGTGAAACACCGTTTCCACTAAAAATACAAAAATCAGCCTGGTGTGGTGGTGCACACCTGTAATCCCAACTACCCCGGAGGCTGAGGCAGGAGAATCAAGGAGAATCACTTGAACCTGGGAGGCGGAGGTTTCTGTGAGCCGAGATCGCACCACTGTACTCCAGCCTGGGCGACAGAGCGAGATGCTGTCTCAAAAAAAAAAGAAAAGAAAGAAAGAAAGAAAGAGAAAAGACAACCACGACAAATCTAGGGCATGAGAGAGGACACATCACTAATAATCCAGACATTAAAACGGTAATAAGGGAATATTCTGGGCAATAATTAACCAAAAATTTTGAACACTTTAACAAATTTCTTGAGGAACACAAACTACCAAAACTCACTCAAGAAGATATGGGTGACTTGATTAGCCCTCAATCTGTTTTTAAAATTGAACCTATGTTTGAAAACCTTCCCACAGAGAAAATTCCGGGCCCAAATGGCTTCACTGGTGAATTCTGACAACTATTTAAGCAGAAAATAATAGCGATTCTACAAGCAAAACCTTCCAGAAAATTGAAAATGAGGTATCACTTCCCAACTCATTCTGTTTCCCTGAAACCAGAAAAAGACATTACAAGAAAATAAAGCTATAAACCAACATCCCTTATGGACATAAACATAAAACTTCTTAAGAAACATTTAGCAAGTTGAATCCAACTATGCATGTATATATATTTACATATGTGTGTGTAGTTGTGTGTTTTATATATAGGTATTTATTACATATGTGTGTAGTTGTATATTTTATATATAGGTGTGTGTATATATACATATATATATATAGAGAGAGAGAGAGAGCGCAATATATCATGACCAAGTGGACTTTATCCCAAGAATGCAAAGTTAGTTTTACATTTAAAATCAAGGGTAACAAACCAAATTATGAACAAGCCAAAACAGAAAAGCCATATGTCATCCAAATAAACAAAGAAAGATCATTTGACAAAATTCAACAGTCATTCCTGATCACTAACATTCAGCAAACCAGGAATTCACGGCAACTTTTCCAGCCCGATCAAGGCCATCCATGCCCTAGATGGGCACCCCGTTATCCCAGAGGTGCCATCATGTTTATGGTAAAGGCTGCTTTCCCCTTCTGATCCGGAATGAGGCTAGGACATCCACTCTCACAGTTTGTATTCAATGTTGCTCCTAGTCAGTGAGATAAGGTGAACAAAATGAGTCAAAGGCATACACATTAGAAAGGAAGACAGGAAACTCTCTTTATTTGCAGATGACATAATTGTCAATGTAGAAAATCCTAAAGAACCAACAAAAATACTACTGGAACTAATCAATTAGTTTAGCAAGGTCAATATACAAATGCGTATTGTATTTCTGTATACAAGTAACTACCAGAAATTGAACATTTTAACACAATACCATTTAATAACAGCATGGAAAAAATGTGTCACCCAGGGAAAAAGTCAATAAAAGAAAGACAAGACCCATGAACCGGAAACTGCAGAACTGAGAGGAATTAAAGGGCTAAGTACATAGACGTATCTTGTTCATGGATCAAAAGACTCGATATTATCAAGATGCCAATTCTGCACAACGTTGTGTTTAGATTCAATGCAATCCCAGTCAAAATGCCAGCAGATTTGCTTTAGATAAATTGACAAGCTCGCCCTAATGTTTATATGAAAATGCAAAGGGCCTAAATTATCCAACACAATTTTGGAAAAGGACTAAGTTGGAGAACATTTTTTTTAATATAATACAATCAAAAGCTCAGAATAGAGCCATGCATTTATGGTTTAAATTTAATAGATTTTCAATCAAGGTACCAAATCAATTAAAATGAGGAAAGGATAATATTTTCTGCAGATGATTCTGGAACAATTGGATAGCCATATATAAACAAAGAAAGAAACAAGGAAAAAGAGGCAAGGAGGGAGAGAAAGAAGAAAGGAAGAAAGGAAAGATGGCAGTGGGGAAGGGAGAAACTCAACCCTAACTCACACCATTTCCAAAAATTAACTTTAACTGTATCATAGACCTAAATATAAGAGCTAAAATTATAAAATTTTTTGGAGAAAACAGGAGAAAGTCTTGGCAACTTTGGGTTTGGCAAAGATTTCTTAACTAGTACTCAAAAATATGAACTATAAAAAAACATATTGGACGCATAAACACTAAAAACTTTTGCTTTCCAAAAGACACTGTTACAAAATGAAAAGGCAAGCCACGAACTTGGAGAAAATATTGGAAAAATCTGTATCTAACAAAGGTCTTCTACCTATAAAATGTAAAGAACATTTACAACGCACCAATCAAACGACAGTCCAATTGTAAAAGGCAAAAGGTTTGAACAGATGCATCGCCAAAGAGGATATATAGGTACCCAATAAGCCCAAGAAAAGATGATCGCCATCATTAGGAAAATGCAAATTAAAACCACAACGAGGCCAGGTGCGCTGGCTCACGCCTGTAAGTAATCCCAGCACTTTGGGAGGCCCAGGCTGGCGGATCACCTGAGGTCAGGAGTTCAAGACCAGCCTGGCCAACATGGTGAAACCCTGTCTCTACTAAAAATACAAAAATTAGCTGGGCATGGTGGTGGATGCCTGTAATCCCAACCACTCCGAGTTGGGAGGCCGAGGCAGGAGAATCGCTTGAACCTGGGAGAAGGAGATTGCAGTGAGCTAAGATCATGCCAAGCACTCCAGCCTGGGTGACAGCGTGAGACTCTGCCTCAAAAAACAAACAAACAAACAAACAAACAAGAACATAAATTCAAATCTATCATTGAATTTACAAATTATCATCAAACAAATCCCACGTTCCCATGACCTAGCTGGAGAAGCAGAGCCTCACTGGTGCTTGATGGCCCCTGCGTGGCCCTCCCCAGTCAAATCCTCCCACACGAGGTAACTGCTATCCCGAATTATCTTGTTTTCCTCATAAGCGTGCCACCTACTTATATATCCTCCAGCAACATTCTGTTTGGTGACACCAGTGTGGGATTCCGTGGTCTCCTGTGACTTGCTTCTTCCAAACCATTATTATGTGTTTGAGACACATCCCCATTAGTGGTTGGGCTGTGCAGGACATGGAACAGGCCATGCAGTGGAGCAGATGGGGAAACAGAGTCAGGCTGCCAGGCACACGGAGGGCCCACCCAAGTCCGGCCATGAACTTAGAGTGGTCTGTCAGCTGGGCTGTGTGTGTATTTTTTCCATCCACATTTGGCTGCTTAGGGGCAGGTATGGGTTGTCAGAGAACCAGGAGCCCACAATAAAAGTGATGATATCAGTGATAGTCCCCAAGAAACCTGGCAACATCACCCTTTCCAATATCACTGGTGATACTGGTTAGATGTTCGTGCACCTGCGCATGTACTCCCCAAAATGATGTGATGAGTGGGCCCTGCCATCTCACTGGTCTTCTCGAAAACCTGTAACTCCAGTCTAATCATGGGTTCAACCCTCAGTCCTTCTGAGATGCCTTGGGGCTCTGTGTGACCAGGCTTATCCCACACCAGCTTGCCTCCCCCAACCCAGCCCCATCCTCATTCCCCTCATGGTTCCATGAACTTGACAGGTTCTTGCCCATCACAGGGACCTTGCACATGCTGCTCCCCAACTGTAGGCACCTCCCTTCCCAGCCTCAGGTGGGAGCTCCTGTTCCTTCCTGATCACTGGCTGGGTGGCCCTCCACACCCTTACAGTTATTCTATGACCTCTTGATTTTGTTCGTGACCCTTATAGAGTCTGTCTTCCTAATGGCAGTGGCCAGTCAGCCTGTCCTCCTGCCAGCACCATACAACCCAGGCAGGAAAATTTCACCATCTTCTCCACAGTGTCCCCAAAGCTCTGCTACAGGGCCTGACTCTGGTATCTTTTTAATAACTGTTTACTGGATAGATGGATAGATAGATGGATGGGTTGGTGGTTGGATGGATGAATGAATGGATGAATGGGTGGGTGGATGGCTGGGTTGATGAATGCATGGGTAGATGGATGAATGGATGGGTGGGTGGATGAATGAACAGATGGATAGGTGGGTGGATGGATGGGTGGGTGGATGGATGGATGGATGGATGGATGGATGGATGGATGGATGGATGAATCGATGGCTAGGTAGATGAATGGATGGGTGGGTGGATGAATGAATGGATGGATACATGGATGGATGGATGGATGGATGGATGATGGATAAATGGATGGATCGATGGGTAAATGGATGAATGGATGGGTGGGTGGATGAATGAATGGATGGATAGGTGGGTGGGTGGATGGATGGATGGATGGATGGATGGATAGATGGATGGATGGATGGATTGGTGGATGAATGGATGGATGAATGGGGAGGTGGATGAGTGGATGGATGGATGAATCAATGGGTAGATGGATGAATGGATGGGTGGGTGAATGAATCAATGAATGGATAGGTGGTTGGATGGATGGACAGATGAATGGATGGATGGACTAACAGATGGATGGATGAATGGATGGATGGATGGATGGATGGATGGATGGGATGGATGGATAGATGGGTGGGTTGATGAATAAATGGGTAGATGGATGAATGGGTGGGTGGATGAATGAATGAGTGGGAGAGAAGAGAGTGAAGAGGTCAAAGACAGCATTTAAAAATATTCCCACAGAGAAAATTCCAGGCTTTGATGGCTTTGCTGATGAATTCTGACAAATATTTAAGCAAGAAATAATAGAAATTTTATATAAAATCTTCAAGAGATTTGTAAATAAGTGTGTGACTATTCATTCAGTTATGTTTTCATTGCCTTGCCTCTGTCTGCTAAAAGCTCTACCCCTTCCTCAGGGCCATGAGGGACAGGCTTGAGCCCCGCCTCCCAGGTTAGAGTGTGGCCGAGAGCTTCCAGGAACCCACACTCATCCACAAATAACCCTCCCCCAGGCACAGACATCACAAGGCAGGAGACAGAAAAGGGGACAGTGGACAGGGATCCCAGGACCTCAGGTGACCTTCCCTACCCAGGCCCTGCCCTTCCCATGTCATCACGGGTGTCTCTGTGTTCTTTGGGTCCAGGAGGCTGCATATGCCCTCACTGGGCCACCAGAGCCCTCTCCTGGGCCACTTGTAGCCAAAATGAAGAAAGAAAATCAGTCCCTCTCTCAGGGTAGAGCAGCAGGAGTTGGCATTTGGGCTGTCGGTCATGCTCTGTGCTTTGTGGAGAAACAGACCTGTAGCAAAAATGAAAGCAACAGGGAGAAACAGAAGCAAATGCTAGAGGGAGGACAGAGTGGAAAAGCCACAGGTCCCCATGAGACCCCACAGACCAGGGGCCCTGAGCTTCCAGGGAGCCCTTCCCCCTAAGTTTGTATGACCTGGGGCCCTGTCAGTCACAACCCAAACATCCTACCACTGCAGCGTAGGGGGCCTGGGCCTGGCACAGGGCAGAAGCACCCACAGGAGCCACCTATGTATGTCCTCCCAGGAGTCAGCCTGTGGCAGGCTGTGCTGCTTGGGTGGTGATGGCCCTGGTGGGGCCACCTCCCCATCTGGGTACCCAGGAAGCTGCCTAAAGGAGAATCGCTGCTTTTCCAGTCAGTTATAGGTAGTATATGTGATCTTAACAGCTAAGAACTGAATTTTCTCAGGGATAAAACTGCATTGGCTTAGGAAAATCCCTTGGCGAGGCTACTGGAGGGAAGGCGAGACCCTAAGGACACCTGTTGTTTTTTAGGAGAAATAGCCCCAAGAGGGAGAACAGGATGATTCTGGGTTGGAACTAACAGACCACCAGGGTGGGGAGAAAGCAGAGAAGAGGCCGGGCACAGTGGCTCACACCTGTAATCCCAGCATTTTGGGAGGCTGAGGCAGGTGGATCCCAAGGTCAGGAGATCGAGACCATCCTGGCTAACACGGTGAAACCCCGTCTCTACTAAAAATACAAAAAAATTAGTTGGGCATGGTGGCGGGTGCCTACAGTCCCAGCTACTCAGGAGGCTGAGGCAGGAGAATGGCATGAACCCGGGAGGTGGAGCTTGCAGTGAGCCGAGATCGTGCCACTGCACTCCAGCCTGGGCGACAGAGCAAGACTCCATCTCAAAAAAAACCACAAACAAACAAAGCAGAGAAGCAAGGGGTAGAGAGGAGCTGTGTGGTAAACAGGCCCAGGGCATCCATCAGAAAGGAGGGTCCAGTCCATTATCTGTCTAGCCACAAGCTGTTCTCATGGCTGCAGGGCAAACTCGCCCTATGTCTCTTTAAACCCTGAGAACTCAGGTGGACGGTGCATGCGTGTGTGTGCTCGTGTGTGTGCCTGCCTGCTGTGTGTGTGCATGAGCCTGCACATGTGCCCACCTGCTTGTGTGTCTCTATGGGTACATGTGTGTGTCTGTGTGTAAAAGCTAGGGACTGCCATTCATGTTTCAAGGACACAGATCCCTCCAGGATAGAGACACAGGAAGGGCCGCAAGCCCCCATGGCGGAGGACGACTCTAGCAGGGACACAGAGTAAGCAGGAACACAGAGCCCCACATCTTCCTCAGCCCCAAACCCTCCTGCGCTTTGCTCAAAAGCATGAACGGGGAGTGGGCCGATTGTATTTAGTTCCCGAAGGTCCAGTGCCCCTGACATCTGTCATACGGGTGTTCTTTTTAGAAAAAAATAAGAGGTCTTTGTTAAAACTCTAAGCACACATTAGCCACAGGTGAAAATGAACATCTCACCCCAGGCTTTCAGCAGACTCATGATACTGTGTACAGTTTGGTGTCTTGTCTTTTTTTTTTTTTTTTTTCTTTTTTTGAGATAGAGTTTCACTCTTGTTGCCCAGGCTGGAGTGCAATGGCGCGATCTTGGCTCACTGCAACCTCTGCCTCCTGGGTTCAAGCGATTCTCCTGCCTCAGCCTCCCGAGTAGCTGGGATTACAGACATGCGTCACCACACCCAGCTAATTTTGTATTTTTAGTAGAGATGGGGTTTCTCCATGTCGGTCAGGCTGGTCTCGAACTCCCGATCTCAGGTGATCCACCTATCTTGGCCTCCCTAAGCGCTGGGATTACAGGCACCTGGCCCTGGTGCCGTGTCTTTCAAATGATATCTCTGCCTGCCCGATCTAGCCCTGGGGTGACCTGGCTCCCCATGGGTCCTTCTCAAGTTCAGCCTCTGGGAGCTTCCACGTGTTTCCCACAGTCTTCCTTGTCAAAAATCAATCACAATAACAACAGCAATAGGAATGAGGCATTCCCTGCACTCCAGGGACTATTCCAGGTGATCTGTAGAAACTCGTTTGGCCTTCTCAACAGCCTGATGAAATCAGAATTACCAGCACCACCATTTTACAGAGGAGGAAACGGAGGCACAAAGGGGTTAAGAATTTTCCCAAGGCCACACAGCCTGGGTAGAGCAGAGATTCAAATCCAGGCAGCCTGAACCCAGAGTCTGTGCACTTAACCATTGGGCCTCACTGCCTCTCATTTACCGGGGAGTCTGCGGGGTCTGTTGAATCCCTGGCCAGCACTGGCTGCTCTGAGCTCACTCTGTGTGGCTCCTGCATCCACAGAAGCAGGAAAGAAGGCTCCTGCTAGCACAGTGTGTTTGCACACGGCCGGCCAAATCCCACACTGTTTTCCGATGAGATGAGAGGAATTTTGCCAAAATCCACATCATGCCTTCCCCTGCCCTCCCCACAGCTAGACTTGTCCTTGCATCCACTTAAAATCGCTCCTCTGAACAATAGGCTGCAACTCACAAAGTCAAAAAGAGACAGCTCTCTACTAGAAGACCAGCATTCTTGAGACTGCAGCTTAACCAGCATGAAACTTCTCCAATAAAGATGCAGCAATCATAAGGTAGAGGCCAAGAATCATGGGAGCCCACAGGAAGGGGGGCCCTGGGCACAGGCTCCGGAGGAATGACTCAGAGGGCAGCATTTGTACCCAGCCTTGTTAAAATGTGCCAGCCAGAAAATGCTGGCCATGGGCAAGACCCTCCAAAAACACAGAACGGTGCAAAGTTCAACCTGTTTGAGCAGCTCCCATTTTGACGAGCCTGGTTCCGATGTCTGGTTAACATTCTGTGTTGAATTTTAACGTAAAACATCTTTTTGACATAACAAGAAGAGCGAAGTTCCTTTGGAGCAGGAAGGCCAGGCTCACAGGTGCCGCCAGGCACATGAAAGGGCAGGGCAGCTGAGCCATGCTGCCCCGCGCCCTCCTCGGCCTACTTAGGCAGATTTGCTCAATGGGCCAGAGGAACCCCTCAGGCGGAGGATCCGGGGGGCTGGAGAGAAGGGGTCTGCGTAGTGTGGGGCCTGCAGTTAGAGCCGTGCCAGCTCGCGCCAGGGGCCAATTAAAGTCACGAGTGTGCTCTCCCCAGCCCTGGCCACCTGCCTGAGCTGGTGCCGAGCCAGCAGCCCGTGGCTGCCTCCCCACAATACGGCCTCCGTGTGGGCGGCGGGACACACAGGTGGCCAACCATCGCCTGCTCCCAGGGGTCAGCAGCCTTCAGGCCAGAGGAAAATGTATTTTTATTCAAGCAATGTCTGTGAATGCTCTAGAAGGGTGCGGGGAGGGAGGGATGGGCTGTTGAGTGAGTGCTGTTGAGGAGGGGGCAGGGGCCACATGTGTGAAGCAGAGGTGGAAATGGCTGTTCCTGGGGTGACAGCCTATGGGGAGGCTGTCCTTCTGGGAAAACCTCTTGCTGGGCTTTGGGGTACACAAGGGCAAAGCTAGAACCTGGTCCAGGGAGAGAGGAGGCCAAACTGGAGGGTGGGAAGTGTGGGAGCTCTTCCTGGGCTCCAAGGGCACTAGGACAGGATTGATTTGAGTCTCCCTCTAGGACTCCCTCACCACCACTCTCCCTTACCTCTCCGTCACCAGCAGCACCACCATCTTAATCACCACCATCATCATCTCAATCACCACCATCTCCATCTCAATCATCATTACCACCACCACCACCATGATCTCAATCATCATCACCACCACCATCATCATCTCAATCACCACCATCATCATCTCAATCATCATCATCACCACCACCACCATCACCACCTCAATCACCACCATCATCATCTCAATCATCATCACCACCACCATCACCATCATCACCTCAAGAACCACCATCATCATCTCAATCATCATCACCACTGCCATCAGCATCACTACCACCATCATCATCTCAATCAGCACCATCTTAATCATCATCATCACCATCTCAATTATCACCATCTCAATCATCACCATCACCATCTCAATCACCACCACCATCATCTTAATCATCATCATCACCACCTCAATTATCATCTCAATCATCACCATCACCATTTCAATCATCACCACCACCACCATCTCAATCACCACCACCACCATCTCAATCACCACCACCACCATCTCAATCATCACCACCACCACCATCTCAATCATCACCACCACCATCTCAATCACCACCACCATCTCAATCATCACCACCACCACCATCTCAGTCACCACCACCATCTCAATCACCACCACCATCACCATCTCAGTCACCACCACCACCATCAGCAGCAGCGCCACTATCATTGTCATTCCTATCATCACCATCATCATCACCATCATAAGCACTGGGGCATTTCCCAGTTGTTCTGTGGGGAATTTCAAATTGAGCCTGTGGCCACGTTTGAGGCACATTTGGTAGTGACAAGGAGCAAAGCCACTGCCATTTTTCAGAAAGGCAGTGGCCCAGGCTGTTCCAAACAGACGTTTGGAGCAAGCAATGCCCAGGAGAGCAGACCTTCAGGGGCTTTGGAGGAGCTGGCACTCCCGAGCCTCAAATGGGTTGGGGGCCCTCATTATCCTCATGTAGACACTTCAGAAGCTGGAGAAGGACCCTCGGAGAACCAGGACATCTTGCCCTAAAGACCACTTCACAGAGTGGAGAACACGATGCCCTTTCCACAGATGAGGAAATCAAGGCCCAGAAGACCTGGATTTAAACCGAGACTGTGAAGATGGCCACCCCTCTCTGCAGCCCTGACTGGGCCCTACCCTGTGCCAGTCCTGTGCTGGGCACTGTTAGAGGCACTATGACTTGGACCTGGCGCTTAGAAAACCTGCAGCCCATCACCTCACTCAAAGCACCTCCAGGTGGTGGGCACTGTTCTGGAGGGCCTCAGGGATAGGGAAGCGAGGAGAGAGGAATGGGCCTGGACAGGCAGAGACGGTGGCCACAGCATTCAGGTGGAACAAGCAGCGATGGAGCAAAGACAGGAGCGCAGGACCTCTTCAGAAGAGAGTTGGTGCCTGTGTGGGCAGGGCTGGGGCCACGTGATGGAAGCAGCCAAAGGGAGAAAAGAGGGTTCCCATGGCCTCAGCCTCCTCTCCAAGGCCCTAGGGAGTTATCTCAGACTCTGAGCAAGGGGTGACAAGCTGAAGGCTCGCAGATCCTCCAAGGGGTCCGCACAGAGCTTCTCCCAGGAGCGCCCTTCTACCTCCAAGAACCCAGCCCACAGAAACAAGGGCTGGGAGAAGAGCAGAGGCTCTGATTCTGCAGTAATAGTTTCCAAGCCCCAGGCAACCTCGAGGGGCACAGAGCCCTGTTAAGCCCTGAGCAAGCCCAGCCAGCTTTGGCTGCTGCCTCCTTCAGCCGCCCGCCTGGATTCGGCCAGCCCTGCTGAGTCACGGACAGTAAGCTCTCCTGCCTGCCCTTTCTCCTGCCTGGCCTGGGACCAGAGGCAGCTGCTGTCACCACAGGACATTGGGGGCTGGGAGGAATCACAAAAAACCTGCTGCACCAACCAGCCAGAAAGATGCCCACCGTGCAACCCCAGGTCCAAAAAAAAAAAAAGAATACGCTGACAAACCACTTGCTGTGCCCATTTTGAGAAAATCTGCCATCTTGCCAGTAACAAGGCGGGCCCGGGACAGGGTTGAAGCCTCACGGCCACGGGATCTCCCTTCATTGATTTTGCTCCCATTGCCTCCACTCTCTGTTCCTTGACCCTTCCCCCGGCAAAAATCTTATCCTCCACCCGCCACTCACCCCTGTGGTCTAGGGCTCATCACTAGACCGGTAGCTGCCCGCGTCCCAGCTCTCCACCTGGGCTCCCCTCCAGACCTGGACTGTAACAGTCCTTCCACACTGTGTGCTCTAAGACTTGGCGCCCCTTCTCCTGCACTGTCCCGGTGGCCTTGAGTCCCTTTAGCCGCTAGCTCAGGACTCCTCCGGGGAACATCTTACAGCCACTCCCTTGCACATGCACACCATGCAGCGGCCCCATCTCTCTCCTCTTTTGCTGCCTGGCCAGGTTCCTCCATGCCCAAACCTAACTCTGTCCACACCACTCCTGCACCCCACAGAGAAGGCAAAGTCTCATCACAGACTCCCAAGGGGTACCAGCAGCAACCATCCCTCCCTGGTCTGTCGGCTCTCCTGCCTCTCTCTCTTCAAATTTGCAATACCTCCCGAAGCTCAACTGCCTACCTTGCTTCTTATTTCACCGGCCCCTGTTGTCCTCCCAACGCAGAGCTTTGTTTGTGTCCACACGATCACTCTCACCTCCTGCAGCTGGCAATGAACTCCTGGGGCCACTGTGCTCTGGGTTCCATCCCCCCTCACAATCTCAAGGACTCTGCTCAGATATCCCTCCTGCCAACAACATCAAGGCTTCCCTTTCTAACATGTGATCCATCAGCACACAAGTGAGTTGTAATGACCCCCCTGCTTGAAAACAAAGCTTCAATAACAATTGGGTGAGCTCCCACAGCAGAGATGGCCAACTGCCCACAGCACCCACGCTTCCCCATCCAGTGTTGAGATGTGGCCTGGAAGCAGCAGTCTAGCCAGGAACTGTGTCCCTCCCCACCTTCTGCCTTGTCACCAGTTCTCAGCAGTGGGGTGTGAACGGAATAAATGTGGGTCACTTCTGGGCTAAGATGGTTAAAATGCAGGTGAATGTGGGCCGGGCGCAGTGGCTCACGCCTGTAATCCCAGCACGTTGGGAGGTTGATGGGGGCAGATCACCTGAGGTCAGGAGTTTAAGACCAGCCTGGCCAACCTCGTCTCTACTAAAAATACAAAAATTAGCCAGGCGTGGTGGTGCACACCTGTAACCTCAGCTACTCCAGAGGCTGAGGCAGGAAAATCGCTTGAACCTGGGAGGCGGAGGTTGCAGTGAGCCGAGATTGCTCACTGGTGACAGAGCGCAACTCCATCTCAAAAAAATACAAATAAAAAAAATTTTTTTAAATGCAGGTGGATGCTTTATCCTCTCTTCCCCTCTGTGGTTGGATGCACGTGAGCACCGCCAGCATGGACGCCAAGCACAGAGCTGCGAGACAGGGAGAGCCTACATTTCCAGACACCTCTTGGAGAAGAGCTGCCCACAGTCAGCAACAGCCATTTGGGACTTTAAACTATCAATACATAAACTTCTATTGTGTTTGAGCTGTTATACATTTCGAGATTGGCTTGCTACAGCAGCCAGCGTTACTCTAATTAATGCAAACCACATCCCCATTTTCCTGCTTCTCCTTAGAGTGAAACTCCGTAGGTGAGCTGCCTGTGTTCACCGACTTCACTTCCCTGCCTCCAGCACGCTCACGGTCCTGTGCCTCTCTGCATTTCACCTCACCCCTCAACAGTAAACCCTCCAGCCAGGGCCCTCAGAGAAGTCCATGCTGCCAAATCCGGGGGCTAATTCTAGACCTTATCCCACTCCACCTCTCAGCAGGCTGTGACTTGTTTGTTTGTTTGTTTTTGAGATGGAGTTTCACTCTTGTTGCCCAGGCTGGAGTGCAATGGTGTGACCTTGGCTCACTGCAACCTCTGCCTCCTAGATCCAAGCAATTCTCCTGCCTCAGCCTCCCGAGTAGCTGGGATTACAGGTATGCGCCACCATGCCTGACTAATTTTCTGTATTTTTAGTAGAGGTTTCACCATGTTGGCCAGGCAGGTCTCGAACTTCTGACCTCAGATGATTCACCTGCCTCGGCCTCCCAAAGTGCTGGGATTACAGGCGTGAGCCACTGCACCCACCCAAGGATATGACATTGCTGATTGACTCTGTCAGATACTTTTTACTCTCGCTTCTGGGACATCCTGCTGTCCTGGTTTCCAGGATTCACTGGTTTTGCCTTCACAGCTCTTTTGCTGGGTCATCCTCTTCCTGACCTCTCAAAATCAGAGACCGAAGGCTCCATCACAAATGTCATCTCTTTGCTATGAAAAGTTGCACCCTATGTGAGCTTATCCAGTCCTGTGACTTAAAATGCCTTTTATCCCCTAATTATTCCCAAGTCACTCCATGATGCCACCACCTGCATGGCTAATAGATGTGTCAATCTCATCACAAAAAAAGATTCATTTTTCCCTCACACTTGTTTCTCCCCGAGTGTTCTGCTTCTCTGTAAATGGCCCACCATCCACCCACCACCCACCTGATCATCAGTTTATCCTTTTTCTTCACCCTTGGCCCTATATTTAATCAAAGCAAAGCAATATGCCCCAAATCCAAGCATTTCTCTCCACCTGCCCTAATGCCCTAGCACTGACCCTCATTGCTCACATGATCCACCCCAACAGCCTCCTGGGGGAACCCCTTCTTCTATATTTGTCCCATTTTCAGTCTGTTCTCCAGGGGGATTTGTAAAAACATTAGTCAGATCATGCCACTCCTCTCCTCAAAACCCTATAAGGATCTGTAAGTTTTGGCCCCATAACTGCTCTACTTTTCCCACTCACTTATCCCCAACCACACTGGCCTCCTTCCTACTTCTTGAGCATAAAATCACATGCCCACCCCAGGGTATTTGCATATACTCTTCCCTCTGCCTGCAATGTTCTTTCCCCAGTCAACTGTGTGTCTTGTCCGTCATCTACTTGAGTCTCTTTCAATGCCGCCTCCACAGAGAAGTCTTCCCCGACTGCCCCACCCAAAGTGGCAACATGATCCTTACTCTCTGCCTCTTACGCTGTCTTGCTCTCTCCATGGCATGATCACTACTTGTCACTACATTATATTCATTTATTTCTTGATGTGTTTCCCCTCTCTTACTGGCATGTCTTTCTACATATCAGTGAGAACAGGGAATTATCTTGCTTGTTCACTGCTGCATCCCTGTGCCTAGAGCAGTAGCTGGTGCATTATCAACACTCAGCTCAACAAATGCATATTGATATTAACAAGAAAGACACTCTTTTTTTTTTTTTTTTGTCAGATACAGTCTCGCTCTGTCGCCCAGGCTGGAGTGCAGTGGTGTGATCTTGGCTCCACTGCAACCTCCACCTCATGGATATCAGCAATTCTCCTGCCTCAGCAACCCTGGTAGCTGGGATTACAGGTGTGTGCCACCACGCCTGGCTAATTTTTGTATTTTTACTAGAGGCAGGGTTTCCCCATGTTGGCCAGGCTGGTCTCAAACTCCTGACCTCAAGTGATCCACCCACCTCGGCCTCCCAAAGTGCTGAGATTACAGGCATGAGCCACCATGCCTGGCCCAAGAGAAACACTCTTAATATCCACTAAGAGATCAAGGAAATTATCCCACCCATGAAACAAGAAGTGGAAACTAGGAAACAAGAAGGGGCAGTTATAGGAAGAACCAAACAGGGATTCTGAAATGGAAATTACACATTCTGAAATTAAAATGCTGGTGATTTTGGGCTGGGTGTGGTGGCTCATGCCTGTAATCCCAGTATTTTGGGAGGCCGAGGCAGGTGGATCACTTGAGGCCAGGAGTTCGAGACCAGCTTGGCCAACATGGTGAAACCCTATCTCTATTAAAAATACAAAAATTAGTTGGGCATGGTGGCGCATGCCTGTAGACCCAGCTACTCAGGAGGCTGAGGCATGAGAATTGCTGGAGCCTGGGAGGTGGAGATTGCAGTGGGCCGAGATGGCACCACTGCACTCCAGCCTGGGGAACAGAGCAAGACTCTGACGCAATTAAAAAAAAAAAAAAGTAGAGAAAGCTGAATGAGAAGCACTTTTTTGGGAGAGCTCAGCTTTGGCCACACTAAGTATGAGATATTTATTAAGCACCTAAGATTAGGCAGTTGGATCAAAATCTAGCATTCCAAGAAGAGGTACAGGCTAAAGATGTGAATGGACCAGATGATAGAGAAGATAGAGAAGACCAAGGAGTGAGCTCAGTGGCCTCCAATGTTAACAGTGTGGGGAGAAGAGGAAAACCCAACCAAGAAGACTGAGAACTGGTGAGTCCTGGAGGCCCAGGGAGGAAAGTATCCTCAGGTGGAGATCAGAGACAGATGGCTCAAGTAAGATGAGGACTGAAAATGTCATTGCATCTAGCAGCATGGAGGTCATTGGTGACAGCAGAGTGATGGGGCAAAGCCTTGATGGGAATGAATCCAAAAAAACAAAACAATGGGAAGAGAGAAAGTGGAAATGAGTGTCAATAATACTTTCATAGAATTTTGTTGTAAATAGAAGCAAAGGCGGGGCGATAGCTTAAGAAGAAAGAGGGGCTCAAATGGAGGGGGACTTTTTGGAAGACTACAGAAAAAATGGCATATTTGTACATTGCTGGAAATTATCCAGTAGTGAGGGAAAGACAAGTGCCAAAGAGAGATGTGAATAGGCAAAGGGGCTCTAGGCACACAGTGAGGGGTTGGCATGGATGAGAGAGAGACCAAACTGGGTGGAGGGAAGGCAGAATGTGGGGGCACCAAGGCAGGTGAGCTGGTGAGTGAATTAGATTGTTGGCTTCTGATGGCTTCTATTGTTTCAGTGAAATAAGAAGAAAGGTCATCTATTGAGAGAGAGAATGGAAGAGAAGGTGGTAGTTTTGAAGAGGGAAAGTGGTATCAAATAACCCCTGGTTTGTGTGTTCAAATATAAGGATAACAGAAATAAAACATAACTGACAGACCAAGACAGAAGTATAGAACAAGAAAACTTAATTTATTCAGTAGAAATTAGGAACAAGGAAACCAAGATTTAAAGGGAAAATGTGGTAAATGAAGTCCAAACATATCAATAATTACAATAAATATGAACAGGTTAAAACTGCTAATTAAAAGGCAAAGGTTTTTCTTTTGGATTTTACAAAAGGAAATGTAAAGCTTATTTGGCAGCTCAGGCTGATGAAGCTAAACATCTCAGTTACAAAAACAAAGCCTGGACATATTTACACCAAACTGTAAACAATAGTGTAACTCACTGGTTGATGAGTATATGAGTGATCTTTATTTTCATTACACTTTTCAATATGTTCTGAATTTTTAAGGAAGTGTGTAAATTATTTCATAACTAGAAAAAAAAGGAAGTTTTTAAAAAAAATATTCCATGCACTTCAGCAAGTCTTCATGGAGCCTTTATTTGTTGTCCAAATCAGTTCCAAAGAGGCTCTAAAGAAGGGTCCCAGACTACCAGGAGCTCGCTGGAAATAAGACCAACTGGACCATAATAGAAGAATGCAGGACATGGCTGGGTGCCATGGCTCATGCCACTTTGGGAGGCCGAAGTGGGCAGATCACCTGAGGTCAGGAGTTTGAGAAGAATGCAGGACAATGTAAAGATGGGATTCCACTGACAACTCTGAGCCCTGGGTGTAGGCAGGAATAAGCAAAGAGAGCCCACTGGGGGAGGCAGTATTTGGACTGTGCCCATTCCACACAGTATGTGGCCTAAGGGTGAGCCTGGAGACAGCATTCCAGGCTGGAGGTCCAACATAAGCAAGGGTGGGAACTGAGCAAGCATGTACAGGGCGCGTGGTAGAAGCAGTGGATGAGTCAAGGTGCAGAGTCCAGGGAGGCAAAGAAATTGGCTTGGTAAGCCACGTGGTGGGGCAGTGGGAAGAGTGGGTGAAGCAAAAAGAAGCAGATGGGAGGGGCATTTATGCCTCAAATGGAGAGTTTTGTGCCCAAAGCACATAACAGCAAACACCTGGGTTGCCATCACTGCTGCACTGCACATATACGCATGCACACACATACACACATGCACTTGTGCAAACACATGTGCACACATACACAGGCATGTGCACATAGCCACATACATATACACTTCTTTTTTTTTTTTTTTTTTTTTGAGATAGAGTCTTGCTTTGTTGCCCAGGCTAGAGTGCAATGGTGCAATCTCAGCTTGCTGCAAACTCCACCTCCCGGGTTCAAGAGATTCTCCTGCCTCAGTCTTCCAAGTAGCTGGAATTATAGCTGTACACCACCACCGTGCTCAGCTAACTTTTGTATTTTTAGTAGAGATGGGTTTTTGCCATGTTGGCCAAGCTGGTCTTGAACTCCTGATCTCAAGTGATCTGCCCACCTAGGCCTCCCAAAGTGCTGGGATTACAGGCATGAGCTACCATACCCGGCCACACACACACACTTTTTAACTGCTTTGTGTTTTCTGGCCCTTTCGCCTAGAGAATTAGCTATCAAGACCAAGGGAGTTCTCTTGGCTTCGGTCCAGACTTTCCTGAACCCCACACCCTGCACCGGCACACACTGCTGCCTGCCCCCCTGCCCTGGTAAGGCACCACTAGCTATTGTTGACTGGGAGCCCCTTGACTTTTAAGCAGGATTTGACCCAAGGGTTTGCAGTGCGGGGTGGGTCCAGGGACAGGAGTTGAGGCAGAAAGACAAGGGCAAGGACAGCTGTGGAGTTGGGGAGGTGGGAGAGAGACATCCTTAGGAGGCAAAACTAGCCAGGCTTGGCCTGTTGTGAGTTTGGGAGGCAGAGAGCAGGAGGCATGAACCAAGACGCTGGGTTCCAGGCCAGGGACCGTGACATGGGAGGCCATAGCTGAGGTGGGGCTCTGCAGGAGGCGTAGATTTGGGGAGGGGACAGAGATCTCAGGGAGGCATTGGGCACACCGAACTTGGGGAGTCTGTGGGGTGTCTGTTGATGCTGGGAAGCTCCACCGAGGGCTCAGGACAGGGTAACAGCAAAGGGGGAACAGGACGCCAACCATAGCAGGTGAGTGGAGGCAGGAGCCACGGGTGGGGCCATGGGCAAGGCCAGGCCGCATAGCCTGGGAGGCGCAGGGGCTGGGCAGCTGCCAGTGACCCAAGCCCACACAGAGACCTGCACAGCTGCCCCAGCCCCAAGTTAGGGAGATCTGCGGGCCCGCCTTCTTTTGGCTCAGCCACTCTGGGAGGTAGGCATGCAGGGGCACCGAAGAGGGCAGGCAGCCCTGGCGTCCCACAGCCGTCAGGAGGAGAACTTAGGCCTTCCCAAGACCTGGCAAAGAGCAGGCTGGCCCTGGCCCCCGAGCGGAGGAGGCTGCATCTCCCTCACGTCTGCACCTCCCTCAACGCGGGTTAAACTTTGACCAAGGAAATGATTGCTAAACTCGATTCCGTAAGTGTCACCAGTCACACTTTAATTCCAGTCTAGAATTAAAGTCTTCAGTCTCCACATTTCCTACTTTCCAAATTCAGCTTTTCCGGGAGGTCTGGAGCAGCTGCCTCTCTGGGGAGATGCTGGAGGTCTCAGAATCACCTCACGCAGACTCAGGGTCCGGTTGGAGCCACTCCAAGTGACACCAGCAGGCAGATGACCAGAGAGCCTGAGCCCCAGCCCCGAGTCTGTGAAGCCAGCAGCCACTGACATGCTCCCAGCCGCCGGGCTGGAGAAGCCACTGTGGGCACCACCGTGGAGGAAACAGGCCCGTGGCCCTGGCCCCTTTGCCTTGGGCCAGCCCTTGTGAAGTGGGCCCTCTTCAGGGCCCCTTGAGTAGGTTCCATGGCATTTTCTGAACTCCTGGACCTCGTGGGTGGCCTGGGCAGGTTCCAGGTTCTCCAGACAGTGGCTCTGATGGTCTCCATCATGTGGCTGAGTACCCAGAGCATGCTGGAGAACTTCTCGGCCGCTGTGCCCAGCCACCGCTGCTGGGTACCCCTCCTGGACAACAGCACGGCCCAGGCCGGCGTCCCAGGGGGCCTGACTCCCGAGGCCCTCCTGGCTGTCTCCATCCCACCGGGCCCCAACCAGGGGCCCCACCAATGCCGCCGCTTCCGCCAGCCACAGTGGCAGATCTTGGACCCCAATGCCACGGCCACCAGCTGGAGCGAGGCCGACACAGAGCCGTGTGTGGACGGCTGGGTCTATGACCGCAGCATCTTCACCTCCACCATCGTGGCCAAGGTAGGGCCTCCCCCAGAGCCACTCGAGTCCTGCCACCTTGGAAGTCAGAGTCATGGATCACGGTGGCTCAGACTCAAAGGTCCAGTCCTGGGAGGGACCCACCTCCTCAGACCCTGCTCACTCTTGAGCCGCTTAGCCCCTCGTCAGCCACACACAGGGGAGTGGGCGGCAGGTATCAGTCTGCAGATGGAGCCAGCCCAGGCTCTTGGAGGTGCAGGGGGCACCTGGGTGGGCACCTCTAAATGCTGGCACCTGGACACTCACTGGCCTCACCCAGTCTCGGCCTTGCTGACCCATCAGCTGTGACTCCAGGCAATGTAGCCACAGGGGGACTCAGTGACCATTCACTGGATTCCCCAAGACCAAAGCACACAGGGTAAGGGACCACCCCAGGCTGCCTCCCAGATGGGGCGCCAGGCAAGGCCAGGCAAGCAGAGAGGGGCGGCTCGTCCCAACAAGCGGGAAGAACCTCTTTACAAAGAACAGGAGGGACGCAGCCTCCGGGAGAGCGGCCAGGGTGTCAGTTTGGGTGGCTGCTTCCAAGTGGACAGACAGGAGAGAGGGGCAGATGTGGCTAGAAACCCATTGGGCAATAGGGAGCCAGGGAGGAGTTTAGGCAAAGGGTGGCAGGATATACTCCTCGAAAGACCAAACTGTGCCTGCGGGTGCCCTCACTGTTCCACAGGGTCTTGCTCTAAACCCCTAGAGGTCACCAGGCCACCCACCCCACCCAGCTCCCTGGGGGCCCTCCCATACAGTTCCTCTGCCCCTCCGCACGGGCTCTCCCAGCCTCCTGAGCTCATTCTCCTCCTCTCCCCTCAGTGGAACCTGGTGTGTGACTCTCATGCCCTGAAGCCCATGGCCCAGTCCATCTACCTGGCTGGGATTCTGGTGGGAGCTGCTGCATGCGGCCCTGCCTCAGACAGGTGAGTACCCCCAGTCCAGGAAGGTCCCAGTTCCCCTCACGACCCCGCTCTCCTAGGCCCCTGGCCGACTGGCCCCAAACCAGCCTCAACAAACCAAGTCTAGACGCCCTCCTTGTTGGAGGTGGGTCTCAGACCAGCCACCCTGCAGCTGTGCCATGTAGGGAGGTCTGGAACCTTCTCTGAGCCTCAAGTTCACCGACTTTACTCTGGGGGTTGTAGAGGATTGCTACTCCCCAGCAAACATTCACAGCTAAAACTGGCTTGGCCACACGCCTGCCTTCAGCTGCGACCTGAGTGCTCCTGGTGACCGGAGCCCATTCCCTTTGGCTCCAGCCTCGGGACTCTCTTTGTGCTCCAGAGTCTTGCTCCAGAGTCTTCCATGGGTGGAGAATGCAGGTTTCACCCAGGTGCCGCTTCAGTGTCCGCCTCAGCTCAGTGGCCAAAGCAGAGGGTGGGCTCTCTGTGGTCCAGATCCCCGTGGCCAGTGCCATGGCCAGTCACAGACCCTGCCTCTTCCTGGTTTGTGCCGCAGGTTCGGGCGCAGGCTGGTGCTAACCTGGAGCTACCTTCAGATGGCTGTAATGGGCACGGCAGCTGCCTTCGCCCCCACCTTCCCCGTGTACTGCCTGTTCCGCTTCCTGTTGGCCTTTGCCGTAGCAGGTGTCATGATGAACACGGGCACTCTCTGTAGGTTTCTGACCTGGCACCATGCAGGGGGGCTCCATGCAGGCTCCAGGGCTGAACCACTCGGTCTCCTTGCAGTGATGGAGTGGACGGCGGCGCAGGCCCGACCTTTGGTGATGACCCTGAACTCTCTGGGCTTCAGCTTCGGCCATGGCCTGACGGCCGCAGTGGCCTACGGTGTGCGGGACTGGACACTGCTGCAGTTGGTGGTCTCGGTCCCCTTCTTCCTCTGCTTTTTGTACTCATGGTGGGTGCTGTGCTCCACTTCCCTCCTCAGAGGAGATCCTGCCCACTCTCCACCCAGGGGAATGGGAGACTCTCCTATCCCTGGGGGCTGGGGGAGTGCTAGAGGCCAGGGGTGCACGGGCTGGAGGAAAGCCAGGAGCCTGGCAGAGTGGACCACCCACAAGCCCAAGACACCCACTTCAACCAGGGCTTGGGTCCCCAGGGCGCCTCCCCTGCTCCTCCCAAGTGCTCCTTCTCCTACTCATTCTTCTCCTTTCCTCCCTCCTTCTCCTCATCTCTTGGCCTGTACCCCTCTCCTGTCTCTGCCTGCCTTGGCATCTGTGCTGCCAGGCCCATCTTCTGAGCCCCTCCTCTGTGCCAGGCATGGCAGCACTGAACTAGGCTAGGGGAGTGGGTGGAAAGATACAACACATGCCCGCACATACAGCACACAGCTGCAGTCTGCCTCATGGGTTGACAGAATCAATGCATGTGTCTGTCTGCTAGAGAACAGGGACCAGGACCCACTCATCAGAGGGGACTCCACGGTCCCCAAAGAGAGCCGGCATGTGTAGGAAGTTAGGAAATGTCAGCACTGCCCTTAAACAAATCAGGCTTGGCCCTTGCCAAGCACCTGGCACATAGTAGGTGCTAAATAAATATTTGTTGAATGGATGAATTGTTAGGTAAGTAGAAATAGATAGGTAGGTAGGTAGGTAGGTAGAGACAGATCAATAAATGGGATGATGGATGTGTGAATTTAGACGAGTGGATGGGTGAGTTGGTGTATAGATGGATTGGATTGTATAGATGAATTGAATCAATGGTTGAATGAATGGATAGAAGGATGGATGGATGGATGGTTGGAATAGAAGGATAGATGGATGGTTGGAATGGATGGATGGATGGATGGATGGATGGATGGATGGATGGATGGA
>NW_012104587.1:3508387-3511717 GCF_000951045.1 Mandrillus leucophaeus
TGGATGGTTGAATGGATGGTTGGTTGAATGGATGGATGGATGGATGGATGGATGGATGGAATGGATGGATGGATGGATGGTTGAATGGATGGTTGAATGGATGGATGGATGGTTGAATGGTAGGTGGATGAATTGGATTAACTGGATGGATGAATGGATAGATGGATGGACGGAGGCCATTTGAGGGCAGGGCTGAGCCTGGATCATTCATACACGGGCCCTGCACTTAGTAGTTGTTTGGCCATTGGGACCACCACAGAAAGGAGCACAGCAGAGGGCCCAGTGGTGAGCAGATGCCCACACCCACACTAGAAAGAAGGTTGACTCCACAAATCTCTCCCACCCAACAGTTTGGAGTGGAGTAACAATTTGCAGCCACTCCTCAGGGCAGGAGACAATTACATCTCATACAGTGGCTCCACAAGGAGGCAATTGTGTCCAACAGCCTTCTGGAATGGCAGCTTGACTCCCAACACCAAGAGGGTAGACAGTGGAAGGCAAAGGTCAGCAATACAAATTCCAAGGCACCCCTCCTGGTTCTCATGCTGATGCAGGGCCACAGAGCTGCACCCCCCTTTCCTTGGTAGACATGCTCCCACAGGGCTGAAGAAGTGCCCATTAATTCATTCATTAATTCATTCATTCGACAAATAACTACTGAGCACCTACCAGATGCCAGGCACTGGCTGACACCAGCTATGAGCAGACACGGGGTCTCTGCCCATGTGGAACTCACAGGGAATCCCAAACATCATGGCCTCACAAACTGCGCCTAAGGCTTGACGACAAGCTGGGGTGTGGACATCTGAAAATGGGACCCCGCTTTCTCCCTCCCAGTCACTTCCAACACATTCCAGTCAGCTTTCTCCCTCTTCTCCACCCAAACTGCCCTTCCCAGGGTCACCCACAATGATCCGGCCACCATCACTTGTGGCCCCTGCTGTGTGGCGGGCACGGTCTGCACTCTCTCCCTCAGGCAGCCTCACCCCTGCCTGCAGCCCCAGCTCCCTCCAAATGCTGCAGACTCCAAATCTCCACTCGGTCCCGCCTCCCCCACTGACCTCCAGCTTCGCGCCTCCAACTGCCTGTGTGATGGTTCCATTATAAGTGTCTCATCTCCACAAACATCTCCTTAGACCTCTCCTCCTCAAGGCTTCCCCAGAGTGGGGAGCAGCCCCTGAACTCACCAGATGCTGAGTCCCAGTGACCATGATGCCTCTCTCTCCCTCACCATCCCCCCACCAAGTCCACGGGGTCACCAGGCTTCATCAGCTCTACCTCTAATATGCACCTGGAATCTCTACCTCTCTCCTCTGTTCTGCAAATACCTAAGGAGCTCAGGGCCCCAGTGGGTGTAGGCAGGTGGCCCCCACCCGGCTGCTCACAGGGGACAACATGTCTGGCTGAAGGACCTGCAGGAGCCAAGGCCTAGAGGCAGGCCTTGTGTAGAGTGGTGGGGCGCTTGTGTAGAGTGGTAGCATGGCAGGCGCTCAGCAGGTGGGGCAGGATGGTGTGGCGTAAGCTCAGTTTGACGCTGAGAGTAGTGGGAGCCAGGTCAGTGTAAGGGGCTGAGTCCTGCCACAGGGAGGGGAGGGGCTGGGCTCATGAGGCTGAGGTAGCAGAGACTCAGGTGCAAGGGGTGCTGTGTGGGAATCGGCTGACTGGGTGCGGCCAGAGGGCACTGGTGCTGTTGGGGACCCTGCTCCCAGCCTGAGTCCCAGGGTGGCTGTTAAACTGTTTGCAGGAGGAAGATGCAGCCATGGGGTGGACAGGAAGGCCGTGTGGTATGGGAGGTGCCGGGACAGGGGTGGACCCCAGCGGCCTTGAAGATAGCCAAAGTCCTGGCAGCTGCCAGGACCCAGTGGTCCTGTAGCCCTAGGGGCCCTGACTGCAACCAGGCCAGGTTCCGAGTGAGGTAGGGGAAAGGCTGTGGGGTCCAGAGGGAGGCAGGAAGGGTTCAACGGAGTCGTCCCTCCCTCCATCCCAGCAGCCAGCCCCAGGATGAGAACTGCATACCCCCAACCGCAACCCCTAGGAGGGAGAAAGGAAGCAGGAGTTCTGCTGGGGAAGGAGGGTGCCCAAGAGGGCATGGCTGCCCTTCAGGGTCCTCAGCCACCCTGAGCCTTGGGCCTGGAGCAGTGAGTACAGGGGAGCAGTCTGAGGCTGGCGCAGGCCAGGCCCTGGGGGCCACAGACAATGATCCCTCCCATGCCCCTCCACTTAAGGTGGCTGGCAGAGTCGGCACGATGGCTCCTCACCACGGGCAGGCTGGACTGGGGCCTGCGCGAGCTGTGGAGGGTGGCTGCCATCAACGGAAAGGGGGCGGTGCGGGACACCCTGACCCCTGAGGTAAGGCTGATCCTCCTCAAACCTGGACCCTCAGACCCTCTCCCTGGCCCTGCAAAGGGCACCCTGGGAGACCCACCAAGGACCTCAGCTCCCTGAGAAGAAGGTCTCAGAGAGGAGGAGGCACCTGGAGCCCCCAGTGCCAACAGCACCCACCCTGTCTCCATAGGTCTTGCTTTCAGCCATGAGGGAGGAACTGAGCATGGACCAGGCTCCCGCCAGCCTGGGCACACTGCTCCGCACGCCCGGACTGCGCTTCCGGACCTGTATCTCCATGTTGTGCTGGTAGACGCCCTTCCCCCAACCCCACCTCCACAGAGGAACCTGGAATCGGGGCTCTCGCTGGCACATGGCCCCGGCCTCTGCTGGCTCTGCTTGGTCCCACTGGCCTGCAGCACAGACACCTTCCCTTCTGTCAGTCACTCCTGACAGGAGACAACCCAGGCCGGGTGGGCTCACTGAGGGGCTTTAATAAGGGGCAAGGCAGATAGAAGAGATGCGGTAGGCCGGATCCCTAACAAAGCTCCTGGGGGGGCTGGGAGCCAGGCAGGACGATGGGGTGATCCAGGCAACAGCATGGGCAGCAAGCGCCCCTGCCTGGTGTGGAGGGGCTGGGGAGGGCAGAGCGGGCTTATCAGAGCCCAGGACCCACAGCCATCCAGCAAAGACCAAGACCGCCAAGGCCAAGGAGGGAAGGCCTGTTTAGTGGCAGCTGGAGCCACGGAAGGAACATAGTCACTCCCAGACAAAGCCCCCACGCAGAGAGGGAGGCAGAAATCCCCCGCTTCTCCCCTCCTCCAGCCTTTCACCAGCGCCTCCCATCAGCCAAACCCAAAGGAAAGCCATGTTGGCAAATGGACCTGGGAAGCAGTCTAGAGACTGGCCCCAGCCCACAGAGCTGCAGCTGAAGGGCCAGATCACTGACCTAAGAGCAGCGCGCCCCCACCCTGACCGCCCCCGCCCGTTGTTCCCATCCTGCCCACC
>NW_012104587.1:3511827-3518578 GCF_000951045.1 Mandrillus leucophaeus
ACCCTGACTCCCCTGACCCCCACCCCAGGTTCGCCTTTGGCTTCACCTTCTTCGGCCTGGCCCTGGACCTGCAGGCCCTGGGCAGCAACATCTTCCTGCTCCAGATGTTCATTGGTGTCGTGGACATCCCGGCCAAGATGGGCGCCCTGCTGCTGCTGAGCCGCCTGGGCCGCCGCCCCACGCAGGCCGCATCCCTGTTGCTGGCAGGGCTCTGCATTCTGGCCAACACGCTGGTGCCCCACGGTGAGGGGGCAAAGCTGTACACCAGAGGCTTCCCTACCTCGGGGGTGTCGGGTTGGGAACAGAGACCTCGGCCCCTCCTTGGAGGTGCTGGACTAGAGCAGGTACCCTGTTAGGAAGGAGGCTGCTGGAGCCGTCTAGGGACAGACGGCAGTGTCTGCGCTGAGCCAACGAGAACGGTGAAGGAGTGGCAGGGGTGGCACCAGGGAAAAGTGTGGAGTTAAAATGAGAACTGAGCGATGGGTTGCAGGGGGAGGGAAACAGGGGTCAAGAGGACTCCAGGGCTAGCTCCGGATGTCTGAGTGGGGAGCAGATTGCAGGTGTGGCCATGAGGCCACTCAGGACAGGACCCCCAGAAGGAGATGACTCCCAAGCATTTGCAAAGAGGCCTGCAGCTCAAGGATAAGCCCCCTGGGCTGAAGGGAGCCCCCATCTGATCTTGGGCCCCCCACCAAGCTCACTAATCCCATCTCTACCCACAGAAATGGGGGCTGTGCGCTCAGCCCTGGCCGTGCTGGGGCTGGGCGGGGTGGGGGCCGCTTACACCTGCATCACCATCTACAGCAGCGAGCTCTTCCCCACCGTGCTCAGGTGAGGCTGGGCCTGGGCTCCAGGAGAGGGAAGCCCTGGGCTGAGCTGCGGAGCAACCCCAGGCAGGAGTGGTTTCTCCCAGACCTAGATGTTCATGTCATGCATCTCCTTCTTGCATGATCCTGGGGCTGCTCAGGTGCATCCCAAGCCCAGCCTGACTCCCTGGGCCTCCCTGGGCCAAGTGGGCCTGGCCCGGGTACGGGATCAAGGATGTGGGCAGGTAGACCAGGCGCTGACAGGCGCATCTGCATTGGCAGGATGACTGCAGTGGGCTTGGGCCAGATGGCAGCCCGTGCAGGAGCCATCCTGGGGCCCCTGGTCCGGCTGCTGGGTGTCCATGGCCCCTGGCTGCCCTTGCTGGTATACGGGACGGTGCCGGTGCTGAGTGGCCTGGCCGCACTGCTTCTGCCCGAGACCCAGAGCCTGCCGCTGCCCGACACCATCCAAGATGTGCAGAACCAGTGAGTGGACCCAGCCTTGGGACCAGCCCTCCCTCCCACCAGAGAACCCCAGCACAGGGCAGCCTGCTCACCCATCCCCATCACTGGACGGAGGGGGAAGCAGAGGCCCAGACAGATAGGACTGGCCCAGGGTCACACAGTACATCTCTGGGAGAGTGGCAACCCAGGGCTCGGTCCCCAGCTGGCAGTGCTTTGACCCACGGCTTTGTCCTCTGCCCTTCACTCCACCATTCAAGGCACAAATGGCCAAGCTCCCCCAGGTCCACCCTGAGAGAGGCCAAAGGGAGAAGAGTGGATAGTCCTTTGTGAGAGGGAGATCCAGCTCTTGTTGGGGGACCTCACAGGCCCCAGATTCTACCTCTAAAGCCCTGATGACTGACAGGGCAGTCACTGCACACGCACTCCCCATCCATCACATGCTTGGGAGCTCAGTTCTGGGCCCCCGAGAGCAGGGTGGTGGCATTCCCTGGAGTCCTTGGGATGGATACAGGTCAAAGGTCAGGGGCCACTCTGCACCCCCAAGACACACCCCCGTGTGTTTCCTGAACAGGGTAGTAAAGAAGACGACACATGGCACACTGGGGAACTCTGTCCTGAAATCCACACAATTTTAGCCTCCTGGGGAGCCTGCGATGGGACAGTCGGAGGAAGAGCCTTCTTCTGTCCTCTGGAGAAGGCAGGAGGAAAGCAAAGTCCATTTCCAGAGGCCCAGAGGCTGTCCTCTGAGGTCCCCACTCTTCCCCCAGGGCTGCCCCTCCAGCTGAGCCCTGCCCCTCTCACAGTCCAAAGGGCCCCCTTCAATACTGAAGGGGCAAAGAACAGTTTGATTTGCAGAAGGCGGCCCAGTGCACCACCACCCTGCCCTGCCCTCATGGCTTCAGAGAGCAGAGGGGTGAGCCCAGGGGAACGAGCTGGCCTTGCCAACCCTCTGCTTGCCTCCTCACTGCCACTTGTTCGCCCACACCCGTCCACCTGCCCAGAGCTCAGAGCTAACCACCATCCAAGGTCAAGACCTCTCCTGGCTCTGCACAAGCAGTAGAGTCTCAGCTCCACAGCTTTACCCAGAAGCCCTTGTTAGCCTGACCCCTGGCCCCTCTCCATGTCCCTCCAGACCTCAGCCACCTGCCCGCCACATCCTCTGCCTGCAGTCCCCTTCCCACCCTTATCCCTGACAGACTCCACTTAACCCCCAAACCCAGACCCCCTTCCAGGGCTCCAGGGCCAGCCTGAGATGCCCGTGAAACTGCTACCCACAGTTACAGCCACAAGCCTGCCTTCTCCCACCCTGCCAGCCTATGAGTTCCCAGAGGGTTGGGGTGGTCCCATGACCCCATGTCCCAGCTCCCACACAGCGCATTGGGGCATTGGTGCGAGGGATTGAATAAAGGAAAAAATGAATGGCTGCCCCTCACTGACTCCAGTGATGACCCCCAGGGTCCTCCCAGGTCGGGGGAAGGAGGAAAGTTCTGGGGCCTCCTTACTGGGATGGGCCTTTTCCAGGCCAGCTTTCCTGCCCCGGGTGCCAGGCCAGAGTGGCTGCTGTTTCCAGCCCCTATTGTCGGCCCGGTGCTGTGCTGGACCCCTCAAAGCATCATCTCACTTCACTTTTCCTGAACCCTGTAGGGCAAACGTTGCCCCCATTTTACAGATGAAAAAACCTTGAGGCTTGAAGAACCCGATTGCCCATGACACTCAGTTAGGTGGGATTCAAACCCGTCAGTAGGCCTCCAGAGCCCCACTCTGGCCACAAACACCCGCAGTCTCTCCCAACCCAGCCATCTGGGTGTCCAGTAACTCTCCTGGAGGCAGCGGCAAGGCCAGGGGCCCACAGTGTCCACAGGCATGGCTCGTGGGGAAACACAGTGCAGCGCACACAGAGGTCTGGGTGCAGGCAGAAGCCATTTGCTGCCCAGCCGGGTCCCGGTCAGCCCACCCAGTCACCTGAGCCACCCTGGGGCCATGCTCAGATGGTCTCTGGGTCCACCTGTGCCTGCCTTGCTACTTCCAGGCACCTTGACCGAGGGCTGTGCCCCACCCCCCCACACACACACATTAGCCATGTGTGCACACGTGTGCCCACGTGCACATGCACACGCATGGAATGGGAAAACAGAAAGCAACTCTTTGCCCCCACAGGAAGGGGGTCACTTCTTGGCCTGGTCTTGTCAGCTGCAGCCCCTGGGCCTCTGGGGGGCCGTGTCCTCTGGCCATCTACCTAGGGTCACCCCTCAGTAAAGAACCCTGGGCAGGAATCCCATTTGTGAAGATGCCTGAATACAACGCCATCTCAGCCTGCCCTGGACTTGTTGTCTTTTGTCTATCTGCTGCCCAGCTGAGGCCCGGTGCCCTTTCTAACCCTTGAACAGCATTCTTGGGACCTTAGGGTATCCAGAAGTTTCTAGAAGGCAGAACCCAGGGCTGGTGGGAGATGTCCTCTCCTGTCTTCTGGGATATCCCTCCAGCTCACCAAGGGGGTCTGGGCTACCCCTCTGCCCGCACCCTGAGTGGCCTTGCTCCTGGTCCTTCCAGGTAGTCACGACCTTCCAGGACCCAAGGCCTGTCTGCTTCCAACATAAGTCATCCCTCGATTAACTCAAGAGGCCCTGAAAGCTGGGAAGGCCCAGGGCCCTGTTCCTCTGGCGAGTGAGCAGCCTTGCCGTGGCCAAGTGGGTGTCAGCGAAGGGAGAAGGGCCCCGCTCAGCAGCAGCCGTAAGCCCACCCGAATGGCAAGCCTATGCTTGGGACACACTCTGTTCTGATGCCCACCACAGGGGCTCCAACCTCAGAGCCTGTGGGGCACCCTGCTATGGAGGAGCCAAGGGAAAGAAGAACCCATAACTACCCTCATCAGTCTCATCCCCATGGCGGTGGAGGCCTCAGGCAGCAGGGATGAGGAAAGTGGCTCAGGACTCACTTTGTTCATTTTCCTGCCTCCAGCCAAGCCCATAGCTCACCCAGGAGGATGTGTGGGAAGAGGTAGCACCAAGCCCCATGGGCTCCAGATCTGCCTTCAAGAGGGGGGATTCTATCCAGAAGCGCTGGGCACTGGCTGGGCTGGTGTTCCCTCTCCTGGGGGCTTGCTTGATGAGGGCAAGTCTGTGAACTTCTCCCCCAAATCCCTGTCCTTAAGAGGCCTGAGGAGAAATTTCCTGACACATCCCTGTGAGGACCACCCGCCAAGGAACCAGGATGCCTGGAATCTCAAGCACCATCAAACCCTGGACACTGGGTCTGTCTGGGACACTCCTGGGGCCACTGCCAGGCCAGCCAGACCCTGAGGAGCTCAGCTCAGGCCCAGATGCTAAGTTCAACCTCAGAGGCATAAGAAGATAAACTGGGAATCAGGTGACTATCTCTTACAGATGGGTACACTGAGTCAATGACTGAGTCTGTCCTCTTATAACCAAGACCTTGAGCTGCCTTATGCAGAGAGAAAGACCAAGTCCCACAGTCATATGGCAACCAGGAGGACTGGGGTCCATCCTTCCAACTCCTGGACTGCCCCTGTTCCTGCTCCCCTACCCTGATATACTGTCCCCTATCCTGTTTAGGGTCATTCCAGAAATTTCTGGAGTAAGGATATTCTTTCCCTTCCTAACACCAAGAAGCCCCTTCCTGCCTGTCTTTCTTTGGCTAGTTGTGATGGGAGGAGGGGAATCCAAGCTGTCTCCGTCCCTTGGTCAGAGATAGTAGTAACAGGAAGCCCCAAAGGTTCCAATCACCAGCCCAGGAACAGGACATCCTAGCAAGAGTGCCCCAAACCAGGGCCTCTCCCAGACTTCCACGGGTGCTTAGAGCTGACCTCAATGATGCTGACCTTGGCTTCAAGACTGTGAGCAGTTGGGGGACAAGCAGGGCCCAAGTCTCACCCCTCAGGAGCTGAATCAGAAGGGCAAGGAGGGGCTGAGTCCATAGAAATCCACACCTGGGGCTCTGCTCTCTCGCCCTTGTTAGGATTTTGCGGGAGGAATCTCAAGAGGTCTTGGGGGTGCCCCATGGTGGGGAGGGTCCCAAGACAAAAGCTTCTTTCAGGGATGGAGAGAAGGAAGAGAGGGAGATGAGACTGACCTTGGCCTCTGGAGACAGCTGGAGGCTGCTCAGGTCAGTACCTGCCACTCCCACTAAGAGATGTTCCCTTGCTGAAGGGTGGGGCTCCTGCAGGCATGCAGGCACCCAGGCCTAAAGATGGACCAGGCTTTTGAACTGCAAAATGCCGCGAGGATGAGCTGGTCAACAGCCAGAGCCTGCTGCAGACGGAAGATCAAGATGCAGAATTGGGCAGTGGAGGGGATGGCAAGCCAAGGGTATGAGGAAGCCTGGCAGAGAGGAGGGCTGAGAAGCCGATCGAGAGAGGGACCCTGAGTGACACAGCATGGCTGAGTCACGTCTCCTGTGCCAGGTGGTGCAACGCCCCACCACCGCCACCCTCGAGGTCCGCAACCCTCCTCGCTCTCCCCTCCTGACAATGCTGTACACGTGGGTATCTGTCCCTTGCGACTGAGAGGCTTAACAAATACAGACCCATCCCTTAACATGTCTGGACCATGGACCTGTTAGGATCTCCACAAAGGAGTAAACACAGTGGACGAGGTGGCCAGCCCTGGTTCCACCTTCAGTTCCAGCAGCTGCCCACAGTCAAGCAGAGTGGACTTGGGGGGAGGTAGGGTACCAGGGTCCAAATCCCCAGAGAGGAAGAGCACAGACTCTGGAGTCAGGCAGAACAGGAGACCACATGGACTCAGTCATTCATTCACCTCGAGACCTGGGAGCAGCCACTGAAGGTCTCCAAGCCCAGGAATCACCTCCTCCCTCCAAGGGCTGCTGAAGGATGAGGCAGCATCTGTCCCGCACCCAGGTTGGTGCCCGGGCACACATGCCCCGAGATGTGAGTCCAGTAGCCATCAAGGGGCAACACAAAGTCTCCAGAGATCTGTCTGCCTCCCTGAGAAGCTAAGGTCTGTGAACCGGCCAGAGACCAGCCACATTTCCTGCCCGTTCCTCAGCCCAGCAGGGATACAGGACACAGGACACCGTGAGACAAAGACAAGTCATCCCAGGAACCCAAAGCCACGCTACGCCCAGAAGTTCGGAAGCAACTTACCAGATCTTGTGGGCCCCCATGTGGGCCCAGACCCCAGCCCAAAGCCAGGATCTAACAGCACCCACCCCAAAAAAACTGCACAGGACCGTTGGAATTTGGAAAGTTTTTGTTTTCTTTTTCCCACACATTTCCGGGGTTGGGGTGTTTTCCAAGACTCAGACACGTTTGTTAACAAAGAGAGAAAAAAACTGGGGGAGCAGGGAGCCCGTGGGCAGAGAAGTGACCCCAGCAGTCTGTGGACAATGCCTTGCTCCCTCTTCCCTGCTGCCCGCACCCAGCAGGTGCCACAGGCTGCTGCTCGTGGAATCTAGAGTATTTGTCTGTAATATATATCTGCATTTGCCTTCCCCTCCCTCCC
>NW_012104587.1:3518933-3526487 GCF_000951045.1 Mandrillus leucophaeus
CCACCCTCCCGCCCTTCTCCCACCGACTCTGGAAACCCAAACGGAGGAAAGGAAGGGAGAAATGAGACACACAAAAAAAGAAGTAGGAAAGAAGGGTGGGGACAGTGAGACACAGCAAGCCTAGGATGGGGACTGGAGGGCTTGGGGAGAGAAGGAAGGCAGGAGGGACAGAAGGAGGAAGAAGAAAAATTGAGGAAAATTAACAGGACGAATAGTGGACACTTTACAAAACCCCCAGCCTTCCTTCCCACCCAACCCCACCAAAATAAAACTACCCCCCTTAAAAAAATAAATCAACCCAGGGCTGTGAGCACGTGCCCTGCCTGGCAGGCGCAGAGCTGAGAGGGACAGTCAGCCCTGGGACTGACGAGGCCGCGCGGTGGACGGCAGGAGGAAGGGGGCGAGCACGGGGTTTTTCCTTTCTTTTTTTGCGTTTCCTCTTGGTAAGAGAAGCCTGAGGCAGCCAGGGAGAGGGTCCCCAGGCCCCTGGCAGGGAGAGGGTGGCACCCTCCTCCCGGGCCCTCCCAGGAGGGGCAGCTGGCAGTGGGGCGCAGTGCCAGGGGCTCAGACGTAATACTCCTTGTCTTTGTTCTTCTTGGCCTTGCTGGGCGTCTTGGGGGCAGTCGGGGCCTTCTCTTTCACCACCGCCCCATTGCTCTGGGCCGAGTTACTGATGTAGTTCCGGCTCTGGTCCACCTGATAGGAGCCCTCGTCACGATTGCGGTACTTGTACATGGCGTAGAGGAGGATGAGGATGCAGAGCGCCGCCGCCGCCACAATGCCCACCACCATGCCCGTGGTGCTGCTGGACTCCCGGATCACCTCCACTGCGCCCGGTGGGCCCCGCTCCCCAGGCCCTGTGGGGTTGGCTGTGGGCAGATGGGGGAAGCCGGGGGCTGAGGTCACGCCGGGGCGCAGGGGAGGGGGCCTCCGCGGCTCAAAGGACGTGGGGGCCCCAGGCCCCAAGGGCGGGTTCTCCAGCAGGGGCTGAAGCGGATCTCGGTGGTTCATTTTGCCCGCCGGCAGGTTGGGGGCTGGGGCGGAGGGGGCAAACAGCACCCCAGGGGCGCCCGTGGCCCCATCTGTCCTGAGGTTGGGCCGGGGAGCGGGTTTGCGGGGTGACAGGAGGGTGGTGCGGTCCGTGACCAGGGGAAAGGTGGTGTAAAAGTCCTCGTCGTCCGTGGGGGGGAGGCTGGAGTCAAAGACCTCCCCGGAGGCGAAGCCCGAGGCCTCGATGGGCTCCTCGCAGTCGCTGTCGTCCCGCTCGGCCTGGCACGGGCCCCCGGAGGGCGGGCGGCGCGCCGCAGGCGGGGGCAGCGTGTCTTGGGTGGCGCCCACTCCCGTGAGGAAGGGGTAGAAGGTAGGGGGCGGGGGCACGAAGGGGGATCGGGTGGCCACGGGAGGGGGGTCTAAGGAGTCCTCCGTGATAATGGGCAATATTAACTCTCCTCCTAGAACAAGAGAGAGAAGAGAAAAGAGAGGGCGTCAGCGAGGGCCAGGGCGCAGGCGGCCGGCACAGAGAGAGAAACAACAGCCTCACACACCCAAATCGGTTCCAATTGGCTTTGGCGGAGACTAGAGCGGGCTGGGCCCGCCCGCCAGCCGGCCGAGCACTGCGCTTTAAGCGGGCAGCGGCTCAGATGCCCTGGGCACCCCACGCACGGGCTCTGTGACACTCTGGGTTTTGGTCTTTTGTTTAAGAAATCAAAAGGAACAGAAAGGAAAGGAAATTGAAAAGAAACAGAAAAAAAAAAACTCTACTGGTTTAAGGCTTTAAAAACAGATACAACAGCAGCATTTAAACAAACCTAACAACAGTATCTTTTAGGGTTTTTTTTTTTTCTAGATTTTTCTCTTTTTTTGCTTTTTTTTTTTTTTTTTTTTTTTTTTTTTTTTTAAAAAAGAAGATAGCATACCACGGAATTCAGGCAACTTACATCAACAAATAGGCCGTGTGATTTTAGCATGAAGAAAAAAATTACAAACAGAGCTGTGTAAGCGGGTTCTCCCGGAAAAAATAAGAAAAAACAACTTTTCCGTACAACGTTTTCTGTCTATCTGTTCGGCATCTCCCTCCCTCACTCTCCGCTCCCTGCACATCCTGCCTCCTCCTGAACTCTCTCCGCCCTCACTTGTCCCTCTCCCCCTCATTCAACACAAAGCTGAACTCTGCACAGGGCAGGCTGGGGCTGCGGGGCGGTTTCCACCACTTGGTGTCAGCATATGGGGGAGGGAGGAACAGTGGGCAGGAGGGCTTGGAGAGTAGGGACATGACAGGCAGCCATGTAGGGATTGCTACATGGGTGAGAGGTCTTGGGAGGGGACGGCCATGGGGGGAGCTTGGAAGGCTAATTGCAGGGTGGCCATGGGAGGGGAGACATCGAAAGTGGGAAGTGAGGTGGCCCATGAGGAAGAGTGGGCAGGGAGGAGTCAGATGCATTGGAGCAGAGTCCTGTCCCATAGGACTCTGGGAGGGGTGGGGAGAAGCCATGTAGAGGCAGGGATGTGGGGAGGGACAAGGAAGGAGTGAGGGAAGTGGGCAGGGACACATGGTTCCTGAGCTAAACCTAACTCCCCAACTTTCTCGTTCTTCACCCTCCACCTCTGACCCCCACTGACTTCCCCCCTCCCCCTCCCCAGAACCCCCATGGGCCGCCAGGACCTGGCCAGGGCTTGACTGCCTCTGGCCCTCTTATTATTGTTAAAACAATAATAAAACAACGGAAAGAAGAAGAAAGCAAAAAAAGAAAAGAAAATACATACACAGCCATCTGGGAGGGAAGCACCTGCTAAATAGGGCCCATGGGAATGAGTGGGGAGGGCTTTGTGAGGGGAGAATGGGTCTCCCCATCTCTAGGTCTGATAACTGGAGTCCTGTGGGCAGAAACTGCAATTCCCATCAGCCCCCAAAAGGTGAGAACTATAACTCCCATCAGTCCTTGGAGGAGTGTAGACCACAATTCCCATCAGCCACTAGGTCAACAACTGTGACTCCCATCAGCCTCCTGGGCCTCCTCTCAAAGCAAAATAGTGCAACCTCCTGGTTTGGGGTAGAAAGGAGCTGGGGCTGGCTCTAGGTGGCTGGTGGGAGGACTTGCTCCTCTTGCAGGGGCACCTCTGGGCCTTACAAGGGCTGGAGGTTTCCTCTCTGGCTCTCTCTTCAGCACAGCCTAAGCCCTGCCAACATCTGAGTGCCCGCTGGTCTCTGCAGGGTGTGGTCTTCCTAGATCTTGCCCAGAAGCCCCTCAGCCTCTTGGTGGAAAAGCACCCCAGGGCCTCCACTGCCAGGTCCCGCCTGCCCCACTTCAGCCCCACTGCAGCCAGACCAGCCACATTCCACCTTCACATCTTGTCTGTCTTCTCCTGCTCCCCACCCACCCATGGCGCTCTACCTCTGCGCTGAGTTCAAACACTGTTGCCAACCTTCAGATCACAAGCTCCAGCAATGTTGCAGAGCTGTCCTTGCCCACACAAGCCAGCCTGTAGCCAAGACCTTTCCATTGAACTTGAAGCCTCGCTGAGCTCCCCAGGCTGCTCTTCCAACCAGACTCCAATCTCCCCTGGCCAGGGGCTCACCTACACCCTAGATTTTGAAACCCCAGGGCTCCTGGCCCTCCAAAGGCTCAGTCACAGTGAAAACCTTTAAGAGCAAAGCAGCATGTTTTGTGGAGCTGGGACTATCGATCCCAGCTCATTATGGATAAGAATGCTGAGGCCTGGGTGGGCAGGACTTCCCAAGGTTACCAGGTGTAGGTGCCCAGCAAGGTGAGGCCAGGGAAGGGTTAGATCTCATGAGAAGCCCAAGAAAGCCTAAGTCATCCTCCCAATGTCTCCAGGAATCTGTTGGGACTACTTGACTCTTGGCTTGGATGTGAACGTGGATGACAGAACAGGTGTTCTGAGTTCCTGTGTGACTGTGGGCAACTTTCTTCCAGTCTCTGGGCCTCAGTTTCCTCATCTATAAAACTGGGGTATTGGGCTCCAGGCCCAGGATGAGGCCAAGGCTTGGCTCTCGTGGGACCTCTAGCCTTTGGATAAACAAGTATGTCTTCCTGTACCCACCTGGGACCCAGACAAGGAAAGCCAGCACCCTGGTCCCCAGGTAAGGGGCAAACTCAGCTGTCAGCTCTCAGGAGGGTTGGCAGCCCCTCGAGCGGTGGTAACCTGGGCCCAATCATGGCAGGATTCCCCTCCCTACGTGAACTCTGAGTGCCTCTGGGGTCCTTCCTGCTGGTCCATACCACCAGCCCTCTACCTGACCTTTGCCTTCTATTCAGAACACCTTTCCCTGCTGACATCTCAGAGTCTGGTCAAACACCTCCTCTTCCAGGCAGAGGATGCTCCCTGCCTGAGTGCCTCTGACACCATACCCTAATTCTGTCCTGGAGGCATGGCTTTGTACTCACTGCCAGGGAAAGGCCAACGGCAGTGGGCCTGGCACAGAGTTGGGGCTCGTTATACTTTTCCAGGGGAAAGGGAGCAATATTCCTCAGGCATTTCCTCTGAGCCAGGCCAAGCTAGGTATCTAGGGAAGGGAGTGGGCGTCTCTCTCACAGGCCAGAGCAGCAGAGTTCTGAACACCCCACCCCCTCCACCCTCTTAGGCAGCAGGCATTGTGGAGAGCTCAGCCTGGCAGCAGCCTTTCTCTACAAACCATCTCCTACCCCAGCTCGCCACCTTCCATCTTAGACTGGGCCACCAGCTGCTGCTGGAAACCCCAGCATCAAGGTTTGTTCTAAGCTGGCTGGCCATAGTTGGGGCCCCAGCAAAGTGCCAGGCCCAGGGCACAGGACCAGACCAGGAGGCCCTTGCTGAGGCCACATCCTGCCCTAGAGGGGCTGACAGGCTGATCAGGGCACAGAGCTCAGCTCTCTACCAACCTGCTGTCCCCCAGTCAGGCTAGGGCATGGGGGGGCTTCAGGTCTTGGACCACAGACAAGTCTTACCCAGCCTGAGCCCCCTACAACCATTTGCGCTAGCTAAGCCCTTGGGACACACAGGCTCCTCGGGTCACCCTTCTGCAGCCTTCCTCTGCCCCCAGACTCCTCCCAGGCCTGCTCACATTGACCTCTTGCTCCTCCAACCCCAGCTGCTTCCTGGTCTCCATATCTGGGTCCCAGTCCTGTCCCTGCATCCGCAGCTCCTCTGGGGTTTCTCTGCCCAAGGCTTTGACTGCACCATCTCCTAAGGTGTCCTCCCCTCACACACACCCCCTACACTGCCATAACTTCCCCTTGGTCCCCCCTTCTCATGGTAGCTTCTGTCTTCCACATGGCTTCCTCTCCGTTTCTTCCCAGTGTCCCACACCCCACTTCCTCTCCACAAGATAAAAGGCTCTGGAGAACCCATGAGAATGCATGAGGACTTCCTTCCCTGGGCTCACTCAACCCTGCCTAGGCTCTGGGGGCAGTCAAGTCACCTAACCTAGGGTGCTGGGCTTTCCCGGATCACACACCAGTTCAGGAAGGATCAGAAGAGGCTGTCCTGGCGAGGATTTGGCAGGACCTGGAGGAGGGGAGGACCAGAATCCTCAGAGACTCCTCCCTGCCCAAAGCCCCCCCGCTGCCTGTGCTGCTGGGCTTTGTGGGTGCAGACTCACAATGACTCATGGTCCAGCTCTACACCAAGGATGCATCCTGGAATGGGGCGCTCCTAGGAGTCAGTGGAGTTTGGTAGGACCCCAGGCAGCCTCCTGCCTCTCCCCAACTTCAGGCAGCTGCGGCATTTGGAAAATACTCACAGGTGCACACTTACCACAGACACCACCCGCCCACCCAACACTCCTCTGCATCCTAAGAAAAGCTGAATTTCAGTGCATGTGGGTCCCACTTACTAGAGAATGCCATCCCTGACCAGGGAGACCACCAGCCATTCCTGATCTCCCCTTCCTCCTCAACTCTCCTTCCTCTGGGGGCTGCCGGCCCAACAAACTTAGCCCCTTCTGCCCTTAGGGAACAGAAGGCCCCTGCCTGGAAATCTACCCAAGAACCCCATTCTCACCCAAGTAAGGTGTGCCCACCCCCAAAGGGGAGTCTAGAATTGAGGTTGAGCATGTCTGAGACTAAGCAGTGAGCTGAAGGCCCTGCCCAGGCTGTGAGGGGCAAGAAAGCCACCAGCCTACAGGGCATTTCATGCGGGTTAGAAAAAACAGTTCTATGCGGACGTGACCCTGTGGTACATAACTTCACAAACAGTACCTTCATGCAATATTGGAAAAACCATTCTCTCCTCTCAGTGGACGGTCCTATTCTGGTGCCCAGGACACACGGCTGGGCAAGCAGAGCTCTGGGCAGATGTCAGCCCCTACTCACCTGTGCGAGCAGAGAGCAATCTGTGCCACTGTATGTGGTGCCCTGAAGGAAGGTGCCCTCCACCACCCACAAGCACCAGTACAGCAAGGGCAGAGGCCAGGGTATTTCAAGGTAAGAAAAAAATGGTACATTGTGGCATATGCACGCGCACACACACACAGAGGATCTGTGTTTCTGTGCCCCAAGCACATGTGTACATGCATGTACGTGAACCTAGATGGATCTGAGCATGAGCGTGTGCATGTCAGTGTGTGGACCTCTGGCTCTGGCATGTGCCTGCCGGCCACTGAGCCTGGGTCTGAGTTCTATGTGCACATGTGCATATATGAACGTGCCCCAGAACATGTGAGTGCACACGGCATCTGAGCACCAGCGGTGCACCCCAGGGAACGCATCCTTCACCAAACTCATTTTCCCTTCTCCTGGGCAGTAAGACTACATTTCCCGACATTCCTTGTGAGTAGGCCTGGTGTGTGACTGAGTAGTGGGCACTGCCCGTACCAGTGCCCCAGCAGCCTCCTGGTGCCACCTTCCATGCTCCTTCTCCTACAGTGAAGTTGGAAACCACAGGTTGAAAATGGAGGCGCCACAGATGGGAGGAGTGTGGATTCCTAAAGCACTCTTTGCAGCAGAGCCACCTGCTGATCAGCCACACCCAGGTAGGGTGCACCTGAGTGAGAAACTCCTCTTGAATTAACTACGGAGATCCGGGGCTTATCTGTTACAGAAACAAATGTTACTTTAACTAATATAGACACTGGAACCAGAAATGGATGTCACGATAACACAAACCTGAGAAGGCACTCGTGACAATCCAAGGCGTGGAGGCTGGGAAGATGAAACCCACATACTGCAGTGGTGAAGCATGTGGTGTGCACCGTTGCTCATGAGGACCTGAAGGGTAGGCACTGCCTATGGACTCTGGGCACTGAGGGAAAGGGCTGGGAAAGGCCAGTGACCATGAGGCTTCTACTTTCTGCTTTTAGTGACATAGTACAAGGAGGAGACTAAGGAGGCAAGGAGTACGAGGAGGCAAGAATCGGCTGATTCGCAAGCAGAAGTGAAAAGAATACAGACAGCCCAGAAATCTGTATCCCACCAGAGTCAGAAGAGGCCACTGCTTCCAAACAGTAAGAGAGAAAAGTGAAAAGGCTTTGAGGGACAATGGTGCAGTAAAGCTTCTCACCCTCATCCAATAAGAACACTCAGCCTTGCTCAAGGATCAGATTTAGGGATTGCCCCC
>NW_012104587.1:3526582-3554802 GCF_000951045.1 Mandrillus leucophaeus
CTTCCCACCTATTGTTTCAAATGTCCTCAAGACAGTCACCACTGTATGAAGAGAAAGAGGCATGGGGGCGGAGCAACAAGGAAATAAGTGAGGCTTGAGAACTGTGTCTAGGTATGGTTACTTTGAACCTTAAACCACCCTTGGGCCCCAAATCTGCATGAGCAGGGGTAGGTTATCATGCTACAGCACCCCCAAGGAGGACATTGTTCCCAACACCCACTTCAGACATGGCTATGGGAGGACCGGGAGGAACTTCCCAGAGGCGAGAGCCAGGGACCCCAGACAAAGGAGAGGGGAGTCTCCCCCAGAGAGCAGAGTCTCTCCCAGGGTTTAATGAAGAAATTTCCCCCACTGCAGGGGCAGAGAGCCTGGCCTGCCTGCCTGCTGGATTTCCTCAGCGCTAGGAGCACACATTGGCCTGTGTGAATCTAGGCTGCTGTGTGTCTTCCATTTTTCCCTTTTTCGTATGGGAGGTTGTATTACGGTTGTCGACTCTGCCCCACACCACAGTATTCTGAAGTGTGTGTTGGGCTGTGGGAGCAGTGAGATAAATTATCCATTTAGTTCTTGGGTATCTGGATCACAAATGGGTCCCCATTCCAGAGGAGTCAGGTCTTAACCGGATGTGGAGGGCCACCATCTCCCAGACATCATCAGCTTTGAGATGAATGCCCTAATGGTTGGGACTTTGGGTGGTCTCCTGGGGAGGGGTGGGTGTGTCCTGGAGGTGAGGAAGAGTGACACGGATCCTTGATGACCCACAGGCAAGCCAGTGACAAATAATTCACTAGTTGGGCCCCAGACCTGTTTCTGCTTCCTCCTGAGGGCACAGCAAGGCCACACCTCACAGCCTTCCTTAAAGTTAGGTTGGGCCCCATGACTGAGCTCCAGGCAACAGAATGTGGGCAGGAGCCTGGAAGCCTCTCCCACAGCTGGCCCATAAAATCTTCCACTTCACAACTCCATGCCACCGCAACTCAGGAAGTCACCTGTTGAAGATGGTGCAGCCGCAAGATGGAGAGGGACCAAGCCCTGAGTCATCACTTGGAAAAGAGTGGCCCACCAATCAGGAACACTTGTTTATAACTTAGGTGAATGAGAAATACATGTCTATGTGTTAAACCAACACATGTTGTCCATTATAGCAACTAGTGCTACCTTGAGACCCTCTTGGAATCTGAACACACTGTGGTTCTACCGGTCTGGGCAAATGTGTCAGTGACTCTGTGGAGTTAAGCCTGCATGTGCCTCTGAGGGTCTCATTTATGTGTGCATGAGGGCAATGCCTCAGGAGGGATGCTTGCATGGAGTAAGTGCAGAAGGCTGCTTCTGTGGGTCTGAGCATACGTGGACCTGGGTGAATCTGAATACACATGTGTGTATGTGTGTGCTTTTGTGGGTCTAAACAACTGCGTATACTTGCCTGAGTGGGAGCACACAGGCATACAGGCATGCCTTGTACTGTGTCTGAACATGTGTGCATGCCCTCCAGGTCTGAGGATATGTGTGTGCCCTTCTGTGTGCCACTGCATGGGTACCTTGGAGCACAGAAGTGCACCTGCACCTGTGTGGGCTAATGGAGGCCCGAGAGTGTGTGTGTGCGTGCGTGTGTGTGTTTACACCTCTGTACAGGTCTGAGCACATGAACTTGCACGTCTATGTGTATGTGTGTACCTATGTATTCTTCAGTGAGTGTGAACCAGTATGTATGTTTCAGCAGGTGAGCGTGTGTGTGTGTGTACACTACTGTGGCACTCGGCACATGAGTGTGCACAGAAATATGAGCTTCTATAGGGGTGGGCTTGATGGGAGAAGTGCAGGTCTGTGAAGCCGAACAAATTGTGTGTGTATGTAGACCCCTGAGGTTGAGCACACAGCCTGCCTCTGAGAATGTGCACACCTGCACTCTTGTGAGTCTTATCTAGGTGCACCTTTGTGTACATGTGGGCATCTGGGGGTTGGATGCACATGTTGGTGCATGAGTACACCCCTCTGCAGATATGTATGTGTGCATCATGGTGAGTAAACTTACACACACGTACCTCTGTGAGCCTGGTCATAGATGTGCATTTCTGTGAGTACATGTGGGCACACATGTGCATTATGGTGGGTCTAAGCACACTGCTTACTTGCCTGATCTGAACATGCCTACATGCCTCTGCAGTTCTGAAACACATGTGAACATCTGCATGTCTGAACACGGGTGTAGGATTCTGTGGTCTAAGCACCTGTGTGTGTTACACAGGTGGATCTGTGCACATGTGCCACTGAGCTGAGCACAGATGTATAATCTGTGAGTCCAAGGGCGTGTCACAAGGTATATGTCTTACTAGGCCTAAGCACATACACACACACACTCAGGTCTGAACACAGATGTGTGTGTCCTGAGTGTCTGCAATATGCAAGTCTGTCTCTGGGTCTGAGCATGTGTGTGTGATTCTGAACATTCAGCATGGCTGTCAGTAGTGTGTGAGTGTGCCTCAGTGGGTTTGAACATGCATGTACACATAGCTCAGAACACAGTCAAGTGCCTTGGTAAGTTTGAGACACACAATGTGTGTGTGTGCCTTGGTGCAACTGAACACACATGCAAGTGTGAACCTCTGGGAGCTGAGTAGGTGCACACGTGTGCATCTGAGTGCCTCTGTGGGTATTTCTGGAGCTCTAAGCACACACATGCAAGAGTTGGTAGCTCTGAGTACATGTGTGTGCTTTCATTAGGCTGTGCATGTGTGCATGAGTTTGAGCTTCTGTGAGTCTCAACAGGTGTGTATCTGTGTGTATGGACTTCAGAAGGGTATAAGCACACACATGTCTCTTGGAGTCTAAGCATGTGTGTGCCTCTGTTGGCCTAGGTACAAATAGTGTGTGCTCTTCTAGGTTTGAATGTGTGTGTGTGTGTGTGTGTGTGTGTATGTGTGTGGAAGTGGGCCCATGTGAGCTTGCTGGTGGGTCTGTAAATGTATGTGCAGGGCTGTACGTGTGTGTGCCTCTGGTCATACATGTGCATACAGACACTGCCTCTGTGGGTCTGAGCCTGTGTGTGCTCTTCTCTTCCTACGTGTCTCAGGTTGTGCAAAGTCAGATCCCCTCAGGGGCCAGGCCCAGAACACAATGTATGGGTTGGGCCAGCTGAGACAACTAGCAGTGGGCCACATTACTAATGGTGCATGCCCCACTAAAGGCACTCCCATTGAAAAGCCAACCTCAGCTAAAATAACCGTGTAGATGATGGTCTCACTAAACAAGGGAAAAAGTATGGGCCAGGGTCTGTGGAGAAGCCCAGGTTAGGGAAAACGGTGGAAAGGTGAGCGAGCAGGAATGATCCTAGACCCAGGGATGAAGATCTGTAAAACACCATGGGGTCTCCAGCCAGAGGTGCCCCCGCCTCTGACACTGGAGCCAAGGGAGGCCTGGCCGTCTGCTGGAGAAAAGCCTCCTTGCACTGGCTGGAGAGGCTCTGGATGGCATGGCATGGTCTACACCAGCCTGGGAGACCCTGGAGTCATTTTGGTCCTTGCCTGGCCTCCCATTGGGATGATGAGGATCCATCATTAAACCTTTCACAGTGGTGCAAATGTGGACATGTAAGCATGTGTGATGCAGGCTTGGGGGAGAGGCTGTGGCTTCTGGCAGTTTCCTTTGGGGATTCCAGAGTGCACTCTGCCCTCCCTCCTGGCCCTATTTTTAAAGCTGGCTGCTGGAATGGCTACCAGTCCCTCCCTATCCCAGACTTCTAGACCTCCTCCACCCTTCATCCTCTACTTGTCCCTTTTCCCAAGAGGGTGGCTCAATAGTCAGTGACCTCACAGATCCCTGACTGGGAACCAGCTGACCCACCTGCTTCAACTCCTCCTTACCCTCTGCCCTAATGCAGCCTAAAAGAGTTCAGACCACCAATACACCCATTCAGCATCAGACCCAGGCCCTTGACTAGACTCCAAGCCAGGGCTGGGAGGCTAGAACTTCGGTGGACAAAGTATGGCCCAGGTGGGGTCCAGTGTGTACTGCATGTCCCTACATGGTGACCATCTGGCCCCAGATACCCCTCTGCAGGGTGTAGGGAAAGCAGAGACTCCTTCTGTTACCCAGGAGTTCCTGCCCCAGAGTGTGTGAACATGGGTACCTGTGTATGAACACATGTGGTAATGCCACTCAGTGCCCTTTCCTCAGGACCCTCAAAGACCATTGTCCGCAGAGCCCCATCCCAGAGCTTCCATGGGGCCACTCATCACAGCCACTTCCAGCAGGCCTGGGCAAGCAGTGCTGTGTTGGCCACACGAGCCACCGGTAAGTGCCTAGAGCTCAGAGCAGTAAAGCAGGGCAGGGGGTGCTGTGTGTTGAAGCTGCCAGATGCCCAGAGCCCCCCAAAGCAATGGAGGCATTGAAGTGTGCATCCTTGAGCCAAGATCACCCTGGGGGAAGAAGTGACAGCACTCAGCAGAGGGGCCTCCTAGAGACGAAGGCATCTGTCCCAGAAAGCCCAGGCCCTGGTCTATGGAAGGGAAGGCCTTTCTGGCCCAGCAGCTGGCAGCTCCCCTGAAGGTCCCTGGGCCCAGGCCTGTGGGAATAACCCCTCTCAGCTCTAGCCTACTCGGAGGACGTGGAGGGCAACTGGGCTTCAGCCTCTGGATCTGGGGGCTTGTGCCCCAGAAACCCGCTGCCCTTGGTTTTTGAAGCTGAGCCTCTGCCCCAAGGCTCCACAGGCCATGCTATGGTCCTGCTCTAACCACACTCCTTCCAAGATCGCGGCCCACCCTCAGCCTGAATGTCTTTTCTGGAGCTGGGAGGCCCCAAGCCAGATTCACAGGATGTACCCAGGGCATACTGCCCACCTCCTGACCACATTATCTCCCCCAACCCCGCAAGCACCTGCCCCAACCTCCAGCCTTCTGGTACCAACAACCCAGGTGCGACCCATTGCAAGGTAATGGGGAGAAGCCTCCAGCAGCCCAAGTGAGAAATGTGGGTGGCCCTCCACTCCCACAGACTCATCTGGCAGCCACCAAGGCCCACGCTCCTCCACTGGGAAATCTGGCCACATCCAGTCCTTTCTCTGTTCCCTCTGCCAGCCTCAAGTATCCCACCCTCCCCCAGCTGCTCCCAGCCACCCCCAACCTGCTCAAATGAGCAGCCTTGGCACTCGCTGCACCACTCCACACCCCACACTTCTCAAGCAGCACTCAAGGCCACCCCCGCTTTGCCAGCCTGGTCTCTCTCTGTGGCTGCATTCTTGGCTCCAGCAAGAAGTATCAAGCAGAGGCCTAGAAAGCACTCCCTGGCCCCAGTGCCCCAGGCCCTGGAGAGTCTTCCCTCCCAGCCCTGCTCTCCTCCTACAGCAGCTCCCCAACTAGAATCCGGGCCAGACCTCAGGCCCTAATCTTCCCCAGGAGACCACAAGTCTAGTCTAGAGGGGACTTCCCACTCAGCACACTATCAGATTCAGAGCAGTCACTGTGTAGTAACTGCCTCACCTTGCCCTGGCAGTCCTGGCAGTGTCCACTCTGGGAGCCCTTCAGACAAGAGCACAGGACACCTCCCAACACCCAGGAGAAGAGGAAGGCCCAGGATCCAGGAGAGATCTCCTCTACTAGTGGCCTAGAGAGCACCAGGCCTCAGGAGCAGGCGGGAGTTGTGATTCTGGACCCAAGAACTGATGGGAGTTGTAGTTCCTAAGCCATGTTCACCCTCCCCCACCCTAGGGACTCATGGGAGCTGCAGTTACTCATCTTCTAGGGAAAAGTCTCCCTCCTTCTCTCCCAGCACCCCTTGGCTCTCAACCCCAGGACCCCAGGCTAAGGACCTCACTACCTCTGAGGGGCTGGGAACCAAAAGGCATCTTGCCAGAGAGCATCTGAGGGACTGGGAGGATGTTAGGCAAGGTGGAACTATCAGGGAAAGCTAAGGCCTGGCAGCAGGCCCTGGGGCTTGGGCCGGGTGGCAGGGACAGTCGCCCCCCTCCCAGTAGCGTCACAGAGGGCCCCGGGGCAGGGGAGGGGGGAAAGGCACTCACCAGTACTGGGCTCACACTCCTCCAGGTCCTCATCATCACTTGGACACTCAGCAGAAGCCACCAGAAGGTCATCTGTGTTCTGGGGGGCGAGAGAAGGGGTGGGGAAAGAGAGGTTCCAGGCAGGTCAGCAGATCCCACAGTTGCCACTTGAGGTGCATGGTGGTACACAGGATGCCCCTGGGCTGAGATGGACCAGCCTGGTCTGAGTCTTAGCCCTTCCATCTCTTGCTGGCTGACCTCAGGCCTCCACTTCCTCCTATGCACAGGGAACTTCCCAGGAGCAGCCCTGCAGGTTTTCACAGCTTCCGAGGGTCAATGAAACAGCACATGTGGTGCTTTTTATTTCTGGGAAGTGAGGAGAGTGGATGCCAGACTTTGACCTGCAGGGTCTGGGCAAAAGGGTCTAGGATGCCTCAGGGAAGGGGTGCTGGGGAGGCAAGGCCCTACGGGGCGGAGCCTGCAGAGGCCAGCACAGGCAGAACACGACCAGGCCCTGGAGGGGTTTCCTGGCTCCAGTTTCACCACCCATCACCCCTCATCTCTCTCCCAACCTCCTTTCCTGGAGCCTGAGAGAGCCCGGCTGCACACAATAATTAGGGTTGTGGTTGCCATGACAACAGTAGTCCACTTTGTCAGCATTTTCTCTTACTGATTGCAAAGAAAGAGAATCCCCAAGATGAGTGAGTATAAGGAGGAGGGGGGTGCCCAGGGGTATGAGGGAGGAGACCCAAGGAGGGAAACCGAAAGGCCAGGCAGGAAGGGAGCCCGAGAAACTGCAGGAAGGGGAGGAGAGAGCTAGGCTGAAGGACAAGGACGAGCAGGGTTGAAAGGGTCATAACCTGCCTCCTCCCAGCCCCTGATCTTCAGACTCAACAGCCCTAACTCACCCAAGGGCAAGGTGGTGCCTGGAGGACCCAGCTCCCTTCTGCATTCTTGCCCCCTCCGCACCAGCCTCCATCTTGGGCTTCCTCACCACAGCAGTGACTCTTGGGACCCCCACCTCTCTCTTCCACCAGGATGATCTGCCTATCACCCTCCCACAGAGACCAGACAGCCCCTCGTCCCCTACGATTTGAAGGGCACTGGGCATGGTGGGTACCCAGCCTTGGGTAGAGCTCAGACCTTTCCCCGAGGGACTCCCTGCTCCCTAGGGGCAACGTCTTCAGGTCCCCTCAGCTTTCTTGGCAGAGAGGAAGTGGGTACAGGCTTGTCTCTCTGATCTGGATGGCCCCAGCTAGCCTAGTCCCAGGCTTCCTGCAGCACAGACTGGCAGGGAGGAGGAGCCTTAAAGCACATGGAGCCCACTCCTCAGAGGAGAAGCTGAAGACAGACTGGTGACAGAGGGAGGGGCACATCCTCATGGCCACCCCCAGATCCTGCCCTCACCCTAGAAGGACAGAGAGTACCTAACAGCCACAGGCTGCCAGACAGGGTGATGGGGAGAGAAGGGGTGGCCAAAAAAGGCCTTCATGCCAGGTGTGAGCCCTCCCTGTGCTAAAGGTCAGAGCAGGCACTGGAGGCAACAACTAGAAAACAGCCCAGCCTGGGCTGCCTCAGGAAGTCACACAGGCAAGTCCTGCTCCAGCAGAGCCCCATTCCCCGGGTGCAGGCCCCTCCAGTCCTGCCCTATCACTAGGGCTTGACCTGACCCAGGAAACACCTGAGCAGGTGGAGTGAGCTCCATGTGCTTCAAGGCCCCTCCTCCCCACCAGTCTGTGCTGCAGGAAGCCTGGGACTAGGCAGCTGGGGCCATCCAGATCAGCAGGTGGGGTGAGCACCGGGGAACTGTCTGCCCTGAGACTCCCTCAGACGCACAGACGGAGAGGACACCGAAGCTACCTGAGTTGTGGTGCCTGCTCACAGTCACATGGAGAGGGCTTGTGAAGGCAATGAACTTGCAGTCAGGATTTTCCCACTGTAGGAAACCCAGAAAACAAGGAGAGGCTCCTCCTAGCTTCCACCAGCCTCTGGAGAGGGGCTGCCCATGCCAGGTGACTGCACCCAGCCCTCCCATGCTGTCACCCCTGCCCACAGCAAGGCCAGCCTGGTACTATCCATCTCCCACTCTCTGCCCACACAGAACACTAGGCATGGCCTTCACTGGAGAAGCAGAAGGAGCCATCCCACTCTCACCCCGAGTCCAGACTTCATCTCTCTTAGGTAGGGTGATCTTCTCTCGTATAACTGGGCCATCAAACTCCTCCCCAACTCTGGGGATGGTCCCTCTAGAAATAGTGATCACCCCCACATCACAAGATGCCTGGTCATTAGGGTGAAAGCTACTTCCTGAAAGGTGACCTTGCCCATTACCATGGCAATAAAGTCAGAGACAGCAGCCTCCAGGATCCCAACAGACCCCTTGGATCCTCACTCTAGGCACCACTACTGTAGCTATGCAGATATCAGCTCCATCCCCACCTATCCCTGCCCTAATCCACCAGCCAGAGTGGGGCCTCACCTGGGTGGTGCTGTCCCTCAGTGTGGGGGAGCGGCCCCGGCGCGTGGTGGTAGTGGCCATGGTGGTGGTAGTCTCCATGATGGTGGTGGCCATGTCAGCCAGCAGGGTGGTGGCCGTGGTCTCCGCACTGAGCAGCACGGACGGCCCCTCCCCCACCAGGCGCAGGTGACCCTCAGTCCGCACATTGGGGTCGCTCTCGGCGGCCAGCGCCAGCACCTTGAGCCCATTGTAGTAGAGGCCGGACACCTGGCCCTGGAAGGGGCGGCCCTGATCCCGGCCCCCGATCTTGATGGCAGCCTGGCTGTTGAAGATGGTCAGCTGGCGGCCTTGGGGGAGGGGAGGGGGTGACAGAGAAGGGGCAGGCAGTGAGGGGAGACCAGGAAGGGAAGGAAGAAGAGAAGGAAGCCAAGGAGAGGAAAGAGGAATGGAGGAGGAAGCCAGTAAGGGAGGAGGGGACAGGGAGAAATGAGGAAGGGGCAAACAACCAAAGGAAAAGTCCTTGTCAGCCACAGCCCCTAGCCCAGCCAGGTGGGGACCCCAGAACGGGAGGGCACCCAGGGCACACACGGGCTGGGGAAGATGAGCCCAGCCCCTCCTCCCCACCATGTGCAAGCCTTCCCACCTTCCCCATTCCCTCTCCTCTCCAGCTCCAAGGCCATCTCCCCTCTTCATCCTCTTCCCTCAGTCCGTCCCCATCTTCTCCCTCTGCTTCCCCAAACATCCTGCCCCAGTGTCCAGCCCCGAGCCATGAAGCCATGGAGCCCCGGGAAGAGGCAGATAGAGGAGACACAGAGGCAGAGACAGAGGAGGTAGCTGCCAGGCCAAGGTGGAGTCGGTGCGTGTGAGAACAGAGAAGGAGGTGAGAGAGTGTGATGGTGTGTGGGAGCAGCAACCTGCCCAGGCTGACCTCCCACCTATGACCAGGCCTTCTGACCCTTGGCCAGGATCCCCTCTCTTCTCCCAGACTGCCAAGGCCCAGCACTGCCTGGGACCAGGCCCTGGTAAGCCGAGCCCTTCCTCCCCACCTGGACATGCAAGCACAGAAATGGAAAATGTTAAAGGGACCTTGCTTCGCTCACTGACAGCCAATATAACCCGCTCCAGCTCCAATCTCACCCCACACTCAGCAGTATGACACCTCAGAATTCCCAGCTGGGTGGGGTTGGGCTGTTCTGTTTGTTTTTAGTGGATCTGGGGGTCGGTTTAACCCTCTGAGTTTGTTGTTTTGGTTTGGTTTTTAGAAAAGATGTTTATTATGTTTAAGTTTAGATTTAACTTTGGTTTTGGTGCTGCTTATTTTTTTGGGGGGGAGGGGTTGGGCAGAGGGCCTACTACATTGCCCCATCTCCCCCGGAACCTTCAGCTGCTGGCACTAGGGGTTTTAGACCTGGCTTAGCCCTTGTTAGCCTCTGGTTAGTGCCTCGTTAAAGATCTGGTTTAGAGTTAGGTGCCTGTAAGCCTTGCCCCCAAAACCTGGGCTGAGGAGAGTCCAACTTGTGAAGCCCACAACCTCTTTGGAAACACAGGTTCTCTGGGACACCCAGGCCTCTGGGACATCCAAACATCCTTCCAGGCTCTAGCCAATGATGGCCACTGGTGTGTCTCCCCAGCCCCCCACTCAGTCTTCCTTCCTCCTCCAGCACCCTCCCACTGCCCACTCAGGCAAGTATAGCCCCTGGACCAGCAACGCCCACTACCAGTGCCCAAGAGCCCAAGAGGCAGAAGGCCAGTGGTGGCAGCTCTGGAATGCCAGACCCAGCAAGGCCCAGGAAGACCTCTGCATCCAAGTTTATCCCCAGACACAAGAATCACGAGGAAAACAAAGGAGACAAGGATCACAGTGGTCAAATGAGTTGGGGAAGCAAACATTTCACAATCAAACAGGTTTCTTTCTCCAAGGGCTTTTCAGAGTCTTTATTAAACCAATGCACATAGGCATCTCCAAGAGGAAGAAACAGGATTCAGCATTTCCCAAACTCGTTCTACCACAAATCTCTCTATTGTGAAGCATCTCATGGGACTGCTTCATAGGACATGCTTTGGAACTGGAAAATGGATTCATCCAATAAATATTTATTGAGCACCTACCATATGTCACGCGCTAACAATAAAATACGCCCTCCAAGCATCCCCAGACCTTGTTCTGGGATACTTTCCTGATGTTTCTTTCCTCTCACCCTCACAATATGCCTGTGAGGTGGGCTGAGTAACCATCACTGTCCCATCTTACCAAGGAGAGAGCTGAGCCTCAGAAAGGGGAAGTACTTGGCTAAGACCACAAAAATCGAGTTCCTTCTTTCACACTTTGGGAACTACCTCTCTAGTCCAATCGGTTATTTTCTAGAAGAGGAAAGTCAGATCTAAGGAGAAGGGGAAGGAGGGTCCTGGCTCTCCTTCATCTAAACCACAATTCTTCCCCCACCCCCCAGTAGGGCCTGTCCAACTCTCCCTGCCACTGGGGTCACAAGTTGTCCCAGCCTCAGCCCAGGCTGCTCCCTTGGCCTCTCTGATTCTGGAAGAGGGAGGTGGGTAATGGAGAGGAAGCCACAGTGTTAGCAAACTTGGTCCCTGTGGCCCCTGGCCCCATCCGCCATGAACTCCTCAAAGGGTTAAAGTTCACCCCGCTGGAGAGAGCAGCCCAGTGTGGCTGGGGGCTGTAGGTTTTAGCGATGTGTGTTACAGTCCCTTTAACTTTTTGTCCTGTTATGGGTTTATCACATCTGGTTATCAGCAGGTTTAGGCCCCACAGGCATGGGGGGCTAGAAGTTACATTTGGGGGTTTTAGTTGGGGAAGGCCCCAGTGGACATTTAAAAGCACAGTTATCAGCTGGTTAAGTGGAGGTTTAACAGTTCTACTTCCCCCTTAGAGTTTAGCCTTAGAGGTACAGAGCTCGCCCCCCCGCCCCCGCAAAAGGGAATGGGATGGATTTGCCCTTGGTCCCCAACTTCCCTTGGTGACAAGAAGCCTTCTCTATCACACCCAGCAACACCTCACCACACTCAGGCCTCAAAAGGTCTTGCTCGGTCTTCCTCATCAGCCAAGCAGGAGTAGAAATCCCTATGGGCCCACCATCTCCTGCCCCACCTCCCTTAGTCTCTCCTCAACTTCTCAGAGGCCTTCTGGACTAAGTTGGGCCTGTTCCAGAGACAGCAGCCCCACAGCACTCTCTTTGGGGGTCTTCCAGTAGGATCTGAGGCCCCCACTCTTCTCTCTTCTCCTCACATGGCTCTGGTGAAGCCTTCCTAACCCTCCTCAGGTCAGCCTTCCTGCTTCCCAAAGGCTTCCTGCCTCTGCATGCTCTGTGGCCCTCCGTTGGCCCTTTACCAAGCCTCTGAGATGATTCTGGGCAGAGGGAACCTACCTACAACCTGCATTCCCAGCCTGCTTGTGATTTACTGCTGGGATCGCAGTGGGGAGCTCCCATGGTAGGGATCTTGTGGATTACCGTAGTTGATCCCAGGTTTAGAAAGAGAACAAGACTCCCCCTACTTCTAAGGAAAAACCCCACTCATACCCCAAAAACCACCACTCTGAAATGCACAGACAGACCCTTGACTCCAAAGGGGAAGGGAGCATTCTGGCTAGCCAATTGTCCCTTCACTTGCGGGTGGGCGTTGGTGAAGGCATGGAGGGGGAAAGAGAGAGCTCTGCACCTTTAAGATAGTGTTTTTAAAGTTAATTAATTAATTAATTAATTCTGGTTAATTACCTTTGTCGAGCAGCCACTCATCTACTACTCGACCAAGCCGGTAGGGGATTCTCTGTCTAGCAATCGCCAGGCGCTCGTTATCAAAGTTTCCTTGGAAAAGTTTAGAAAGACAGTAGGTTTCTCAGGCGGCGAAGTCCAAAGGAGTTAGAAAAGTAATTACGCAATCCTCAGGAGACTCAGAGTAAGCAGCAACATCCACAGAAAGAGGGGAAGGGAGGAAAAGAAACGCTGGGCCCCTCTTCTCCCTCGACCCCCTCCCTAGGCTCTGGTTCAGAGCCAGCCCCACCCTGGGGGCAGGAGCAACCCAAAGCAAAAGAGATGAGAAAAGAAGAAAAGGAAAGGGACACAAAAGAAAGGGAGCTGGAAGGTCAAAGGTCAGAGGTTAAACAGGTTTATCTGTGGTTAAGCTGCTGTGGCCCCCTTCCTTCCCCATCCCAAAGTGGGGGGGGGGCGGGCAGGGGAGGGGCATTTAGCAGGTTTAAGTTGGGGGTGGGAGGCATCAGTGGCCCAGCTGGTTCCTGCGTTTAGAGGGCAGTTTAGAAGTGGGAGGGATGGGTTAAGCGGGGTTTATGCGGCATTTAGGGGGCCACCCAGCACGCGCATTGAACAGTGAGATTTAAACCACTTCTCCAGGCCACCTCTACTCCCTTTGCCTTCGTGCTCCACTCCCAGCTTCCCCTCAATTTCCACCTCATACCACACCCCTGACCCCACCACCACCGTCCCCCTTAAGTCCCTCCTGCTCCCAACCCCACCACTGCACTCCCTGCAAGGCCTCCTCACCCTGGTCAGGGCTCCCATTCTACTGGGCAGCCGCTACAGGTGTGGTGTGGGAGCTGGACCATCATCCAGCAGCCCTCTTCCCCTTCTCACCTTCTCTTTGGCCCCTTTCTCCTCCCCTGCAGACAGTCCCCCGCCACCCTTCTCTGCACCCTTCTCTGCCCTGAATGCACCTTGACCATTTTCTGCTCAGAGCCCAGTCTCCTCTCCTTGCTGTCTCAGGACCTCATCTTGCTCACCCTGCCAGGCCCTCAGCCTTTCTTTTCCAGGCTCCTCCCCCCAGTTCCAGCCCCCATCTCTTTTCCAAGCTTGGCTGTCCATTGGGATACCCACCTGTTCCTCTCTCCGCTCACCAATCTCCAGCCCCTGGAGACTGGGAAGGGGAATGTGTGTGAATGTGTGTGTGTGCACACAAGCCTATGTGGAAAGGGGTTCGTCAGTGCACCTGAGAGGATCTGTGCTCCTCTGTGAGCTGTGGGTGATCCCGGTCTGCAGCAGTGGAAAGGGAACTGATTTCCTTTGAGAATCTGGCCACTCCTCTCATTTAAGCCACTGACAAACTATTCAGTGCACACTGGTGGGGCCAGGAGGCTTTTCCTGTCATCTCTCACTGCACAGCTGCGCTCACCTGCCCAGAGACCCGGGCCTGGGCCTGCCTAGGTACACCTCCCATGAAGGTGCACACGACGTGTTCATATGGGTATGGATGGTGCCTCCTTAGGTGCTTATGAGGCAAGGAGATTCTGCTTTCCCTATAGATTCAGGACATTTGTGTTTAAATTAAAAACAGATCATTCAATCCTGTGTGTGTGTCTCCAAGAGGAAGAGAAGAATGTACATCTGCCCGGAGGGAGGCTGAGTATATAAAAGTTCTAACAAAAGTCCTATTTATTGAGCACCTTTGCTATGCCATGCCATTCTAGCGTTTAATGACATTCTCACAGTATTGCTATGAGGTAAGTATTGTCACCTTTCAGAGGTGGAAACTGAGATTCAGAGAGGCTAGATGACTTGTCCAAGGTTACACACTTGCCAGTGGGAGATCCAGGATTAAAACCCAGGTCCTTCTGACTCAGAATCCATGGGCTGTGTCTCTGTGCTCTCAAAGAGTCAGAGGGTCTCCCCTCTCCGGGCCCATGCATACTGCTGATCTGACCTGCTGGTATTGCTCAGGATCTGCCCTCAGTACACAAAGGCAACCACCAGGCCCTCATGTTACTCCCCTTTACAGGCAAGGGGCATCCAGCAGCCTTTCCTCACCCCTAGTCAGGGGTCCCTGAGGAGAGGAGAGCAGGAATAATTCTTCCATCCTGACTGGTGGCCTGCTGGGCCCCAAGGGGAGAAGCTCTAGATCCAAGTCCTGGCTTGACATGGTGAGGCCTTCATGCTTCTGAGCCCAGCCCTATCCAGCACAGGCCAATGTCATCACTGCTACAAAGGTTGCCCTAGTGTGTGTGCGTCGGAGAATGAGAGAAGTCTGCTGCCCACAGGGATCATGCCTACGCAGCCAGAGCTGTCAGTGTTGGCTTGTTGCGGGGCGCGGGGGGTAAGTGGAATTTAGTGTAGGAGGGTTGGTGGGTCTTGAGTGTCCCTACATGTACCCAGGGCCTTGATGTAGGCTGGCATCCCTCTGCAGAGCTGCTTTTTCATGTGTCTGTCTGACCATACGAATGTCTGCAGTTGTCCATATGTCTAAGGTTGACCTGTGTGTACATCAGCCTCTGTAGGTATTAGGGGGCCACGTGGGCCTCTTTATCTCCAGGGACTTTCCAGAAATGTCTGGGTACAAGCTTGCATAACTGGTGTCATAAGCCTGTACTGGCATCTTTACTCCAGCATAGGTGAGCCCATGAAGGTTTACACATTGGCCTTTTGCCCCTGCCCCTCGCAGTCAGCATGGGGCAGCTTCTCTGCCTCAGCCTGGCTGTCTCTCCGCCTGGGAGAGTGATGGAGGTCGCAGATGCTCACTCCACTTCCCAGTCAGGCCCTGACTGCAATGTCGCTTAGACAGTATCTCAGCATCTCTGTGTTTCTGCAGTTTTCCCTGCAGTGTTTCTGTTTCCACTCCCTCTTTATCTCCCATGCTGGGGCTCTCCTCCGCTCCCTTCCAAGGCTCTGTCCACCTCTTCTCTCCCTGGGCCTGCATGTCAGCATCTCCATCTACCTCTCCGCATCTCTCCTTGTCTTTGCGTATAGTTCAGTACTATCTCCTTATCTTTCCATTGCTTCCCCTCCGGTTTCCTCTCATTCTGAGGCTCTATCTCTGCCTCCCTCAACATCTTTCAGTCTCTGTCTCCTCACTTCCCCCATGTCCTCATCTCTGTCCCTCTCCTGCACTCCTCAGACCTTGGTTTGTCCTTGGCCGCCACAGCTGTCACCCTGTCGAACTTGGTCTGTTTGCATTCTCAAGGCTCCCTGCAAGCAGGGACTGAGTCCCCAGGACCTAGCACAAGCCCTGATGCCTAAACAGGTTGTCAACAAAGGTTGTTGAATGCACATGACCCTGCGTTTCATTTTTGTTGTCACTTGTCTCTCCCTTCCTTTCACCATGTCCCTCACTGCCTTGGACACTGGGGTCCTTCACTCTGAGTCTCCGTGGCTACTTCTCTTCCTTCCTTAGATCTCCTAAGTGGATCTCTGACTTGCTCTTTATAAGGACCTTGGTTCTTTCCTTGGCTCTGCCCTTGGTAACAGCCCCGTCTCCTTGCCAAGACACGTTTTATGTTACTTCTGGATTTTCTCTCCTGTTTCTGCATCTGTCTCCCTCATTTCTGAACTCACCCTTTCCTCAATCGCATCAGATTCTCCTCACCTCTACCCTCCCTCCTCTTCTCTCCCCACCCCCAAACTGGACCCTAGCCTTGCAGCCTTCCCACCTTAGCCCTGCACCCTCCCCTATAGGGGGCGCATTCGCACCACCAAGGTCTCGCCCCGCCCTCACAAATTCCGACTTTTCCTAGCCACGCCCCTGCCCTAGTCCCGCCTCACAAGCTTAGTCTCTCCTGTAGCCCCGCACCGCCCCAGAGCCGCTTGGCCCCGCCCCGGTGCGGCCGCACTCCTACCCATCCGCCCAGAGGCCGCCACCCGCCCCGCCCAGCCACCGTGCCTCCTCCGCGGGCCCGCGCCGCCTACCTGCCGGGTACCGCTCGTTGACCGGCCAGCTGTCCACCTGCAGGGTGGCGTTGCCGCCGCTTCGAGTGAAGCGCACCACGTGGTATTTGCCGTCGCTTACAATGGCGTTGGGCTCGTCGATGGTAATGTCGTCCGTGCCCACATTAAAGATCACCCCCACGGTGCCCTGGTCCTGGGGACAGGGAGGTGGAGGTCAGCCACCAGAGGGAGCAATCATTCATCCCTTGCAGTGGCTACTCCTGTGGCCACCACTAGCCCAGCTCCGCAGCACTTTACAGCTTTACAAGTCACGTTTCCCAGGTCTCAACCACTGGAGGAGGTGGGCAGGCTGGCTACCCTTCCCCACATGCAAGGGAGTAACCTGAGGCTGGAGGTGGGGGCAGACACTGTGGGGTGCAGATCCTGGGCCTGGAGCGCCTTAGACTAACCACACCTGTCTCTTGCCTTTTGGTTTGTCCTGGATATTCACAAATATTCATAGAGCACCTACTCTGTGCAAAGGCCACTGGGCCCAGACAGGGGTGATTGGGCCAAGCTGGGGACCAGCTCGGGGTATAGAGGGCAGAGGCCTCCCTAAGGCAAGACCAGCAGATAAGTCCACAGAAGCTGGCCTCTGCCAGAGGAAGGTCTGATCCCCAGCCCCTCCCCAGTCCCCAGCCTCCAGCCTCTCCTCCCCAGTATGCTCTGCACCAGGCAGGCCCCCAGGGTGCTCCCACCCACACCAGGGCATTAGCATGCCTCTCCTGGCAGCCTCTCAGGCCCAAAGTAGGTCAGGCTCTGAGTATGGGGGTGGCCCCTCTGCAGCCATGGGGGTAGAGGTTGGGGGTGTGGACTGTGTGTATGGTGGGATGGACACCAGAAGAGTTGACGGACAAACTATGCTAGACTGACCAAGAAAGGGGATCATGGGGGTGTCGGGGTAGGGACTGGAGCTAGGGGCTGGGGAAGGACAGGCAGAGTACAGACAGGGACAGAGGCCTGGAGAAGGGGAGAAAGAACCTAAGCAATCTCTGGGACCCAGACCCATGGTACACCCTGCAAAGGCAACCCAGGATCAGCCCAGGAAGAGTTCTGTCTGTGGTGCTAGAGTGAGAGGGAGGGCTTCACTGAAACCTAAATCATGCCAGGCCCTGTGTGGGTACTGTACATGCATGCTCTCTTCCCCACACCAACCCGCTGAAGAAGCTCATAGCTCCCCGTTTCATCACGAAAGAGACTGAGGCTCAACATAGTTAAATAACATCTCAAAATCTTGCAGCACATGAGAAGGAAGCCCCAGATTTGAACCCCAGCTAGTCTGACTTCAAAGCCAGTGTTCTCTCTCTTTGCCCACCAGCCTAGGAAGACCCTGACTCAAAGAGGTGGGGGTGTGGGATGATCCAAGAGGCTGCTGAGGCCAACCTACCTTCAAGACCAAAGGCATCTAACCAAGCTAATGAAGGCCCACCGGGCACTAAGCCTGACCCCCTGTTTCATTTCCCTGAACCTCCCAGCAGCACTCCTGGATGCGGTCTCAGCTCTCCTCCCACAGGGAACACACACTCACACAGGTTCACTCAGACCCCCTGGCTCACACACTCTCAGGCACCCAGTCCATCACCATAGAAACACACTACACTCTTGGGATCTTCTTGAAAGACTGCCCCATGACCTGGACATGTGGAACATTTAGCTGCCACCTCTTTCCTGCATCTAGCAGAGCTAAGAGGCTTGGTGGCACTGGGGGTGTTGGCAGGGGTGGCTCACAGATGGGGCAAGGGTTAGGGTTTGGCAGAGAGAGTTGGGGGACAAGGTTTGCAGCTGTGGCTCAGAAGACCCATTTCCTATCCCTTCCCACTTGTGGGGTCCAGTTGTCTCCTTCTCAGAACCTGGGAAAACCACATACATATGTGCATGCATGCACGCTAACACACACATGCATGCACACAGTCATACATGCATGCAGCCTCTCTCCTCAGATGCAGTAAAGCAGGGAAACTGAGGCTGGGCTTGCCTAAAAAGAGTATTAGCAAGCCCCACCCATCCACCACCCACAGACTGACAACATCCCCAGGGAGACGGGCTGATCATCTGCTCCCCACACACGGGAAGGGAACAGTCGATCCTCCTCGGTACTATTGTTAGTAATAATATCACCCAGAATAGCATCAGCTCCCTGGATTCCTCTGAGGATTTCTCCCCACAGGCTCAGCCCAGGCAGTGATGGTGGTCAAGGAGCACATGCGGTCTGGGAGCCAGGCTGGCAGAGAGCCGGCCAGGGGCTGGAAGGCAGGATACCTGGGTTTCCTAGGAGGCAGTCAAGCTCAGGGCCCTGCACTCCGGGGGAGAGGCAGCTCCCCAGAGCCTCTCCCAGTGTGAAGTCAGTTGTCACTTCTGTTAAAGTCATTAATTCCTAATTCCCCAATTACCTCATTAGGCGGCGGTGGGGAGAACGCAGCCGCTCCTACAGCAAATAATTATGGGAGTCAAAATTAATTTGGCAAAGTGGAGCGACGCTTTATTAGAAACGTCAAATTGCTTTTCTCTTATTTTGCTGCCGCCTCCCCACTCTCTGAGAGCTGCTACTGACGCTGTAGTGGGAGCTGATGTGTCACCAGGGAAGGAAGGGGTTTGGGGGCTGCCCCCAGGGGGCCTCAGCCCATCTGGTGCCCAACTCGCACCTCATGGCTGGCTCTTCTCATGGCCCCTCACCCTTGCCAGGCCTCTCCACCCTCGGGCAGACTCCCATCTTCCCTGCCCTCTGTAGTACCCGGCACCAGTACTTGTTCCTCCATAGCCTTGCACCAGTAAGGCCTGTGCACAACTGTTGGGAGGGAAAAGGAGGAAATCCCTTCTCCTCACACCCTGATCCCCCTACCTTTTCTCCTTAGTAGGGAGCCCTGTGCCCTAACCTAACAGGCACAGAGGTACACAGTCCTGCCCAGGTAGCTGATCAGAGATGGTCAGGATACTAGCTAACACAGCATGCTCCCTATGTGCTTCACATACGTGATCTCCTTCAACCTCACAACATCCCTCTGTCCTCTTCCCATGCCACTCCATAGATGGGCAAACTGAGGCTCAGACAGCTGTGGTGACTTGCACAAAGACAGCAAGGAAGTGGCAAGCCATGCAGAGCTTCGCATGAGGGAGAAGAGAGAGAAGGAGAAGCCCTCACTCACAGAGGACACAGGGAAACCCAGTCACATCCCACCACCCAGAAAGGCAACTGAAACAATTGCAAACACCACTCCATGGGGAAATACACATCTATAGATACACTCCATCAGAAATCATGAGACCCAGTCTCTGTCTTCATCCCCCACTGTCACAGCCATCACTCCTGACACACACCACGGTGCATCCAGTCCCACACTGTCGTCTACAGCCACACTGTCTCTCACTTGCCGGGTGCCTCTCACCGTTCTAGATAACTGCCTGTTCTGCTGACACAGGTACAGAACTTCCAGGCCTCTTCTTGGGCCTGACTGCTGTCCTGCTTGCTAGTCCTCCTTCTGCACCCCTTCCTCATCCACTGCCACTTCCACCCCAGCTCTGCTCTGCCTACAGGAAGTCTCCCCTCATGCTCCTTCCTTCACGCCCTGGTGTTGGGGTGGGGTGGGGTGCAGACCTGGGATGCTTAAAACCTATTGTGTAATGAAGGCCAGTGGCTGCATTCCCAAGCAGATGCGGAGAAATCAAAGCCCAAACAAGCCTCTCCCCTGGCTTCCTCTCTCCCCTTCCAACTAACTATGCCCTCCTGAAAGCCAGGGGCCCCTCACCCAGAGCTTTCCAGCCCACAGAGCCTGGCCAGCCTGCCTGATCCCCACAGCACAGGGGTCCTGGCCAGGGTGAGCATGTGAAATACAGGCAGGGAAGCAAGGTGGCTGTTAGGGACCAGAAATGTACAGATGAAGACTGAGGGCAGAGGCTCGGGGTTGAGGACTGTGAGGAGGGGTCAGGGGAGAGGCTGAGACCAGAAATGAAATGGAGCAATACCAGAGGTCATAGGGAAGGGTGTAGGGCAGAGCCAGAGATGGGGGAAAGGGCAGGGAAAGAAAAGGGGCCACTTGCAGACTAGAGTTCGACAGGACTCAAAATGGTGAGTCAAGGAGCTGCATATATGGTAGGAGGCCCAGAGGGAGACCCTGGGAATGAACCAAGGTCAAGGCGGGGAGCAGACACAGGGAGGGGCTAGGGCCACAGGTGGAGCTGAGCAGAGAAAGGCAGAGCAAGGTGGGAGCCGAGGTCAGGTTGGGGATGTGGGGCTGGGCCAAGGGGTTAGTGAGGAGTGAACCTGGCTAGTGAGGCAGTAAGGGAGACAGGGTAAGGGGGCTGCTGGGAGGGCAAAGGGGCAGAATCCAGAGGCAAGATGAAGCTGCAAGGGTAGGCTGCCCTGGGGCAGGTAGGTATGAAGGAGGGGCAAGAACAGGTGCAGGACACAGTGGGCTGGCCTAGCTGGTCTAGGAGTGAGCAGGCAGCAGCCTGGGGGAAGTCACAAATGTGGGACACCTCTGAAGGCTGCAGGAGAATGGCCTGGAAGGCCCAAAGAGGCCCTTGACTACTTTTAGGAAGGTCATAAAACACAGGTGGTCTCGGGGAGTGGGGAGCTGGAGAAATATGAATCAGATGGGAGGGTGGATCTGGGAGTCTTGGTGAATAACTGAGAGAGGGAAGAGTCTCAGAAGCAGAACTTCTTAGCAGGAAGCTCCAGCAATGAAGGAACAGAAGTTCTGAGGATTCCCCATGAGGGAAGACTTGAGGTGCTGATCCCATGGCAATGAAGGGCTGAACTGATTTGGGAGCAGGAAGCTTGGGGTTGAAGGGCTCGGGCCCAGGGTCCTTACGATGTGCAGCTGCAGGTAGTCTCCAAGGCCGGAGGCGCTGTCCACCCGCACCAGCACAGCGCTCCGCTGGTGGGTGCTGAAGCCCACAGCCAGGCGATCCATCCTCGTGCTGGGCCTGTCATTGGGGGGCCACGTATAGGTGATGAGTGCTCCCCCCTTCCCAAAGATGTATGTGGTCCCGGCTGCAGAGAGAAGGAAAAGGAGACAAGAAGAAATGACATCAGGAGGATGAGGTCAGCAGGTCCTCAGGGTTGTGACCAGAGAGGGATGGAACCCCAGGTCTAGATGTGGGAATTCAGCTGTGATACCCACAGCAGCCACCCGCCCCGCCACCCCAGGGAGCAGTTGGCAGGCGGGTGCCTGGGTGAGAGCCTGTGCACGCGCACAGACAGATGTAGCTGCCTCATCAAGAAGTCTAGCTTTAATTACAGCAAAACGGAGAGGTAATAGAGTGACACAGAGAGAGAGCCCAGAGAGAAGCTGCAAGGAGACTGAGAAGACGAGAGTGCTGTGGGCAGGAAAGACCCAGGGGGCCCGGTCCTGACTAGCTCCACTTCTCCCAGGTCTGGCAGAGGTGACAGATCCAAGGTGTGTGCTTCTTTGGGGCCAGAGTTGAGCAGGCACCAAGGAACCCCAGGTGATGGCAGGAAGATGAGCAGAGCTGTGTGCAGCTCTGACTCACAGTCAGAGCTGGTGCCCTCCAACATCTCCCTGTCCCCACCCCTCTCCTGGCTTGCCCAGGACTCCCTGCTTCCGCCCTCACCCAGGGGACTGCCTGGGTCCCAAAGTAGGAAGGTCCTGGAGCCCTGCCCAGAAAGGAAGAGACAGCCATGGGTTGGGGGGTGGGGGGAGGGGAGAGGGGAGATTGACAGCCAGCGAAGGAAGGAGGCAGAGAGACAGATGGACAGAGAAGGACAGAGAGGGGTGTAGGTGAGAGAAACGGGAGAGTGGGAGCCGGAGATGAAGGCTCCCTCTCCCAGCCCTCCCCCACCCCACCCTCTCTCCCCTTCTCCTTCTCTTCTTCGCCAGCCGGCTGCTGGGGGCGGGTGTGAGGTCCCTAACGATCTCAGCCCCAAAATAAACCCCATTAGTCGCCATGTTCCCTCCTGCGGCTGACTGAGCTCTCTGGGGGTGGGGGTGGGGGGCTGGTCACCCAGTTTCCCGGAAAGGAGCCTTGTCTGGGAGGCCTGAAGGACTAGTACTCCACAGCCTGCAGAGAAGGGAAGGGAAGAGAACAATCTTGCATTCTTTAGAATATAAATGGAGCAGATGAGATTCATAAAATGCTTAATTAAATAATTAGCCACTAACGACTCCTCACAAAGCACTTCTTATGGGGAGAGGGGTTCAAGGGAGGACTTAGAGAGGGAGACAGACAGATGAGGCCTAAGGGTAAAAGCCTAGAGGGGGAGAAAAATGTCCGTCTGGGGGTGGGAGAACTCTGGAGTGAGGAACTAGTAGCCTGCGGGGGCAGGAGGGCCTGCAGCACTTCTAAGGAGCAGGCCTTGCCAGCAGCCAAGGTGGTGGCCCAGTTGGTAACATTAGGCTGGGTTCCCTCAGGTACCATGGGGTCTCTCGCCTCAGGGACTTGAACCCCCTTGTAGTTGGGTCAATCAGGTGTGAGGAGCCTCCATCCCAGGGAGCTCCTAGGACCCCAAAGGGGAGGGGCTGCCTGAGTTTCTTGTGGGGAGCCACCATCTGCAGGCCCAGGGAGGGGCTGAGGAGAGAAGGGAAGATTGTTGCCTGGTTCCCAAAGAGGTCTTGAGGCCAGCAGGGGGTTGAGGTTGGGGGAAGCAGGAGCCATGGGTCCCCTTGCTGTTCCTGAGAGCACCCACCATCAACATCTTCCATCTCCCCAGAAAGAGAGGTGACCCCAGGAGGAAGGGCAGGAGGGAAAGAACCATCGGGATGTCTAATAACTGCCATTTCACCTCTGCCTGTTGGCCAGGAAAGCACCCCCAGCAGACAGAGGGGGCTTGGCTTTGCCCTCTCCAGATCCAGGTGTCCTTTCTACCTGAGGGCCCTGGAGGCACAGTGGTGAGCACTGAATCCTCAGGATGGGCCCCCAAGTCAAGGGTGGAGAGTTGGCTGACAGTGGGGTATGCAGTGAGCCCCACCCCCACACCATGTGGTCACCTGCCTGGAAGGGCAGGGCCTGGAGGTGAGGAGCCCAGTAGGCCTCAGCCAGTAACAGTCTTTCCACTCCCAGCACTGCAGTACTCCGGAAAATCGGCTGTTTCCATGACAACTGTAATACCCAGGGTCCTCCTTCCCCCTCCACACAAGCTGCACATCTGAATTTGGGGGGTGGGGTGGGCCAGGGGAGCAGAGATGCTGACCTTCCTCCACACACATTCCTACCCTCACCTCCCTGATCAGAGGCTGCAGCCTCTTCACCCCTGGGCTCCAGGGCCTCCCATTCAGAGAAGGCTTTATTGGGTTTCTTGGTCCCTCAGACCGGGGAAAGAAACCCAGTCTACCTGCAGGCTGCCTCCAAATCCCCCAGGTCTAGGAGAAAAGAGGCCCTTTCTCTTCACTTCCCAGCCCAGATCCCAGACAGCAAGCACATCACCATGGACAGAGCCCTGTCTGTGCCCAGAGAGGGCGGGAGGAAAAAGCCGGCCAAATGCCTCACTGGGCAGTGAGGCAGGAGGGATCAGAGGCGGTGTCCAGCGCCCAAGCCCCCAGGCCCCACACCCCCACACAGGCGGCGACGCACCCAGCTGCACACAAAGACCCAGCGTGGAGAGGCAGACCCCCGACAGGAGACGAAGCAGTCAGGAAACATGGCGGTGAAGGCACAAAGACAGACCATGGAAGGCGGCCCCAGGACAGGGACTGGCCAGGCGTGGGACAGGGCGCACGCGTCCCCACTCCCGAGGCCCGTGGCGCACAGGCTGCCCAAGCCCAGACCTCCCCTGGGATTTATCACCCAGCTGTTCTCACACTGCAGCCAGTTTATTATGCTGGGCGGGCCTCTTAAAGCCTAAGGGCGTTTATTACACTGTTGGGGGACGGGGCGGAGAGACTCTTCTTGGGCAGAAGAGGTGAAGGATGAATGGTTTATTGGACTGGGGCGGCAGTAATTACCCTGGGGAGACATTTCTCTCCCAGCACCGCGGCTGCCTCCGGAGCGCAGAAGGCTGGGGTTCGGAGACCGCTGGGCTGGGAGGCGGGGCTTCCACCAGGCCCCTCCCCAGCCGCGCTCCGGAGGCGCCTCCAGCCTCTCACCCCGGCGAGCTGTCCTTGGCCCTGCCCACGGACTCCCTCAGGGAAGGCACAGCTGCCTTCTAGGAGACACGGAGCCCAAAATAGGGCACCACATCTAGAACCTCTGACAGGCTCCAGAAAGGGTTTGAAAGGCAAGAGGGGCCTGAGTCAAGGCCCAAAAATGTTGCCCGAGGGTGGTGTAGACCAGTTGTTTTTAACCTTCCTAGGAAACCACCAGTGAGCTGAATTGTGCATAACATTTCAGAGAGAACTACACACCTGAAGCCTAAGGCAAGAAAGCCTCTGGCCAAACACAAGATGCCACAGGCCCAGGGTTGGCATCTTCTGCCCACTCCCAATATAGTCTCCTCAATACCTCCTAGACCCAGAAATTCACTGATCCAGTGAAATACTCTAAATGTTCAAGAATCTTCCATGCAGTCCCACACACACCTGCATTCTAGAAAAAAACCAACCAACCATTAATAATGGTTAGCTAACCCAGACCCAAACAACATAATCATCCATGTAGAAAACCACCCATGCAGTGATGCCCCTGTGGTTAAAACTACATGTGCAGAACCTCTGCCTGCCTGTGTCCCTGCAGCATCCGAAGCCATGAAAGAAAACCTGGAAGATCTAGACTTGTGAGAAGATAAAACATCCTGCACAACCCAGAAAAGCCATGGCCCTGGTGCTCACAGCCCACACCCGCGCTTTGTACATGAACCTTCGCATCCCAGACGGGCAGATCTCTACTGGTCCAGATCCCTGCGCTCAGCTGTCTCTTGATCTAGGATCCCAGAACACAGTCTTTCAATTGTTAACCCCCTGCTTGGCCATAAACCATCCAGTCAGAAATCCGAGTTAACACACTCTGTTCAGAATCAAAATAAATGCTAGCCCCCTTTATAAGCTGGAGTGATAAACCTGGAACCCATGGAAGCTACCGACTCAGAACTTAGCAGGGATTGACCACTCCATTCCTGGCCGAAGAGTACCAGAAATGAACACGGTGAGGTGGGAGGAACCTCAAGGACTCTGAAACCAGAATTGGGGATCCAGGACCAGGAGAGTGTCGGCCCTGGGCTCAGCTCATTTTTAGGACCCAGGTGTGCCAGTCCTCCCATGCCCCAGACAGACATCAGGTACAGGAGTGGCAATGGGTGTCTGGCAGATAAGGACATTATGTAACAGGAGGGGTTGGGGGGGATGGCAGGGTAAATGGGGGATAGTGTGAAGAGAAGAGAGGAGAGGACAAGTAGAAACACAGTGAGACCCCAAAAAAAGGCAAGTGGAGAAGCTGGTGCAGAAAGGAGAGAGGCTGCCTCCCACTGGGGATGCTAGGGAGACACTGGGCAGAGAGGAAGCCTGGCCTGGAAAGGCCTCTTGAGCTGGCCTGGTCCTCTAGCCAAGTGTAGGGTCCCAAAAAGAGCCTGTCTTTTCACCTTTCCCACCATGGTTAATGGTTAATGGGAGCAAAGGTGGAGTTTAGCCAGGACAGGTGGCCTCATCCCTTCTCCTCCTTTCCTTGGGTCCTCATCCTTCCTCTCAGCTGCCCCACCCTTCACAGGTTCCTCCCCCACACCTCCCACCCCCTTCTATCATCATCCTTGAGCACCCTCCAGATGACTCCTCCTGTTTCCACTAGGCACTGGTCCTCTTTCTCCTCTGCGCAGCAAAGGGGTGGCTGTCTCCGAGGCAATCCCAAGGCCAACATTCCATACCCTGTCCCCCATACTCTTCTGGCCACTTTCACCCCCTCTGTCCAGCTTTTGCTCCTTCACAGAATCTTTCTTGGGCACTCTGGCTCCCAGGCCCTCCTTTCTACCTGCTCAGGGTCCCTCAGCCAGTTCCTCTCTCCTACACCTTCCTCTTCCACACTCTCTTCACCCTGCAAAATCCCCCAGTATCCCTGACTTCCTTTACCTGTCTCACTCCTTCAGCTTTGTCTCACTGCCCAGAAAGACCATGGCCTATCTGGGCACCTTTGGGGGCAACACTGGGCCTCGAGGGAGCCAGAAGGAGACAATGAAAGAGGGAGGAAGGTAACAAAGAGCCAGAGAGTTCCTGGGGAGGGGGAGGGAGTTAAGGTCCAGGAGCAAGGGTTTGGGTGAGGTCGTGGAAGAAGAGAAGGAAACTGAAGAGTGTTGCCTGAGAGGAGCCAGGTGGGACAGAGATAAGATGAGGCAAACTGTGTTGGGGATGAGAGAATAAAAGAATGGAGTAAAGAGTTTGAAGGAAGTGCTCCAGAGAAATTGGATGAAGAGAAAACGGAAGCATGAAAAGGGAAATAGATAAAGTAGGAGAAAAGGAAGAAGACCAGCAAATGAGCAGAAAGATTGGAGGTGATACGGTGGCACAACTGGGAAGCAAAGATGGACTGGCATGGAGCAAGAATGGGAAGGCAACCAGGGTCACAGATGGGAAGGGCGCAAAATACAGGAACGGAAGATGATGGAGGAACAAAAATGGAGTAAAGAATGAGAGGGGATGGAGAGACAGAAACAGGAAGTGATGAGGGTACAAGGATAGGAAGGGAGAGAAGTGCAGAAATGGGAGGCCACCTGGGTACAGAGAGAGAACTGATGAAGGCACAGCAGTGAGAGGGAATGGGAGCATGGAGGTGTCAGAGAACTCCAATGGGAGGTGATGAACATGGAAGGTGAGGAGAGAGGGGCACAGAGGGGAGAGGACATGGATAGGAGGACAGATATGTGAGGTGTTGAGAGCACAGGGATGGGATGAGATGGGATGAGATGGGATGGGATGGGATGGGATGGGATGAGATGGGATGGGATGGGATGGGATGGGATGGGATGGGATGGGATGGGATGGGATGGGAAGGGATGAGATGGGATGGGATGGGATGGGATGGAGGCACAGAAATGGGAGGTGAGAGAGGTACAGAGATGGAGGTAATGGGGCTACCCTCTGAAAGGTAATGACAAGGTGCAGAGATGGGAAGTGATGAGTAGACTAAAATGGGATGTGAGGAGGTCCCTGGGATGCAAGTGACAGAAGCTCTGAGATGGAATGTGGAGGGACTGAGGTGGAAAGTGATGGGCTGAAATGAGCTGAAATAAAATGTAAAGAGGGCCGGACGTAGAAGGTAATGGGGAGGACAGAGCTTGGGAGTGATGGGGGCACAGAGTATGGAGGACAGAGATGGAAGGTGACAGGTACAGAGGTGAGAAGAGATGGCATGGAGAGAATCTTAGGGGTCTAAGATATGAAGTAATGGGGGGCCTGAGATGGGGCTGAGGAAGGATGGAAATGAGAAGGTGATGGGGTCTGAGAAGGAAGGTGAAGTTTTTCAATGGATGGTTATGAGGGGCAGAGATAGGAGGTGATTGTAAGTGGACAGTGATAGAGAACTGACACAGGAGGGGAAGCCTGGAAACGAGAAGTGCTGGGCCTACAGAAGTGAGATGCTGGGGGTCAGAGGTAGAGACAGAGCAGAGATGAGGGGACATGGAGGGGAGACACTAGAGATAAGGGGAAGGAGGATGGGAGAATGGTGGGACAGTGGAGTGAGTTGGGAGGTAATGGAAGGCCAGTCGTCAGAAAAGAAGGGAAGGTTGTTGGAGGGATGGAGGTAAAACAGAGACATACATGAAGAGGTCAAGGAGGAAGAGATATGTCAGAGGCAGAGATGACAGATGTGACAGAGGTGGGAGGGAGGTGAAGGGGGAGAGATGACAGACCAGCGATGGAAGGGTGAGGGTGAGGCAGAGGTGGAGGCAAGACAGATGGAGAGATGATAAGGGGCCGAGATGGAGGAGGTGATGCGGAAGAGAAATGGAAGGCAGAGCTGCACGGAGAGGATGAAAGGACAGACAGGGCGGGGAGGGTAAGGAAGTAGAAGGAGATAATGAACCAGACCTAGGGGTAAGCAGGTTTAGGTGAGGCGAGGAAGCAAAGTGCTAAAGACAGAGATGAGGGTGATGGGGGAGAGGAGAGATGGAGGCAAGGGTGGGGCTGAGATGATGGGAGCTGGAGATTGGAGGTGAAGGGGCTCCGGGACGCAAAGCAGAGGGGCCGGACTCGGCGTGCACAGCTGGGGTGGGGCCCACGGGGGCCCGGCTGCG
>NW_012104587.1:3555017-3555830 GCF_000951045.1 Mandrillus leucophaeus
GAAGCAAATCCGGGTGAGGGGGGAATGAAGGGATAGGAGAGGAGGGGAGAGGAGAGGAGGGGAGCGGGGCTGAGCAGAGGAAAGGCGCGAGCCTGCGAGATTCCGGCGGAGAGATGGAGGCAGCGGAGTGTTGCTGCAGAGGCTGAGAGGGCTGGAAGGGAGAGGGAGGGAGGGAGAGAGGGAGAAAGAGAGGGAGGGAGGGAAGGAGAGCGGAGAGGGGAGGGGAAGCGCGGGAGGAGGAGGGGGCAGGGCAGAGGGACCAGAGCGGCTCCCGATCTGCGGGCGGCCTCACAGCCCCATGGCCGGGGGCGGGGACGCGGGGCTGCGCAGCCCCGCGAAGCCCCCCTCCGGCTCCGAGCTCCGGGAGCGGGGTAGGGATGAAGCGGAGGTAAACCAGGGCCCAAGCCTCGGTCCGGAGCCAATAAAATCAACTGGATCCCGCCGGGAAATCGGGGGTCCGCGGAGCGGCAACACCAAGGTCCAGGATGCCTGGGTCCATCGCGAGGAGCTAGGGGTCTCTCTGCATCCCGGCGGGGTCGGAGCGGCGCAGAGGGCCGTCAGAAACCCGGGGGAGCGCCCGGGGGAGGGGGCATGGTGCCGAGTGGAGAGGGAGGGGAGCGCGGGGGCCAAGCAGGGAGGGGAGAGCGAGGGAAATCCTGCGGAAAAACCGAGCCGGGGAGGAGGGCGGTGCGGGCTGGAGGAGAAAAGAGGGACGGAGGCCTGGTTCTCCCGAAAGCAGGAGACCGACGGCGACTAGAGCCGGCCGAGCTGCTGCTGCCGCTGCCGCCCGACGGAGGCCGGGGGAAAGGAGGG
>NW_012104587.1:3556055-3574646 GCF_000951045.1 Mandrillus leucophaeus
CCTCCCCCGCGCCTGGACGCGCGCGCTCCTCCTGCACCCCCCTCCTCGAGAAGGGACCCTGCTGAATAATGGAACGGGATTGAGGCTAGCAAGAGAGGCCACTTTCTTCCTCCCCGCCCACCCCACCTGGATGAACCCCAATAATGCTCTCTGGCACAGCCTGCTGAGATGCCGCGGCGGCCACCTCTGCACGCACCCCTCAGAACGCACACGCACACTGAGATGTGTACCGGCTTGGGTATGGAAACATCCATGTGCCCATACGGGCACAGTGTGCGGGCAGGCACACAGGCTCAGACACATACATGCATGCATGTGCTCACAAACATGGGCACACCAACTCACTCTCAGGGGAGCATGTACACATGCTCACCGGGCATACATGCGTGCACACACACGTTTGATCACAGGCCATGAATGGCCAACATACACACAGACACCCCTGCCCTCCAAGCTCACCCTCCAAAATAAGGTCCACAGCACACAGTGCACCCAGAGCCTTCGAGGTACTCAGGAGTAAGACATGCCACACACATACAGCTCCCCACCACCTCCCCAAAAGGCTGCTCCCCCAGCCCCTTGCACAAGCCTCTCCTGGACTCCTCCAATCTTTCCTCTCCATTCCCACTGCCCCTCCCCTGGCTCCAACCTCTCTCTCCATGGTGGAGTCTAGAGGACACCTGCCCACGGAGTGTCCCACTTAGGACAAAACCCTTCCTGGGCCACGAATGTCAAGCTGAGGAAACCACTTCTCCTTCAGGATGCCCTCCAATTGGGATCTGTCCCCCAAACTTTTGGACGCCTCTGGAAAGCACCTGTGGCCCCAGAGGTAAGCACAGGGACTCCTTTCCCATTGCCCGGTATGAACCGACCGGCTCGGACAGCGGAGGGGGTGGGAAGGCTGAGGGTAGAGGAGAAGGGAAAGGAGAGAGGTGGAGAGGGCACCTGGGGGAGCTGAAGAAACAGTGCAGCAGAGTGAGGAGGAGGGCTGGGGAAGGAAAGGACAGGAGGCAGGGGTGGGTGAAGTGAGAAAGGGGAGGGGCTGGAGAGAGCTGGCTCCTGCTTATTGATTCTGAACTCCATTTGGGAGCAAAAACTGTCACCACGGGCCCCATGTGCCACCCCCAGTTCCAGGATGTAATCAGTACCCAGGACATCTCCCCAGTGCTGCTGCCAGTCCTCCACCCCTACTACATGCCAGGGCTGGATTTGGACCCCAGGCCTTTAGAAGTGAAGAAAGCGGTCCTCAGAGGCACCCAGAGGAGGCTTCCGGTGATACAGTGCTGGAGGAGAGACTGCAGGCCAGGAGCAGGGCTGGGGCCCCCAGAGGCCACGTCCCCCTGACCTCTCTATGCCGTTCTTGGGCCCCTGGATCTGGAATATAGACTGACACAGCTCTGAGCAGGCAGAAAATTTATGGTCCCACAGGGAGGGAGGGAGGAGCTGGTGGCGAGAGGAGAGGAAGGGAAACCGCCTAGAGGCCAATCAATACCAGTGAGTGGGAACTGGAGAAAGATGGGGGTGGAGGGCAAGGTTGAGAAGGGAGGGGGAGACATAGAGGGTAAAAAAGAAGGGAGACACAGAGGTGTGCAAGAGATCAATAGAGGCTGCAGAGATGAACAGAGACAGGGAGGCAGAGATGGTAAGGAACTGACTGCCGGGAGACGCAGGAGACAGGCTCTGAAAGACAGAGGAGCAAGCAGGCCTGATGGGAACACCTCAGTCCCAAATCTCAGGCCTGGGAAGTGTCTCCTTTTAGCCACCCTTTCTCATTTCATATTCTCTTTTTCATTCACTGTCCACTTTCCTCCATCATATCTTTTCTCCCCTGTCTTCCCAAAGGAGATACTCATAAGCGTTAAAGGAACACAAAGTTCACTGCACCCCCAGGAGTAGCCCCCATGTCACAAATGGAGAAATTGAGGTGGTAAGTAGGGAAAAGTTGTTCTGCAGGTGTGACCTCTCCTCACCCTAGTCTCTTCCCCACCAGAGAGCTCCAGCCCGCAGCCCCACCCTTCAGAGGACAGGACCTGCTCCTTCCACCTTTGCCATTTCCACCCTCCTTCCTCTCTTGAGACCAAGGCCTGCCTGTGCCCCCAGGGCCTCCCAGGGGTGAAGGCAGAGCTAACTGAACAGGTCTCTCTGCTGGGTTCCAGCTTGACCTTATATATCACAGGGCCCCAAGAAGACGTGCCATAGAAAGAGAGCATGAAAAACCAGAGACAAGCTAGGAAGGAGGAGTAGCCCTGGGAGAAGAGAGGATTGGGCCCCACTCCCAAGATTCCTGCCCTGCCCTCCAGGGGCGGAGATCTCAGCATTACCCCAGAGCCAGAGCTCAGAGCAGCAACACACTGAGCCCTGTGTGGCCCCCAGGTTGCACCCACCTTGTCTTAGCTCCACAGCTTTGTAGAGGCCAGTGCTTGGGGATGGTGACGCCTCCCAAGATGCGCCCTGCTCCCCAGCCCCAACTCTCCCTCCCTCCCACCAGCCTGGAACCCAAAGAAGTTGCTCTTCCCATCCCTGCTGAAAGGTGGCACAACCCCCACTTCCCATCCATCTCATGCCCCCTTTTCAGAAGGCTCCACTGTGTGGGAGTGAAGCAGTGGCGACGGGCAGCAGCGCTTCGTGATCCTGATTTCTTCCACCCCAGGCAAGAAGTGCCCACCATGGGTACCACCACCACTCCCCTGGGGACTAAATGAGCAGCAGGAAGTGACAAACAGGCGCACCTAAGTTCCAGCCGAGCTCTACCATCGACCCTCTATGACTTGGGGTGAGTAACTGCCTCTTACTGAGGCCTGGGTTTCCTTATCAGTTAAACACAAAGCCCACTGCCTTCTCTGAAGATCAAATTAAAAGGGCTTTGTAAGCTGAAAAACATGAAACTATTAGTGGAGACTGTTACCATTAAGCAACGAAGTTACCATCGTCTCCAGATCTGTGCAAAGCTGAGTTAGCTGGAGGGGAAGAGGTCCAGCCACAGCCAGGTCTCCATGCCTTGGCATTGAGGGCTGGAACACCCTCAACTGGCCATTGTCTGGAGGCTTTGGAAGGCACAGAGAGCAGCAGGTCAGGTGAGGAAAATCTTGGGGGACAGAGTGGGGATGTGGTGGTACCCAAGGGCTGGACATGCCTAAGAACACAAGGAAAGCACTGAGGGAGATGGGGTAGACATTTTTTCAAAGGGGAAAGAAAAACTAACACCACCCAAGAGCCCCTGGACCCAGTAGGTTTCTCCCGTAAGAAACTCAGGACTCATGCCCAGGTGACGAAGGTCCAGCAGTGTGGTATGGAGGCAAAGGCACTGACTGGGGTCTCACCCCAAATCTGCTATGAACTACTTCCAGAAATCGACCGTCCCTCTCCAGTCGTATTCCATGTCTGTAAAATGGAGACGCTCCGTGATATGTGTGTGTGTGTGTGTGTGTGTGTGCATGTGTGTGTTTCTTCCCAGGCAGCTGACTTTTCTGCTTGGTCTCTCAGCAGGACCCCAGGGAAGATGATTCAAGCGATGCTGAGGAGGCTGTACTCTGCCCACCCACTCCAGCCCCATCATCCAAGGGAAACGCCAAAGCTACCCCACAGAGTAGAAGGTTGCCTCTCCGCCATTCCTGCCTCAGCTGCCCTCCCTCTGCAGGGCTCTAACCAGCTGCTGGCTACCAACCGCTAGGGACTGGGAGCTGCTGCTGAACCTGCCCTCTCTGGGGAGGGGCCTCAAACAGAATGCAAGTTGGCAAGCAAATGTCCAGCCTGGGAGGAAAAGAACCAAGCGAAGACAGTAGGGAGTGACATTGTAGCTCAAGGGGACAAACTGCTGCTGGGATGCTTGGGGAAGAAAGAGGAGCCCATTCCAGGCAAACCGGCTGTCCAGCAGCCTAGCCTCCTGGGAGCCTCCAAAGCCTGTCCTCTGGGGTGTGGTCCTGCTCTCAGCAGGAAACAACAGATTCCCACTTCATGCCCTGAGGGCATCAAAGGGGGTGCAGGTTGTTAACAGCCCCCCTCCCTGTGCAATAGTGTGTCTGTGTGAGATACAAATACATGTAAGGCCATCACCAAAACCACACAGGACGGCAGCAAGTTCACCCCACTGAGGCCAACACCTTTGGTTCTAGGTGAAGGGATCAGGGTCCCATCAGCTGAGAACAAGGAGGAGAGGCTATCTATCAGTGGGCCCCTCCAGAGCTTCAGGCAGCAGCAATCCTGCACAGTCCCAGGAGAAAGACCCTATGAGGGGACAGCAGGCCGCAGCTCCCCTGGGACTCTGCAGACAAGGGATGAGAAGGAAGCAAGCAACACAGCTCCTGAGTGCTCAGAGGCCCTCTTTCCTCCCTGGCAGCCCCTACAGCTGGGAATGGACCCTGGTCTCCCCAAACCATCCCCAGCCCGCCCAGGCACTCACGATCATTGCAGACAGGGCCTCCATAGGAAGTCATGGTGCAGTCGCAGGTGAAGCCATCCCACTGCTGCAAGCAGACGCCCTGGTTGGCACAGGACTCTTCAGTGCAGGTGGTGCTGGGGCCTGGAAGGGGCAGGAGAAAGGAACACCCCTGGCTCAGCCAAGCCCCCTCTCTCCCCAGGAGGTGCAGAAGCTTCAGAGTCAGGCAGAGAGGTCCTACTCTGAGTTCTGCCTGGCTGAAAGGGCCAAGTACTGATGAGAGGGATTGGGGCGGGCGGGTCAGGTCTGCGACGCTTGGCCTTGGACTGTGACAAGGGGCCAGGGTGTGAGACAACAGGGAGGGCAAGTGACCCTTCACACACCTGTATCCCTGCCCCAGAACTGTGGGGGCAAGCTCCCATAAGGCCTGAGAAGGAAGGCCCCTTTGCAGAGCAGAGGCTACCTGCCCTGGTCTGCCTCTGCAGCTGGCGGTCCTGTAGCCAGTAGGGCCACGCCTCACTCCTCCACCCTCCACTCACCATCACAGCCCCTCTCCACCTGCCCAATGCGGTGCAGGGCGTCGGCGATGAGGTCTGGGAGGCGTCCGTTGAGGTCCACTGAGGCCAGGCAGCCCTGAAAGCCATCCCGGGAGGCCACCAGCTTGGGCAGGTTGCTGAACATACTCTTGCTCAGACCGCCAATGTACAACTCCCCTGCAAAGGGAGTGGGGTCAACCAAGGCATCCAGGTTCCCATTCCCTTCCCAAGACAACGGCATCTGGCTGTCAGGTCCTCCCAGCCCTCTCGGGCTCTCTGCGTTCCATCCCAGATTCCAGGTCCTTAACAGAGATCCAGAGACCTGCACAACCCGCACCCTCCGACACCTCTTCCTTCTCCACTTTGCCATCTGCCTGCTCCCCTCCCAGAGAAGCCCAGATGCCTGGGAGAGTGGGGGCTGGGGGACAGCTGGAGGAACCTGCTCTGTGCTCTCTCCCACACATTTGATTCCAGTTCCGGCCCGTAATCAGGGCCTTTCATAGATACGCAGCCCGATCCCCTCCACCCCCATTCCCTCCCTCCCAAAGTTTCCCATTCCCAGAACTCATTCAAGCCTTTCCCAACTCTTGGGCTGTCTCCTAGGGAGTTCAAAGCCCAGCTCCCTTCCCACAACAACTAGGGCTTGGCCTTGGGACTCTGGGAAGTTCTCCGCAACACCTGATCCCCTGCCATAGAGCCTAACCCCTGGAATCCCTGGAAGCCCTGGAAGCCCTGGCCAGCCCACAGCCCAGCTTCAGTCAAGACACTGGTCAGTCTGCTGCCCTGGCCACAGGCTCAGTGCAACACAAGACCCGCCAAGATAACCCCTGGGTTTGCTGGCACTTTGGATTCTCTGTGACACATCGCCCCCTTCTGAGAGCAAGGGGAATTCACAGCACTATGTCGGGAGATCTCACAGATCTCAGATTTGGGGGAGTGGGGCAGTTAATTCCATGGTCTCTGAGGACCCTCCCCAAGCTCTGACAGTTTGAGTCAGGCTGACGCCCAGGGGTTCCTATGGGGCTGAGGGCTACTTTGGGCATGTGCAAGAAATAGATCACATTGCCCTCAGTAGGCTCTGGAGAAGCTGCATCTTTCCTGTCCCGATGCTCAGGCCTTAGCTCACCCTCCTCTTCCCTGATCTCTCAGTTCACCCATTCTGGGGGCAGTCAATGACCGCTTCAATGACCACTGAAGAGGCCCTGGGGAATGTGGCACCCTGATGTGACCCTGGGCACACCAGGGAAGCCTACGTCCAAAATATCCCTAAGCTAGCCCAGTCAATGCCCAAGACAGGTGACTCGGGGACTCTAGCTCCTGCTACGTCCTTCGCCCCATATTGTCTACCTTACCCAGGAGGATGTTAAGCTCCCTATTCTCACTCCAGCCCTCAACCAACATAGGCTTCTCAACCTTGGAGGCCCAGGAGGTCCTTGGAGGGCCTGGGCTACCTACTCCTAGCTCTGAAATGAGGCCACCAAGCACCCTGTGAGATGCATCCTGCAACCAGGCATTCAGTGGTGAGATGCAGACTCGCAAGAGAGCCAAGCAGAACTTGAACAGGAAAATGTCAGGCTGGACATAGTGGAGACAGGGAAAGAGAGGTAGAAACTAGGGGCAGGGAACCGAGGGAAGCAGCGTCCCAGGAATGGGTACTCTCACTGGGGTGAGGGGTATCTGGGCTAGGGCCAGGCCTTTTCCAGAGGCCCCAGCCCCACCTTTGAGATCGAGGTTTCGGGCGCCATTGGAGTGCTGCGTGACAGTGCGGGAGTCAATCTTGAGCGTGTGCACGTTGCCTGGGTCCCTGGACACCACCACGTTGTGCCACTGGTTGTCATTGACTGGTTTGTCTGAGTTCCCCTTCATCAAGGACGGGCCATTCCCCAGGTCAAACACGTAGTGGATGTACCTGCCCCACAGTAGGGAGGAGACACGGGGTCAGGGTGGGGGTGATGCTGGGAAGGTGGGGTGAGGAGAAGCTATGGCTGGCAGGGGTCCTAGGTGCCATGGAAAGAAGGGATTGAGAGGGAGACCCCAGAAGAGAGGGACCAAAACCAATGGCAAGAGTGCTATGGTGTGAGGTCCTGTCATGGGGAGAATGTAAGGAAGGAGGGCCACCAAGGAGCTGGCTCTTGTGACACAAGCTCAGAAAAGGAGCTAGAGGGGAGAGGTTTGTGGGCCAGCAGGGTCCTCTGGAGGCAGGGACTGGGCTGCTCTGGGGTGGGGTCCCCTAAGGCAACAGAGGGGCAAGACTGACTTCTGCCTGTAGAGAAGATGACAGTGGACAGAGAACAGATATAACTGGGAACTCTGGCAAGGAAGCAGCTGGGGAGTCAGCAGAGTGGAAGAGGGCGTGCTTCTCCATCTTGGCTGAAGAGGGAGCCTCTTGACTTATGGTTGGGGACCTGAAACTTGACTTGTGATCTAGGGGGATCGGACACCTCAGCCAGTAGCTGGGGGAGCTGTATGTGGTTCAGCAGGGGGCGGGGGCCACTTCCTTGACAGCCGTGCAATGCCCAGCCCCTCACCCCTTGACCAGCTCGATGACAATGAAGTCATTGCCGTTGCCTGAGTTGAACAGGAGAAGCCCATCAGGGGCCGTGGTCTTGAACTGGAAGAAGAGGTGCATGGAAGCATAGGCTTGGAGCGTAGCAAGGGCCAGGTAGCTGCTGCGACTCTTGAAAGTGACGGGATCAGCCACGATGGCACGCAGGCCAAAGCGAGCATTGAGCTCGCAGTAGGTGATGTCACCATCCTTGCACTGGTCCATGTAGGGCTGGCCGTTGAACACCAGCCCACTCAGGTGCCCGATGAAGTTGGAGGGCACCACGGAGATAAACCGCCGCTCTGTCATGATGCCCGTCTCAATGTTGTGGAACTCCAGCCGAGTATGGGCTCCTGCCATCTGTCCTGCTCAGGACAGGAGACCAAGATGAGGGGGACGGCTTTGGGGCAGGGCTGGGGCTTGGGTTCCCAGGAGCCCCCCCCTCCACAGGAGGGCCACCCATGAGTGACATGAGCAGAGATGTCCTCAGCTAGGCACTAGCAGTCAGCACAGCTCCAAGAGGAGTGGCAGGACTCGCCAGTCAAGAGCCAACAGGCTGCCAGGGGAATGCTGCCTGCAGGGAGTTGAAATCGTTCCTGGGGTCCCGATGCCCATAACATTCACCCCGAAGGAGAAATGGCAGAGGCAGCTCGCCAGAACACCACCCTAGGAACAGCAGCCCAGGCAGTGGTCACCAAGTACAACAGGGCCAAGCATAGGTCACTGGAGATGTGTCCACCTCCCTGGGCCCAGACCACCTACCCTCCACAGTCACGTTGTCCACAGACAGCTGCAGGCTCTTGCCACGCCGGACCACCCTCACCGTGTGCCACTCATTGTCATTGAGCTTGTGCCCCGCAAACAGCGTCTCGGGGCCTTTACCTGCGGCACCAAGGGGGGAGTGAGTAGGGCACCTATACATGCTCACAGCTGACTTCCTATATCACCTTGGACACACAGACAGCCTCCCCACCCCTGCACATGCCACATATGAACACATACATGACCAATGGCTCATATTTGGCCATACAACACACTCATGAATACAAGTACACACACTCATGGCCTCCCATCACAGCTGGAGTCCATGCACACGCAGAGCTTTTATATCCCAGTCATACATCCACTCTCAGGACTGCCCTTTGTGTGACTTTAGGAGGTGCCATGCACATAGAATATTAAGCGAATGGTGCCTCTAGAGTACCCTGAGGCCCTGCACACAGACACCCACACCTATGACCAACATACTCTTCCCCCAGATTGCTAAGGGCCTTCAGTGAGTGTGGCCAGAAGCTGTATTTCCAGTGTATAAACACAGACCTAAAACTCAAAACTTCACAGTACCCAAATGTAAATGCAAGCCCACAGCTTCAGCCTCCACGCACATACCAGCTCCTCCATCTACAACGGGACCCAATGGGACCTTTCTACATACACATGCCTGGTTAACGTCACACACCAGCTCACGCCACCATATGTACTGCCCATAAATATGCAGGATGGCCAGAGAGGGGAAGGTTCTAGTTCTTAGGAATTATGGCCATTGACTCAAGACCAGGCTTATCAGCTTCCAGAGTCTAAAACAAAACATACTTATCTTTCAAATGCTGCTGGACTTTGTAGCACTCCCTGGTCATCCCCGGGCCGCCCAGTGCTCACTCCAGCACACACACAGCATGCCACGCACACATGAAGAGCAGGGTGCCCGTGCCCAGCACACACAGTCTCTGTGCCTGGGCCTACCACGTACATGCGCTCGCCCACATGACCCCAAGCCACACCATGCAGAAACACCCTGAGACAGGGCATTGAGCCCAGGCGCACTGGGATGTCTGGAGATGTCCACCTGCTCACTCTCCATCTCACCCCTGCTAAGAGCCCTCACTGTCACCACAGAAAGAGCCCCCATTTGGCAGAAATTCACCCCAGTTGGCACAGGAACTGAGGAGAGCTCCCTTCACACTCTCATCCTCTTTCCCGCATACCTCGCCTTCCCCCTTGTGGCCAACTCTGGAGATGCAGCAGCTTATTCCAGCCCCTCTCAGGCTCCTGCCTGCCAGCCCTTAGGACCTCAGAGCATCGCGCCACAGGTGCTACCCAAGTCTCTGCCCCAGCCCTTGATTTCTACCTCCTCCCCACCCTCCTGCTGACTTGGGCAAAGGGTGTTCTTGTCTCTCCCTTCCTAAACCCAGTGAACATCCTGACTGCAGGCCCTCCCCCAGCTCTCCTTGGCTCTGCTTCATTTGGTCCCTCCTGCCTTCCACAACCACCCAACTCCACCCCACTGCCTGCACCCCTCCCCACACCCAAGGCCCAACCACCACTCGAGCCAGCTGCTCTTCCTCCCAGCCTCCCTCCCTAAATCCCAGCGTCCAGCATCCCAGTCCCCTTGGGTCTCTGCAGAAGAAGAGGGAAGCCACTTACTGGGTGCGCAGCCGACGCGCAGGCAGTCTGGGGGGGCCATGGGGCGGGCAGAGGGGAAGGGGAGACAAAAAGGTAAAACAAGTTTTTTTTTTTTACATCCTTCACAGGGAGGGGTGTCTGCGGGCGGGGTTCCCCCCAGGGCCACTTTCCGGGGACCACGCGTGCCCAGGTGCCCTCTTCCCTTCCTCAGTTAGACCCCTGTCCCTCCTGCCCCCAAGAGGGCTCCAACCCTCCCCAGAGCTGGAAGGCAGGGCAGTCAGATGATGGGAAGAGGGCTAGTGTCCCCCTTCTTAGAGGGAACTAGACCTCTATTGTCTGAGGGAGATGGGCACCTTGGGAATCCCAGTCGTACAGGGGATCAATGGGGGCTGAGGGCTTGACCAACCCCACATCTCCCCTGTCTTTGGGAGGGAGATGGATGGGGAGAGCCAGAGTCCCTGCATCCCCTGCTCTGGGACGACTCCCTCCTCAGAGTCCAGGTGTGACTTGTCACTCCCTGTTCCCCTCTGGGCTCTGAGCTAAATGGAGGGGTCTGCCCCAGGGCCCCCTTCCCGAGGCCATACACCTCCCAAAGCCCCAGGGGCTAGCACCACCCCTACAGGAACCTTCCTTCCACCCCTTCCTATCGTGGGAAATGCCAGGCTGCCACTGGGGATGGATCAGGGGAGTCCTTCACCCTGAAGAGGACCTAGTATTAACCTGCTTTCCTAGTCAGAGGAGCCAAGGTGACATAGATGGAGACAGTGCAGCCCTCAAAATATGACTTCTGTGAGAACAAAAAGCAGTTGGGGACAAGTAGCCACCATAAGCAAAGTTTCCTGCCCCTGCTCCAGTACTGGCATTGCTATCCTCTGATTTCAGGACTGGGAAGGTCCTATGTGGTCAGAAAGCACGTGTCTACACAGAGCTAGCAGCCCAGGGCCCTAAAGCCTCTGGCCATCTCTCTGGTTAGACACATCTACCAAAGGTGGGAGCCAGTCACGTCTTGCAGAAGAAATAGTGGACCAGCGTCCTATGAAGTCCAGATTTAAGGCCCTCAGGATGCCTGCACCACTCCATCAAACCCCAAGCCTGACTCAGCCCAAGGGAGGGGGCTGGCTGGAGCTGCAGAAATCCTTTACTGGGAATCAGGGGAGCTCAGTCCTCGTCTCCACCCTAACACTCACTAACTCACCGTGTGACCCTGGGCAAAGCACTTCTCTCCATGCCTCAGCTTCTCTGCATGTGAGCTGAGGAAATGGATAACAGTAGGATCCTGAGCAGGAAGTAGGCAGCAGGTGGACACTGGGTTGGCTTTGCCTTTCAGAGAGGGGCAGTCTCCCAGCCCTCGATTGACAGACCCAGTACCCTGGCCTCCTGTCACTCCACCCCAAACAGGCTCTGCCTACCCCACAGCCCAGGAAGCAAAGGGGGTGAGCAGCTGGCATCCCCTGGGCCCCTGAAGGTTCCTGCAGTGGAGGTAAACTGATGCCCCTGTGGCTTTGAGGGCCACGGCCCTTCGGCAGTACAGCTGAGCTCCACACGCGTTGTCAACCACAGCAGAAGAGTGGAGGCGAGCAGCCAGGACCCTGGGCCACAGCCTGGCACCAAGGGAGGAGCAGAGGAGCAGAGAAAGGTCAAAGGGCAGACACAGAGGGAAGTGAGAAGTGTCAGTGAGAGGAAGGAGGTAGAGAGAGTACAGAGAGAAAAGAGGAAGAAAATGGAGCAGAGGAAGGAGCGGCTGCACAGAGGGGACAGGGGAGGCTGGACAGAAGAGGAAGGGGAGGACTGTCAGGGTGAGGTGGAAGGGTACCAGGCCCTGGAGTCAGGTCACGGGTGCCCTCTTGGGGCCAGCAGAGTCTTCACCAATGAAGGGTCCAAAAAAGAAAAAAGGGGAGGCTGGACGGGCAAGCAGGTCCCCTACTGGGGAAAAGGCTCAAAGAAGGAGCTTGATTCTTCCCCTTCCCCAGCAAAGGAGCACCAGGAATGGGGGGTCCATCTGTCCAGAGAAAAGGTGTCAGCTCCAGGTTTGCCCCTGCAGAGACTCCACCCTCAGAAGCACAGGCTCCAGTAGGGTTTGCAAGAGCAAACGACTTGAAGATGGGCACCCAGAGGGAAGCCAGCCCCATCCAGAAGAAAGCCAGAGACTGAGAGCGAGCAGGAGAAACCCAGTCCCTTCAACATTCACATTCACCAAAGTTCAGGGGGGCACTAACTAGTAACCTGTTAACTAATGACCTGTGCCTCAAGTGCAGGGAATAGGCAGAAGTGAGTGGTCTTGGTGGCACAGACCCACGAAGGCCCTGGCTGGACACAGAGCAGGGTCGTAGTATGAACATGTGCTGGGGAGGTGAGACAAAGCAGTCTGCATGGAAAGGAACTCAGGGGAAAGAACACCAGCTTCCCAGCCCTGCCTCACCTGGGTTCCTTCCCCACCCAGGCCCTGTGGGTTGGAGACAGTGGGCCCAAGGCTCCCAGACATCTGTCTCAGAAGTGACATCACAGAGTGGCAGCATGCACTCTGTCATAGCCCTCCTTCAGAGTTGGCTCCCGGCAGCCCCCCTGACAATTATTGACCAGCCTCAGGTGGAAAGGCAATGCACCCTCCCATGACCCCAGGGATTAAAGGACTTTGGGATACAGTGTGTATTTAGCCTGATTTAAAACATGAACGAGAGTTAGATTTCTCTGTTTGATTCCAGGGGGCAGAACTAATGGGAATTTCACAACAAGTGGGAATTTCAGAAAGGCAGGATGGCACTAAGAAAGAACCACTCAATCATCAGAATGTCCATCTTGGAGGTGGGAGGTAGAAGGCCTCCTACTGGTGGGCAGTGCATGAGTGATTCACGGGGTGGGAAGGGATGTTGAAGGAGGTAACCCCCTTGCAACTCAGAAATTCTTTAATTACACCACACCCTTCATGTCAGCTGCACTGACAGCTGGGACCCCAGGGGCACATCTAGTAAAGGACAGTGCCCAGCCTGGCCTGTCCTCTCCTCCCCTTCAGGGAGGGACCCAGGCCATGCTGGGATAGGGCAAAGAATCCAGGGGACTCCACCATCCTCTAGGGACAGAGATCAACTCCCCAACTCAGGGGCTGCAGACAGCAGAGCTCAAGGAACTTGCTCAGTGTTTGCAAACATAGTGGGGGCTGAGGAGCCGCAGCAGGAGGCATGACAAGTTCCTTAGGATCCTTTGCCTGGAAAGAGGCAGCAGTGCCTTTTTGGCCCTCTCTTATCTAGCAAATATCCCATCTCTTGAGGCTAGCACTTAGCAATCCCACCAAGTGGTCACCCGCAGCCTCCGCTCCCTCTTCAGGCCCAGTCCAGGGTCTGTTTCAATCCACTGAGTGTCTATGGAGCTGCAGAGATGCCTCCTGGAGCAATAGCTTCCCTCTCTACAGGATAAGATCATGAGGCCAGAGACCAAGCCTCACCAGGCTTCTCTCTGTTCCCCAGTAGACAGTCCAGCCCAGGCCTGGGGCCTTGGTGTTGCTGCCGGTCTGTGAGGCCCTGCAAGTCCTGGGGAGTAAGCAATGGGGGACAGGAATGGGGCTCTTGAAGTGATTCACGAGGGCCAGGAGGCTGAAGGAGGTGATGCCTTGCGGCTCAGAGATTCTTTACACTGCACTCTTCATATCAGCTGCACTGACAGCTGGGACCCCATGGCACACCTAGTAGAGGACAACTCCAGTCTGTCCATGCTATGTGGAAGTGGCTCCCAGGCCTGGCTCCAAACTCAGGTCTCTATTCCAATATGGTTTTCCAAGAAGGCTGGGTGGGTCTCTACTATGGGCCTTGAATCTGCACAATGGTTTCAATGGTTTCATTCCCATTCTTCCATCTGAGCCTCAAAAGCACCACAGACGTAGGCAGAGTGAAGATTCTTATCTCCATTTTAAAGATTAAAAAGAGAGAGAGAGAGAGACTCAGAGATGGGAAATGACTTACTCAACAGTAAAAGATACCAAGGTTAGGCCCTAAGTCTTCTGGCCCTGAGCCCAGAATTCTTCCCATCCCAACCCAAGGCTTGGTGGCTGGGTAGGGACCACCTGCACGTCCATAGTGCCTACACAGGAGGAATCTATAGACAGATGTGTTTGCACCAAGCTTTTGGTCGTGGATTGTCAGGAGCCATGCTAGAGATGGCATCTCAGCTCATACATGTCAGATGGGGGCAGGGGCACAGCCAGGGGTAAGAAATGGGTGGGAGGACAGTCCTGTTATCTGTCAGTCTGGGAAGCCTATTCTTAACATGATGTGTCTTCCAAGAGGCCACCTTATTCTCTGACTTCTGAGCACTTATGTGGCACAGAGAGAAAAGTGCACCCATGGAGAGGAGAGGGTGGGTCCCAAGGGCCCACAGGATAGGTTTTCCTGACCAAAGACATTGTTTCCTGTCTAATCTTAAAAGACACAAGCTTCTTCCCAGGGGCCTAAGACAGTCCAAATAAGCAAAATGCATCTGCCTTCCCTGCAAATCTAAGGCCCCAGATTTTTCCTGCTGTGTCCCCAGCAAGCACAGAGACATGTGCTTAGATGCAGACAACACACACATGCCTAGGCAAAGTGGGGGGGAACTCACACTAGATACACAGATCTGGGCAGACTTGGAAGTATAGAGCCACTTACGGGGTTCTTGGCTGGGGCCATCCTCTTGTGACAGTTTCAGGGATGCAAGGGGCATTGTGCAGACTTGACTAGAGTGTCTCCCAGCCTGCTTTCCCCTGCAGAGCTGCTGCACACCACCTGCTCTACAGGCTGTGATTGTGGTTAGAAAGAGAGCTGAGGGGAACCCTTCAAACAACTCTGAGGCCCTGGCCACCTGCACATCTCCCCACCTCCAGTCCCCACCTCTCTCAGCAAATCTTTGTCCTAGGAATACAAAGGCCAGGTGGCCAAAAGGGGAAAAGGAAAGAACATAGTATAAATATATTTACAAGGCAATGGGTCCCCCAAAGGCCACAGTCTGTCCCACAAATGCCTTGGAGACCAACGTTAGGATGAGACTCCAGATGAGTATTTAAAAGTTCAAAGTTCGGCCGAGCACAGTGGCTCACACCTGTAACCCCAGCACTTTGGGAGGCCGAGGTGGGTGGATCACGAGGCCAGGAGTTCAAGACCAGCCTGGCCAAGATGGTGAAACCCCATCTCTACTAAAAATACAAAAATTAGCCAGGCGTGGTGGCAGGCACCTGTAATCCCAGCTACTTGGGAGGTTGAGGCAGAGAATCGCTTGAACCCAGGAGCAGAGATTGCAATGAGCCCAGATCATGCCACTGCACTCCAACCTGGGCAAAAGAGTAAAACTCTGTCTCAAAAAAAAAAAAAAAAAAAAAGGTCAAAGCTCTGTATTCTCTCCAGTCGTGTATTCTAACCTGCTCAGAAGAGCCCTGCTTCCCATCTAGGTCCAGGACATAACAGGTGACCCTGATGGCCTGCAAACTTCCAGTATGGCAGGTGCTACACCTTTATAAGCTTCTAGAGGCCAGTCTGAAATGGACAGATTTGACCTCAGCCTGAACAGCTTAGGACCTCCCATTTCCAGGGTCCCCCTGTTCTGAAAGCTCCAAAAGGGTGGGGACTGCTTATTAACTGCTGTAGCCCCTGGCTTGAAACATACCTAGCATTTATATGGTGTCCCATAAATAGCTGAATGAGTGAACCTGCTGTTTTCTTTTTGCCCCGACTAGGAGAGTTGAAGCCCATGAGGAGAACCTAACAGGCTCATGGTCTGGCCCTCATGGACACCCCAGGGACTGCCAGGTGAAGTGGAGTCAAGGCCTGCTCTCAATCCTAGGCATGTGTGGAGACACGAGTCAGCATGAGTGGCCTGAGGGGGAGGGTCAGCAGCCCTGTCTGAGGCAATGGGAAAAGCACTGAACTTTAAGGCAAATGACCCAGGTTGAGTCCTGGCTCCTCCCTCTGCCTTCACTAGCTTTGTAATGTTGAACAAGTCAATATATGAATTTCATAATCTATAAAACAGGGACAGTAACGCTTGTTTGGTGATCTAGTATCTTCACAGGACAGCCATGAGGCTCAAATGTGAAAGCCCATTGCACTAGAAAGGGGAAGACAGCACATCTGTGTGTCCAGTGTACACATATGTGCCTCCACACGCCAACACACAGACTGCTGTTTAGACTGAGCAGAGCAGTGGGGGGCAGCTGCGTGCAGAGACCAGGCCTTCCTCATCTCTGTATCTGCTACCACACTGAGCTCAGGCTTAGTATCCAGTAGGCACCAGCAAGTGCTTCTCAAATGAATGAACCAATGAATGAGTAAGTGGATGCGCCACTGACCAAAATGAGCTGTGTCATCCGTGTGTGTGCAGGACAGATGCTGCCAAGATCCACATGAGTGACCTAGGAGGGCAATTAGCATACCCCAGACACTCTGGGTCTTGCCCTTCATAGTGTCATCCAGCATGGAGCGTCACCCTACACTGTGCATCCTCACCAGGGACAGAGCTCTCAGGATCTCTGACCCAGGCTGGCACCTCCCCACCTCCAAACTCTGCTGAGGGCACCTCTTGCTGGTGCCACCTCCAGCTTCTCCAGACAGAGGCAGGTGTGGGTCAGAGACAAGGCCAGGTGAGGGGTCAGGAAGCACAGGGCAGGATGGTTACCGAGGTTGACAGTGAGCTTCATCTGCCCCCCATCCAGCTCCAGGCGCAGGGTGTCGGCAGACTCCCTGGAAGTGGTGGCCATCATGAGTCCGTAGGCCCGCTGGGACATGAAACGCAGGGACACATCTTCTGCCTCCGTGTGCATGGCGTTAGGCAGCATGATCTTCATGTACATGGAGCCATCGTAGCTCAGGACCGTGGCCTCTGCCCCACAGGAGTCGGGGAAGAGGGAAGGGGAAGATAGGCAGAGGCCAGGGGAGGGAAAAGACCAGAGAATCATTACAAGGGTGACAAGCCTAAGGCAGGTCTATGAGGGGATCCCCTAGGAGGAGGTGGCACAGGGATGGTAAGTAGGAGTTACCCTGAGAAGGAGCACAGGGATGGGAAGCAGGGACACCCAGGATGAAAACCAGCCTCACCTCTCTCACAGACCCGCCCAAGAAAGCCGGTCCCAATGCAGTCACAGACGAAGCGGTTCCAGCCTTCTCGACAGATGCCCCCATTGCGACAGGGGGCAGATGCACACTGCTTCAGCGTCTCCCGGGAGCAGAAGGGGGCGACGCCCACAGCCCCCTGAGCCTCGGCCAGGCCCCGGAGGTCTCGGCTACGCCCATCTATGAAGAGGTCCCGCACACAGCCCACGTAGCCTGCCCGGAGTGCTGCTGTCCACACCTCTGGGGGTAGGGGCAGGTCCACCCGGCCCCCCTCAGGGAGACCGCCCAGGTACAGCTCACTCTCCAGGTCCAGAATCTCGCTGTCCCCAGTTGCCAAGAATGGTGTGCTGCGACTATTCACTGAGATGGAGCCTGGGAATCAAGGGAAGGCAGGATGGAGAAAAGCCACAGGCCAGAAAGGGACATCCTGACTCTGCCAAGAAGGCCCCCACCAAGTATGGGCCCCTCTACTTTGTGCCCTGCAGCAGGCTCAGGAGGATGGGCAGCAGTCCTGGGCTGGAAGCTCAGCCTCACTCACTGCAAAAACTGCTTAACAAAGGCCCCAGGCTCAGAGGCTCCTGTGATGCAGCCCCAGCCCAGCTGCAGAATGCTGTGGGCCTCCGTCCATACCCCTCCTCCCCACCTCAGTGAGTCCTCAGAGGATATGCAGGAAGTGAGCATGCCCAAATCTTGAGCTCAGAAAGGGTTGGATCATTCACTGGGTCATTCCTGCCAGCCAGTTTCTTAGACTGGGAACCGGAAGCAGAGAACCTTAAGGAACAGAAGGGGCTGAAAGATCTTTAATCCAAGGGAGTTTTTTCCCCCAACAAATATTTATTGAGCTTTTATGACTAGATGCCAGGCACCTAGCACTTTAAATATATTATATCACTTAAGTCTCATAATAACTCTACGAATTGGTCCTTTATGATCCCATTTTGAAATGGTAGATGAGGCTTGCAGAGACTGGGGAACAGTGCCAAAGCGCCACAGTGGGGAAGGAACACAGCCAAAGTACGGTCCCAGCGGCAAGAACTCAGAGCCTGTACTCTCCACCCCTCAGACAAGAGCCCACTCTGCAGCCAGCAAGGCACACGAGCAGATTGGCTCCAGGGCCTGTGGGGCAGGACAGCAGTGAGGAGAAAGGAGGCAGGCACAGAATTTTTAGGTAGAAGAGTTCTTCAGAAATAGAGGGTGCTTGGCCGGGTATGGTGGTTCACGCCTGTAATCCCAGCACTTTGGGAGGTCGAGGCGGATGGATCACTTGAGGTCAGGAGTTCAAGACCAGCCTGGCCAACATGGTGAAACTCCATCTCTACTGGGAAAAAAAAAAAAAATTAGCCAGGCATGGTGGCGCAAACCTGTAGTCCAAGCTACTCGGGAGACTAAGGCAGGAGAATCACTTGAACCCAGGAGGCAGAGGCTGCAGTGAGCCGAGATCATGCCACTGCACTCCAGCCTAGGAGACAGAGCGAGACTCCATCTCAAAAAAGAAGAAAGAAGAAAGAAGAAGAAAGAAGAAAGAAGAAGAAAGAAGAAGAAAGAAGAAGAAGGAAGAAGAAGGAAGAAGAAGGAAGAAGAAGGAAGAAGAAGGAAGAAGAAGGAAGAAGAAGGAAGAAGGAAGAAGGAAGAAGGAAGAAGAAGAAGAAGAAGAAGAAGAAGAAG
>NW_012104587.1:3574711-3577055 GCF_000951045.1 Mandrillus leucophaeus
AGTAGTAGTAGTAGTAGTAGTAGTAGTAGTACTAGGTGATTATGTTAGAAAAAAGACGGGATCAGGTGGGAGTTCCATAGCCTTTACTGAGACCTTAAGCTGCAGAAACCTCTACATTAGAAATTTTATTCTACTTGTATTTTTTAATTCCTTCTTCTGTCCTTTTCCAAGTTTGGAAGAACTGTTTAAAAGGGGTCGGGGTGGGAGTTGAGTTCAATCTCTCTCCTCACTGCAAGACCCCATTGCAGTCATCTTAGTTACAAAAAAAAAGACTGCCTAACTTCATGGGATTAAAGACAGGTTAAGGAGGGTTTGGGTCTGCATGAGGCCTGAATTTGGCAGGGAGCTTTGGGAGGAGAATCGGTGTGAGCATAGGGTGGGAAACCAAGAGGGAAGAACAGGGACCTCCTCTACAGACACATGCCCTCATTCAGGGCATGTTCTTCTTCTCTGCTCAAAACCTCACCTGAGGCCGGGCGCAGCGGCTCACACCTGTAATCCTAGCACTTTGGGAGGCCGAGGCAGGCGGATCACCTGAGGTCAGGAGTTCGAGACCAGCCTGGCAACATAGTGAAACCCCATCTCTACTAAAAATACAAAATTTAGCCGGGCATGGTGGGCACCTGTAATCCCAGCTACTCAAGAGGCTGAGGCAAGAGAATCGCTTGAACCCGGGAGGCGGAGGTTGCAGTGAGCTGAGATCGTGTCACTACACTCCAGCCTGGCAGCCTGGGTGACAAGAGCAAAACTCTGAGTCAAGAAAAAGCAAAAACAAACAAACAAAAAAAAAACACCTTACCTGAACCAGAGCTGTGCCCCCTTTTAGTAACATGGTCTCTAGCTTTTCTTTCCATACAAAGTGCCAGATGACCCAAGGTCCTGACTCTAAACCCACTTCCCAGGGCTGGGGGCCCACTCCCCTACCAGGCCACTAAACATGGCCTGCCTGATCACCCACACCTCTATTTACAGCCAGATTCCCCCATGCCTGTTCTGCCCACCCACTGCAGGGTCTCCTGGGCTCTACATGACCCAACCAGACTCTCTACAAATGAACCAAATGTTGGAAAAGGAAGAGACAGAGAAGGAAAGAGATGGGGAAGGGGTGTATAATGGAGGGTCAACAAGAGGAAACTCTAGTGAGTACAGGCCTCTGCACCAAGATCACTCAATACATGGAAAAGAACAACCCAAGCATCCATCAACAGATGGATGGATAAACGCAAAGTGTATATCCAGGCAATGGAATATTATTGAGCCCTAAAAAGGAAGGACATCTTGACACATGCTACCAGATGAACGAACCTAGAAGACATTATGCAAAATGAAATAAAGCCAGATACAAAGGGACAAATATTATATGAGATTCCACTTAATGGAGGTACCGAGAGTGGCCAGATTCTTACACAGAAAGTAGAATGGTGAGTGCCAACGGCTAAGAGGAGAGGGAATGGGGAGTTAGTGTTCATTGGGCCAGAGTTTCAGTTTGGGAAGATGAGAAAAGTTCTGGAGATAAATGATAGTTACCAGTGATATTTACACAACAATATGCATGTACTTAACACCACTAAACTGCATAGTTAAAAATGGTTACGATGGGCTGGGCACGGAGGCTCACACCTGTAATCCCAGCACTTTGGGAGGCTGAGGCAAATGTATCACTTGAGGTCAGGAGTTCAAGACCAGCCTGATCAACATGGTGAAACCCCATCTCTATTAAAAAAAAAAAAAATTATATATATATATACACACACACAGACATACAAAATTAGCTGGGCATGGTGACACACGCCTATAATCTCAGCTACCTGGGAAGCTGAGGCAGGAAAATCACTTGAACCCAGGAGACAGAGGTTGCAGTGAGCCGAGATCGCACCATTGCACTCCAGCCTAGGCAAAAAGAGCGAATCTCCATCTCAAAAAAAAAAAAAAATGGTTACGATGGTAAATTTTCTTTTGCTGTTTTTTCATTTTTTTCTCTGTCCCACGTGATGTGCAGGAAAGGGTGGTAAATTTTGTTATGTATCATTTACCACAATTGCAAAAACAAAAATAGAAAAAAAATGGAAAAGATCTAAGATAGTTTTCTCGGAATAGCTGCCCCAAGTCTGTGTTTGTGTACATATATGAAATGGATCATCAGAGGCCAGGCACGGTGGCTCACGCTGTAATCCCAGCACTTTGGGAGGCTGAGGCAGGTGAATCACAAGGTCAGAAGTTCAAGACCAGCCTGGCCAACATAGTGAAACCCTGTCTCCAACAAAAATACAAAAATTAGCCAGGCGTGGTGGCATGTGCCTATAATCCCAGCTACTTGGGAGGCTGAGGCAGAAGAATCACTTGA
>NW_012104587.1:3577105-3592004 GCF_000951045.1 Mandrillus leucophaeus
AGAAGAATCACTTGAACCCGGGAGGCAGAGGTTGCAGTGAGCTGAGATCACACCACTGCACTCCAGCCTGGGCAACAGAGTGAGACTTCATCTCAAAAAAAAAAAAAGAAAAAGAAAAAGAAAAGAAATGGGTCGTCAGAAATGTCCAGAATTGGTTAAGACAGGAATCCAAGCACCGGTCAGACCTGGTCCAGACTCTGGCTCCAGAGATTGGTGTGAGCTAACAGGAGTACTTCCTAAAAGCACAGAGAAGTGGAAGCCCTGCAGTGCCCTGCAAGGTTTGGGCAGACTTCCAACCTAGAGTGTTACTGACCACCTGGTGGAAACCCTGGGGCACAGAGAGCTCTGGGAAGAATTCCTGGTGCTGTCCTGAGACACAACCCGGGGATGAAACCATTTAATGTGAAGCCCAGGGGAAGCAACATTTCAAGGACGGAAGCGAAAGAAATAGCAAGCCCATGAGAAGCTGGCATTCTCCAGGAGCCACAGGGGCCCCTCCTTCCTGCACAGGGAGGAATGGTCACTCCACCCAAACTCACAGGCCCAGCTCAGTGACAGGCAGAGGAGCACAAAAATTTAGCTAATGTTGGCCGGGTGCTGTGGCTCACGCCTGTAATCCCAGCACTTTGGGAGGCTGAGGCAGGCAGATCACCAGGACAGGAGATCAAGACCATCCTGGCTAAGACGGTGAAATCCTGTTTCTACTAAAAATACAAAAAATTAGCCAGGCGTGGTGGCAGGTGCCTATAGTCCCAGCTACTCTGGAGGCTGAGGCAGGAGAATCACTTGAACCCGGGAGGTGAAGGTTGCAGTGAGCTGAGATCACACACCACGGCACTTCAGCCTGGGCAACAGAGCAAGACTCCGTATAAAAATATATATATATATTTAGCTGAGCGTTGATAAGTGCTTAAATAGGATAATGTGTCAGTTCTCATTTATATCAATTTCCCTTTCTTGGATAATTCTCTCATGTTTAACAAGATGGAGAAGAGTAAAGGAGAGATAATTAGCAGACAGAAAACAGGAAGAGGATGCAAAAGACTGAAATGAAGGGTGAAGAAGAGAGTGGTTAGAAGCAACAGAAGATTCAAGAACAGGCATCTGCTTGACCCCAGGACTCTCTGCCCTGACACTTTATTGTTCTAGAGCCCTCACTGCTAGGTGGGGGTGTGGGGCTATTTACTGTCTTTTTCACTCCATGCTCTCCCACCCCACACCAGAACAGGGGTTCTGTGACAGCGAAGATAGTCTTTTTAGTTTCCCTGCTGTCCATATCTCCAGAACCTTGGACAGCATCTGGCACACAGTGGGTGCTCAGTAACTGTTGAGTGAGTGAATTTTTTTTTCTTTTTTTTTCTTTTTTTTTTGATAGTCTTCCTCTGTCGCCCAGGCTGGAGTGCAATGGCAGGATTTTGGCTCACTGCAACCTCCGCCTCCCAGGTTCAAGCGATTCTCCTGCCTCAGCCTCCCAATTAGCTGTGACTACGGGAGTGCACCACCATGCCCGGCTAATTTTTGTATTTTTAGTAGAGACAGGGTTTCACCACGTTGGCCAGGGTAGTCTCAAACTCCTGACCTCAAATGGTCCACCCACCTCGGCCTCCCAAAGTGCTAGGATTACAGGCATGAGCCACAGCGCCTAGCTTAGTGAGTTAATTTTTTTTTTTTTTTTTTTAAGTTGAATGGCTCTAGACAGAAGGGAGGCATGGCTGGGAAGATATATTCTTTTTTTTTTTTTTTTTTTTTGAGACAGAGTCTGTCACCCAGGCTGGAGTGCAATGGTGTGATCTAGGCTCACTGCAAGCTCCGCCTCCCGGGTTCACGCCATTCTTCTGCATCAGCCTCCGAGTAGCTGGGACTACAGGTGCCCACCACCACACCCGGCTAATATTTTGTAATTTTAGTAGAGATGGGGTTTTGCCATGTTAGCCAGGATGGTCTCGATCTCCTGACCTCACGATCTGCCCACTTTGGCCTCCCAAAGTGCTGGGATTACAGGCGAGAGGCATCGCGCCCGGCCGGAAGATATATTCTTAAAGGAGAATGGGGTATCTACTCTATGTTGGCCACTGTGCTAATCCTTCTACAGGTGTGCTCTTATTTTCTCCTCTTGATGGCCCTTGTGGGATTATTCCTTCTACAGATAAGGAAATGGAGTCTCACTTGCAGCAAGTAGGGAAGCTGAGGTGTGATCCAGGTCTGACTGACACCAAATGGTGTGCTCTTTCTGCAAATGTCCAGAAAGGACAATTGGGAAGACGTGAGGAGGAGTGGAGGAGAGGTGGCAGGGAAGAGTATAGGAAACGGTGTAGAAGAGACCCGCTGAAGAGAGACGGAGAGCATGTCAGGGCAGATGGAAAGGGGTGGCCCACGGAAGGGGAAGGGTCCAGAGGCCTCCTGACCTTTTCGCCCGTCCCTCTGGAAGTCCACGTGACACCACTCGCCATCATTGACCTTGCGGCTGGATGCCCGCAGCTTGATGCCCCCAGATCCCATGTCCAGCAGAAGATAGAGGTGGCCGTCCAAAAGCTCCATGGCAAAGTAGTCGGCCCGCTGAGCAGAGCTGTGGCTGCCAGCTCCACCCCCAGCCCGCCGGCCCTGGCTGAAGAGCAGCAGCCCATTGGGCTCAGTGGTGCGGAAGTCTAGGGAGATGGAGCCAGTGCGCTTAGCGCTCCAGCGGGGCAGCGCCACAAAGGCCTCGGGACTCTCAAAGGTCACAGGGTCCAGGGCAGCCACATCCTCACAGCGGAATGACAAGTCCCCCTGCAGCTTCATCTTGGGGTCCCCTTCCTTTGCCAGGCGGGATAGTTCCAGTTTGAAGTCATTGTTCTTATAGACCACCTGCAGGGAGGGGTGGCGTCAGGTATAAAGAATCAGAAAGCAGCTTAGGGCCTGGTCACTCCCACCCAGCAGCGAGCACCAGGGGACCCAGTCACCCACCCCTGTAGCCCCTGCTCAGTTCCACCAGACCACTCCCCTTAGGCCTCTGTTCTGGAGCTTCAGGCACAGAGGCTGTGAACAAGCACCTCCCTTGCCTGTCCTGTCCTGTCTTCTGGCCCAGCAGAAGCATGGTAACTTGCCTGTGGGCTCTCAGTGCCCACTAAATTGCAGTTCATAATAATGACAAGGCCACTGACATGTGGTAGCCATTTTCTACTTGATGAAGCACGTTCACCTACACTCTCATGTGCGCCTCACAACCTTATGAAGTAGGCACTGACTACCCATCTACAGAGGAGGAACTCAGCATTAGACAGTCAAGTGACTTGACCACAGTCACAGAACCAATGAGTGGAAGAGCTGGGACTCAAGCAAAGGTCTTTAGTCTTCACACCCAGCATTCTTTCCTCTGTTTCACAGCTGCCTTTGAGGGTCCTCTATGAGGATGGGAGTTTCTAAGGCTCAAGGAAATGAGAGGGGAGAAGCCTCTTGATGGAGTCAGTGGGCCTTAGGTTTTAAAGAGGGGGTGTCTCCCACCATGGACTTGGAAGGAACAGAGGACCCAGACACCTAGCTGGGTCAGACTAAGTGACACTGAAGACAGGAGCCAAAGGGCTCCTGAATGGCCTGCAGCCCCTCCCTAGCCCTACTCACGTCCTTGAGGCAGCCCATGAAGTTGTTGCTGACGGGTGAGCCCGGCAGGTCAGCTGTGTTGGGGCTGCCCCCAATGTAGAAGAAGTCATCAGAGCCCAGCATAGTGTAATCCTCCTGCGTGTAGCCTGTGGTGGTCAGGATCCCGTCCACCGAGATGGTCACCTGCCCAGCCCAGGAGGGAGGGAGAAAGACAGGAGACAACCAACATCAAATCCCTAGGAAGAGCTATGGCTGGGCAAAGGAGGGGCCAGAGGGCAGCAGGGGAGGGGGACCCCCATTTTTATGTCTGCTTGTCTTGGAGAAGGAACAGTGGGGGGAGAGAAGGAATGAGGAAAAGGAGGCAGCACAAGATTTGATGGTTTCAGGGTGGGCTAAGACCTGCCCTCTTGCCCCCAGCTCAGCAGGCAGGAGCCTGAAGGGTACTTGGAGAGCTCCCCATGAGGTCCCCCAAGAAGTTGTTCCTGGAAGGCACTCTGAACAAGAATGTGGGCTCCAGGATGGATCCCCCATTCTGGGGCACAGGATGGGTGCAGATGGCATCCTCACTTTTCTTTTCCTGAAGGTACTCTCTGGACACACACATGACTCCAGAACTTCTTTCAAAAGTGTGCCAGAGAATGATGTTCCCCAGACCTTGGTGGCTTAGACTCACCTGCAGCCCTCTCCGCTGGGTGCTGGGAAGCCTTTCAGTCTGGACCCAGTAGGGAGATGGAAGATAGCAGTGTGAGGACCAGGAACTCAGATATTCCTAGAAAGTCTTGAAACTTTCTGGGGTTGCCCATCGGGGCTGATTTCCACCCCTGCCGCCCAGTCTCTGGGTTTGTACTTCTAGCCCTTTCCTGAGTCTGTCTCTTGGCTCCTCAGATCTCCTTATATTCAGGTCACTCTCTTGCCTCCAAAGGAGAGGGAGCTCTTTAGCTACATTAGTCCACTCTTCCTTCTTCCTATCTAATTGCCTTGTCTACAGACACCACCAGAGTTACTCCAGGGAGTCAGGGCCAGCTTAGGGAACAGAGGGGAATAGGGCTAACCTCATGAATAGCTTGCCCCTGGGCTGAAAGTTCAGTAAGAAAGCAGGATGAGTGGGAATGGGGCAGTACTTGGTGTTCCAGGAGGCAGGGGGGGCTCAGCGGTGGCCTGGAGAATGCCGAAGTGATCTTAGGTGGGGCGGGGCGGGGCGTGACAAGGACAGGAAACTCTCTGACTCCCCCAGTCTCCCCAGGCAAATGTCCACCTAGTCTCCAAAAAATCTAACTCTACAAGCAGCCCACAAAGGTTCAAGACACCCATAAAGGTTGTGGGAGAAGGGCCAAGGGCTATGAGACCATGAGCCCCTACTCTAGGAAGGCAGTGGTTTGGGAAGGTCAGCTGGGAAAAAGGGCAGAGCTCTGCAGGGTCAATAGGAAGCTGGCTCAGGGTTAGCCCAACACTGCATTTCCAAAGGCCACAGCTCACCCCATTTCTCATTCCCCTGGCAGAGAGGGGCTGGAGAAAGGGAAGAAGGAACCGGGATGAAAGGTCAGGGACAAGACAGGGAGTGGGTAATAGGCTGAACGGGCCTCCCTGGGACAAATTCAACTCCATCCAGCCCTCCACCTCCACTCTCCCTGATGCTGCACTGAAAGAGGTGCCTCAGCACCCTCTTTCAGGAACAGTCTAGAGACTGGGGCCTTCCAGTCACATCCTATGCCCTCCTCACCCACACCAGTCTATATGCACATGCCACCAGCCATCTTCCAGCGACTGGTCTCCAGGGGTCCATAGTCTCAGTGGGTGAGGGGAGGAACTCCAAAGGAACATGAGCAGAACTGGGGTAAGGGAGCTTCCTGCCCTCCCAGGACCCCCGAATCCCCCTTGTGCTTGGCTGGAGCCTTGCAGTGAATAGGGTAGAACTGAGCCCCACTTTCCACCTCCTGGGAACCATCAAACCTTGTGCTGGGGTAACTAGGTTCAAGAGCAGAAGGTAAGAGGGTGTCTTTGTGGAAAGGGGCAGTCTGAAAGCTTTTGAATCTTATTTGAGGGGAGGGCCGGTCATTACCATTTATTTCTTCTTCCCTCCACCCCACCCTAAGGCTGGGAAGTAGGGGTCTGGGTAGAAAAGGGAAGGGTCAAAGTATTAGTCACAAAAACATGCAAACAAGATTAGACCTGGCAGAAAGGGGCTGGAGAAAGGGAAGAAGGAACCGGGATGAAAGGTCAGGGATAAGACAGGGAGTGGGTAATAGGCTGAACGGGCCTCCCTGGGACAAATTCAACTCCATCCAGCCCTCCACCTCCACTCTCCCTGATGCTGCACTGAGAGACCAGGAACTGGGCTGCTGATTACTTCCTGTGCCTAAGTCTGGTCACCCCAACTGGTCAGCTCCTGACAGGTAGGCACCAGCCTGACATGTCCCTGTAACCCCACTAATCTGAACATAATCCAGGATATACAGCACATAGCCATTAAAGATCATCTTATGACCCAGGGCCACAAAGCTGGCATCTCCATCTATGAACCTAACACCTAGGGAGCCTGTGACTTTGGTGACAGAAACTCAAGTGCACTCCTGCTTCAGTGCAGGGAAAGGGCTCTTCTGGCCCCAAAGCTCCCCAGGAAGAGAATCTCCTCTTTTGGCCTCCAGCCCACCTGAGCCCCTCAGCTGTGTCCTCCCTCCCTGACCTCAGAAGCCAGGGCACCAGCCACTGGCCATCTCCCTCACCCTATGGGCTCTCTCTATCCCACTCCATTTGCCAAAGTCACCCTCCCTTTGCCCTCTCAGACTTAGACGAGGCGACAGTGTAGGGTAGAGAGGAGGAAACACCCTCCTCAGTTTCCCTTCTGACTGGGCACAATCTCACCATGCCCCCTGGGCTTTTTGCAGATCACTCCCATGTGCTCCCTACTGGGAAAGGGCTGCCTTAATCACCCTCTTATGGCCCAGGGCTGGGCCTGGGGGTGGGGTAGCAGGAGGAAGGACAATATAAGGAAGTGCCCTGAGGAAGGGGATCAGCCAGAGGTGGGGAGTAGAGGGAGAAAGTGGGGACGGGTTCTGGGTGGAAAGGAAGCCAAAGGTAGAGGGAATGGAGGAAGGTCTCTGGGGAAGGCAAGGAGGGAGATGACTTAGATTAGTAAAACCCGACTGTTCCCTCAGACAAATCAAAGTCCAGACACAAAAATGGCAGGTTCGTTAGTAAAAGCAGGAAACAGGGGAATAATTCCCCCGGTCCCCCTCCACCCCAGGGGTTCATGATGCCCCTGCCCCCCAACCCCCCCCCCACGCATCTTCTGGAAGGAGTGGGGCCGGTGGGGGAGGAGGGAAAGGAGGGGGTCGTGCGACACAGAACAGCCACTGCAGCTGGACACATGCAGGTTAGAGGAGCAGGGTAAGGGCTAGGCCCAGCAGGACAGGCCAGAGAAAGGCAGCCAGGTAAGAAGGCGTGCAGGGCAGGGGCATTGGGAGGAGCAGAGATGGAGGCGACAGAGCTGTGGGGCGCAGGTAGGGAGAGCTTCCTTCCGATGATGAGGGGAAAAGAGAGGAGTGACCACTAGGACAGAGACACTTTAAGGGTTGAAAAAGAAAGAGAAAAGACATTTGACTCTACCTTCCTCATAAGCAGGCGACCCAAGACTCATTCCACCACCCATTCGCCACCAATCACCAATCCCCAGACACACCTGCGTACATACCACATCCTACCCAGGGCAGTGAGACATTCCAGCTGTCTCCTTCCAAACAGCATCACTGAGACATAGCAGAGTGTCTGCACCCAACCCATGCCAACCCACTCAACACAGACAAGCACGCCAAGTGGGTACTGAACTGGCCAAGGGGAATGAGCCAGAGCTTCTGCCCTGGAAGAGTTGTGTCCAGCCAGAGGAGAAGGGAGAGGGTGCAGAGGCAGCAGGAGCCCACGGCCCAGCCCCCACTGTGCTCCCCAGGAGCAGGGAGGCTGGATGGAGGTGGCCACAAGGGGCAGCCTGTGATTTGGGTGGGCTCTCAGCCCTGCCTGCTGACCCCACTTCTCTTTCTGCTCCACGCACCTCCCCTATGGCAGGCTGTGCAGGATATGAAACTAGGCCCTGGCCATAAATAACTCCACATTGGTGGGCACTTCATGCCCACCATGCCTGAGGAAGAAAGGCTGAGGAAGAGGGGAAGTATCCTTCTGCCATCTTCTGGAGCCTTTCTCAGTTGCCTGTGATGGTCACAGGGTCACTGACCTCCTTGGGAGTGGGACTTATTCTGGGGAGAACAAGACGGAGGGCAGGTATTTTTAACTTGTGGGCAAGCTGACTGAGCTAGGGAGATTCCAAGTCCCTTGATATTGTGTGCAAAACTGGCTCTGTGGGCTTTTTTCCTGTGAGAGTCCATTGCTGTCATCAAATTCTCAAAGGTATCCAAGAGCCAAAGGTGGTTAAGAGCAACTAGTCTAGGGGAAAGGTCCTGTCATCCCCTTAGGATTGAGTGGGTGGAAATAAGAGACAAAGACAAAGGGGAAGAAAGGGTCTCCAGGCTGAGTGAGGTACTGCAAGTCCTGCTAAGGGTTTGGGTTAGCTACCTGTTCAATGAGAGGGCAGAAACTAACCAGAGACTCGGGCTGGAAAGATACACCATGAAGATGGACTGAACCGGCAGGCACAGCCCTGTCGTGAATCCTGAGGTCTGGATTTGATAGTTTGGGAATAGAGAGGAAAGATATCAGGTCAGAAATCCTGGGCTCTCATTCAGCCTTTATCCTTTTCCAAAACAATCTCATTTTACCTCTGACTCTCATCTGTGAGAGGAGTTTAACAACTTCTGCGGCTCCCATTTCTTCCAGGCTTACACTGAGCACCAAATGAGAAAACTGAAGTGAAAGTCCTCCATATCTGGCTATGTGACCCTAGACCAGGTGCTTTCTCTGGGCTTCAGCTTTCCCCATCTGTTAACTGGGAACAGTCTCTGCCTGCTACGTGCAACCCAGGCATTTATCAAGTTTAAATGATATTCGAAAGGGGAAAGCTATTCAAAGACTCCCAGTGTGTACACAAAGAACTATCATTATTTTTACAAGCAAACTCCATCAGCCTGATCACACCTAATCCAAACTTCTCAACCTTCTCAAGGTTGGCCTTTTTGCTTTATATCCACCCTCTCCCCGAAGAAGAAGTGCTCAAACAACATGAAAAGAGTCTATATAAATGAGTTAGTAAAAATAAACTGGAAACTAACCAAAACCTGTCTGGGGGATGCCTTGGGAATCAGAACACATCGAACCCTGTTACAAGGCTTCAGACTCTGGTCTTGGCCGGAAAGAGCTGATTCCTAGTACAGGTTTATAAAGGTCTGTGAGGCTACCAAAAGGCAACTAGATCTGTTTACCAGTCAGTATTGCTCATGCAGGAAGCAGATACTTTCCTTTGAAACAAGACAGTATTGTTTACTTTTTTTTGTTTGTTTGTTTGTGTGTGTGTGTGTGCACATGTGTGTGTGTTTGTTTTAGAGATAGGGTCTTGTTTGTTTGTTTGTTTGTTTGTTTTAGAGATGGTGTCTTGCTGGGGCACAATGGCTCATGCCTGTATCCTAACACTTTGGGAAGCCTAGGTGGGTGGAATGCCTGAGCTCAGGAATTCGAGACCAGCCTGGGCAACACGGTGAAATCCTGTCTCTACTAAAAATACAAAAACTTAGCCAGGGGTGGTGGAGTGCACCTGTAGTCCAAGCTACTCAGGAGGCTGAGGCATGAGAATTGCGTGAACCCAGGAGGCAGAGGTTGCAGTGAGCCGAGACCATGTCACTTCACTCCAGCCTAGGCAACAGAGCCAGACTCTATCTTCAAAAAAAAAAAAAAGAGGGGAGGGGGGTCTTGCTATGTCATCCAGGCTAGTCTTGAACTCCTGGGCTCATGCAATCTTCCCATCTCAGCCTTGAGTAGCTGAGATTACAGGTTCATAGCTGGTTGTTGGCTTCTTCTTTTTGTTTTGTGTTTTGTTTTGTTCTATTTTGTTTTGTTTTGGAGATGGAGTTTTACTCCTGTTGCCCAGGCTGGAGTGCAGTAGCGCGACCTCGGTTCACTGCAACCTTGGCCTCCCAGGTTCAAGTAATTCTCCTGCCTTAGCCTTCTGAGTAGCTGAGATTACAGATGCCCATCACCACACCCGGCTATTTTTTTGTATTTTTAGTAGAGACAGGGTTTCACCATGTTAGCCAGGCTGGCCTTGAACTCCTGGACTCAGGTGATCCACCCGCCTCAGCCTCCCAAAATGCTGGGATTACAGGAGTGAGCCACCACACCCAGCAGGTTGTTTCCTTCTTAACCAACTTAACCACCTCAGCCTCAAGTAGCTGGGATTACAGGTGCCTAGCTGGTTGTTGCTTCTTAACCAATTTAATCAAGTCATTCATCTTTCCTCCTCTTCTCCAGCCCAATTCCTGAAGCATTCTAGGGTTTCATACAGTTATTTTGGGACTGATTCTTAAAAAGAGATAGTAAGTAATAGGATCTCCAGTGGGCCAGAGATGTTGTATTCTCCAGGGTTTGCTATGGAAGAGAATCATTTCTTTACAAAACATCCCTGCCCTGGAAACACTGAGACAATCAGTTAACATTTTATAAAGCTTAGTAACACTACAATTTCCTTTACAGAGTACAAATGTTTTCACTTCTATTACTCTACTTGATCTTCACACTGATTCCATGTAGTAGGCAATGCAGGTATATTACCCCTATTAGCCCATTTGGTAGATAAGGAAACTGAGCTTTAGTAGACTCAACCCACGTGGTCAATTTTTAACCAAATTGAGGCTAGATGGAAAGTCTGCTGGGTCCTAATTCTAGGATGGTATTACCCAGAGGCTTGGGGTGTACCACATGGCTTGATCTTGCCTCCCTTCTGTCCCCAAAGTCACAGGTTGGCTATCTAGTGAAGCACCATAAAGAAAGTTCCAAATGGCCAACTCCTGACAGGTACTCAATGGCCTGGCCTAAGCTGGGCAGGTAGCAGCTAACTCCTAGAAGCAGCAGCTGGAGGAACAAGAAACCTGGCACTGTATGCCCCATTGGAACACCAAGACCACTGGGAGTGGTAACCTGAGATCTTAAATTGGGGAGGGCCGGAATGGCTTTGGCCATGGGCACTAGTCTATATGGGTGCAGGAAAACATGGACCCGCAAAAGTATCAGGAAAAGCCAGATGTAGCCTCAGAGGTACAGCCTCCTAGGGAAGTTGGGGAGACACTCAGATTGGGAGCCCCAACTGTTACGCTTCCCTCCTCACCAGCCAGCCATGCAAACCTGGGCGGCTGGGCAGGCCAGGCAGCTGCCCCAAGCAGCGCCAGCCCCACAGGAGCAGACACGTCCATCTGCAGGGTCCCCAGCCTGGTGCTCAATCACTCTGCATTATTAATAGGCGATGACTAACCGGCTGCTGCTGCAGAGCCAGGACTGGGCAGGCACGAGGGAATCCCAGGGGATCGCACGCAGCAAGGCCTACGGGCACACACTCTGAGGCAAGGCAGGGAGCAAAGAGCTAGCCCCAGCTCCTTCCCTGTTCCTGCCTGCCATGGCACTGCGACTGAAGGGCCAGTCCCCATAGTCCACCTCCACACAGAGTCCTCACCAGGCTCAAAAACCTACACAGTCACGCAGCCCCCAGCTCACACCAGCTCACACATGGAGAGTCACCAGCAGAGCCTCGCACATACAGAGTACAGCTTCCCACTAACACCCCGAAATGTCACGCCAACATTTACACACAGTCACACCCACACACCAACACACACCAGCTGCATTTACACAGACACCCACACCAACACTCACCAGGACTGAGCCCAACCCAAACAGAGGAACTCGGTGACAAGGACAACCAATGCTGCCCCTTCCCACCCCTGCAGGCCTCCTCCTCTCACTCCCCTCAACAGGAAAGGAAACCAGCCCCTGTCAGAGGCCATGCGGGGCAGGCAGTGGGCAGAGAGGGCAGGGGGTGAGGGGAAGGAAGACAGTGTGAAACACAGTGTTAGTCAGAGCAGCAGAGCAGTTGCGGGGAACTGGACGCTATCCCTGGTCGGGGGAAAAGACCATTCATGCCATGCAAAATGTGGGGGACATGGAACCAGGAACTCTCAAGGCTGAGAAGTGAGGGAAGGGACGGCACCTTTCCCGGAGCAGCCAGCATGGGGCAGCCCCCAAACTGCTATGAACTGATGATTTGCATGAGGTCTGGACTGATCTCAGACAGCTCCGCATCTCCCAAGGCCATGCCCCCCACCCCTGGGAACCCACCCCGCTGGCTGCCACTGGAGGTCTCACCCCCAGCCCCCTCCCCAAACTTGAGGGGCCCTGTCCAGGGAGCTGACAGTGAGCAGAGCATAGCATGTCATGGGATGGTGTTTTCCATGGATTTTCAGGGGACCAAGAAACTAAATCAAAGAGAAAAAACAAGGGAGGGGAGGGAAAAGAACAAAATAAAGCAATAGAAATAAGCAGCCTGGCATCGGGGCTGGTCTAACCAGAGCCGATGAACATGGGGCCTGCCCCCAGGTCTCTCTGGCCAGGAATCTGAATTCAGGAGTTAGGGATTACAGCAGGGACAAGCCAAATTCCTCGATTTCCATTTGTCTTTTGTATTTCAGTTTGGACCAAAAAAGAAAGAAAAGGGAGAGAGGGAAACTAAAAGAGAAGCAAAATCTAAAGATTGTCCAGGACGCAAAAAACAATTGGAAGAGCAAAACAACCAAAAAACCAAACAGGGAGAGGAAACAAAAGAAGGAGAATCGAACAGTTAAAAAAACCCACGGCAAACCAAACGGTAAGACAATTAGAGTGATATCTACCAGATAATGCAGTTTGTTTACCATAGCGTGTCCAATCCCTGCGTGCTTCACCGGAGATATAGGGGGATGGGGAGGAGGGGGATGTCAAAAAACAACAACAAACACAACAACAAAAGAACAGAACGAAAAGAAAAGAAAAATAAAATGACCAACTGTGAAACTCAAGGAAGGAGGAAAAAATATATATCTATATATATTTGGTTGTTTGTTCCAACCCTCCCACCTTAGGTTCAGCGAAAGTATTTGTTTAAAGAAAATTAAATTATAATGGGGGGAGGAGAAATAAAACACACACAAAAATTAAGTTCCTTCTTCTCCCCATCCGTCCCCCATCCCTCCTCTGGATTCCTCTTCCCCCTCATCCCCTCCCCGAAGAAGAGCCGTCTGCAGAGAAGGGGAACAGTTAGAGACCTTGGTTAGTAGAGAAGAAAACAACAAAAGAACTGGACCAAGAAACCAAAGACTTAAAGATGGCCGACATTCCGCAGATGAGACAGAAAGGTTAGTTCGGTTTTTCATTCATACCTTGCCCCACCTGTCCCTGCCCATCCCTTGGTCCCCTGGGTTATAAGCGTGTTAGTAACACACACAGAGTCGGCAACGGGGTTTTCCAACAGAAGGGTGAGAGAGGGAAGGCAGGGGATTAAGAAGCAGACCCAATTATGCAGTATTAGTAAGTCCTATCAGCTGAAATGTTAGAGAGTTTAGGGGAAGGAAGGGAGGGAACAAGGGCTGTGAGGAGGGATGGGCTATTGGTTGGAGCCATGGACTTACAGGTTTGTTGGCTAACTGATCAACCAGATGGCTTTCCAGAGAACTGGCTAAAGAGCGAGTTGGTGCTGGCCAACTGGCTGACCAGTGGCCATACCGGGTTAATGGATTAACCAGTTGGTGACGGGCCAGCTGGCTATCAGGCTGGAAGAAGAGTGGGCATCACCCCTGGAGAATCAAAGGACTGGCAAGAATGAAAGGCAATTTCATTTTGGAGGCAAAAGGAAGGGGTTCCCAAGGAGCATAGGAGGGACCATGGATGCCTGCTTTTCCTGGGGATGGAGAATACGCAAATCGATCCTGGGAGTCACTGAGGAGAGGGGCAGCTCCTCTGTTTTTGTTTTTTGTTTTTTTTCTTCTCATCCTTAAGAAAGGAAGAGAGAGTAAGTCGCCACCAGTACAGGGAAAAGGAAATGTTGCCCTCCATGGGCTGGCAGATGGCTCACACATTATATCAAATTATTGCAACCCTCCTCCCTCTCCTCCCCATCTCCCACCCATAGCTGACTCCTCCCACGTGTCCACCTTGACTTTTCAGAACTTTCCCCAAAAGTTCTCCAGGCTCTTCAATCACCCCAACCCCATTCTCTTACTCTCCGGGCTGCTGTCCCTCCCAGAATCAAGTGCCCACCACCACCACCTCTACCAGTCTCTAGAATTGGTAAGGCCATCCCGGCAGCACAGCCTCCTTTCATGTACACCCATAACCCCCTGAGTCTCCACTCCCCAGAGCCAGCACCAGAAATTCACTCCCCTACACCCATAAAAAGGAACCTCTAAAATCCCTGACTTCTCCCTAAGCTATAAGCGCACTCTTTCTACCCCAGTCTCTAGTGTCCCCACTCGCATGTGGCTCTAAGTTCATTTTCTCTTCTCATTGCCACAGACAGCAGCAACACCCACCTTCCAAATTATCCTTGTCTTTGGGGAGGACACGTCAGAGGCACTGAGGCAGCTTTACTTAAGAGTATTAGAGATGGAGGGACATTATTGCTTGATGCCTGTTAAATACTAAACTGTACCCCAGAGAGTGTGATTGTGAGAAGGAGAGGTATTCTAGGGACAGATCCATTAGTTAGAGAGTTGTTATAACCAGTGGGCACAGGACTAATTCAGTAAGATAATGAATAAGGGCCTCGTATAATTAAAAATAACAGAATTCAATATTTAGCAGCCAGAAGAAGTGCTGAATAACCAATATTAATTATTAGTGATGCAGAAGCAGTTTACATAGCAAGAGAAGAGTCTAATTGCAGGTGCAGTGATGGGAGCCAGGGGATAGCGTGTGATAAGAGGATTAGTACTGGCGGCTGGTAGGACTGTCATGAAATGAAGAGGCCAACTAGTCAGAACAAGGAACAATTAGCTTCAGGGCAGCTAAACAACCAGACCCAAAAAGGTAAGTGTTGTCTGGTTTCACTGCCCTAGTCAAACAAGGCAGGAAGAAAAAGGCATTGGAGGTAAAAATCCAACTACTACTCTTTGAGTTAGAACTGGTTGTGGAGAATAAAATAAGATTTAAATGTTTTCAACTTTAAGAAGAAGATTCCATTTTAACAAGTAGAACAGCAAATTAAGAATCAGGACTGATGGCCGGGTGTGGTGGCTCACGCCTGTAATCCCAGCACTTTGGGAGGCTAAGGCGGGTGGATCACGAGGTTAGGAGATCAAGACCATCCTGGCTAACACGGTGAAACCCCATCTCTACTAAAAATACAAAAAATTAGCCAGGCGTG
>NW_012104587.1:3592125-3596114 GCF_000951045.1 Mandrillus leucophaeus
AAAAAAAAAAAAAAAAAAAAAATCAGGACTGAGAAGAAAGAGATGTGAGTTCTAACCCTTGGGCCTTCCACAAATTTGATGAGAGATCCAGCCTTCCTCTTAAAAATAGTAGGGTTGGAGTAGATGAGATGGGGCCCCTCTAGACCTAAGGATTATGGATCCAGACCCAGTCCAATGGAGATCGGGCTTATGGGGTCAATTGTCGTGAAATACTAGAATGCAGCTTCCACCGGAACCCATTCCTGGTAGCCTGGGACACAGCACAGGGAAGGGGTACACAGCAGCCTAGGCCTTCCCAATGGCCAGGATCTGGAGAGCTGAGGCTTCAGAATAACAGATGAGCAACGAAGGCTTTATCCCCATTCACAGAAACAGCTAGAGAGCTCCTGGAGCCTAGGAGCACAAGCATGACAACACATGATGAATGAGAAGGGTATCAAAGTCACAGAGGGGAGAAGTCAGGCATCATATCAAGTGGTCATTTTTACCAAGTCTTTCTGACTCAAACACCAGCTCTGGGAATTCACCAGGCAGAAAGGAGAGCCTCAGGACAAAACTATACCCCATCTCCACCTTGAAATCTGAGTGTAGCTCCAGCCCGCTCAAGAAAGCCAAGAGAGGGGAATATTTACATAAATCATAAAAATCTGGGGTGAAGACAATCTGTGGAGCTTGAGTAAAAGAAGCTCAAGACGAAGAGAAGAGCAACCCACTCCATTTGCACATAAGAGGGACCCATTTTTCAGAGATACAAGCAGAACATTAAAATGGCTTCAAGATCTGAGAACATCCAAGAATGACAGAAGCACAGGACAAACCCCAGCCTCTTTGCATTTTGCACCAATGACAACAACCAGGCCCTCATTCGGAGGCAGAGGAACAGAGTGGTTTCAAAGTCAGACTTCCAACTCCACCACTTCCTAAATGGATAACCTTGAGCAAGTTCTTTAATCTTCTGTGTCAGTAAAATGGGAATAATATCTCCACCTCACAGAGTTGTCATAAAAATTAGGTGAGATAGTAAAGACAGTGAGATCCTTGAGGCCAGGGGCTAGTGGGGAGAGACGTTACAGTGCGATCTGAGAAGCGCTGTGACAGAAAGATAAAGTCCCGAGGAAATTTAGAGGAGGGACCAGGAGAGGTGTTCTTCTGGTCTTGTAAAGTGAATTAGGGTCGGGCGCGGTGGATCATGCCTGTAATCCCAGCACTTTGGGAGGCTGAGGTAGGTGGATCACTTGAGGTCAACAGTTCAAGAGCAGCCTGGCCCACATGGTGAAACCCCATGTCTACTAAAAATACAAAAATTAGCTGGGCATGGTGGCAGGAACCTGTAATCCCAGCTACTCAGGAGGCTGAGGCAGGAGAATCACTTGAACCTGGGAGGCAGAGGTTGCAGTGAGCCGAGATTGCGCCATTGCACTCCAGCCTGAGAGACAAAGTGAGACTCTATTGCCAAAAAATAAAATAAAATAAAATAAGTAAAAAAGTGAATTGGAGGGTTTTTTCCCAAGAGGACAAGAAGTAGTTCAGTGCTCACACGAAGTAGTTAGATCTGCTACTTTTGGACATGGGTCCTCGCGTCCAAAACCTTACCAGTTGTCTTCAAGAAAGAGACCAAATGGATCAGAAAAAAACTACTAGGAAAACAACTACAAACACTCAATAGTTGCTGATATTAAGCCACTAATTTGCTTACCATCTAGAAGTACAGATAAGGAATGACCACAAATATTGACAACACAGGCAGAATGTGATGAGAGGGCTCAAATACACGTTTCCAAGGGCTCAAAGAACATAGCCAAGAAGGAAGGTTGGCTGGAGGAATGGATCAAGGAAGGTTTTATGAAGATGGTGGCATTTAAGCTGGGCTTGAAGGATTGAAAGAAACACAACTAATTCGTTCCAGGCACTGTGTTGAGTGTTTTAAGGCAATACCCCAGTTAGTCATCAAAAGGCTCATTCTCACTTTGCTGATGAGGAGCTGAAGCTCACAGAAGTTGTATAACTTGCCTAAAAACACTCAAACTATTGGCAGAGCTGGGATTTGAACCTGGTCTTTCTGACTCAAACCTCAGATCTAGGATTTCACCAGGCAGAAAGGAGGGCAAATGAGTGGTGTCTGTAGGAGAACTGTGAAAACAAAGGGAAAAACTAAGAAAGTTGGCATGGATGAGTATGGAGAACAGCACAGCAGGCCCTGAGACAGGGTGTATGCCATGCCAGAGAGGGAGAGAGGCCTGAGCAGGAAGGAGAGGAAAGGAATCTAATTGCCTGATGGACTCCACCCCTGGGGACTCCATCCTTAGGGGAATGCATTCCTAAGGAATGCATTCCTAGACTCCCAGGGGTCTCCTCATCCTTAGTGACTCCATCCTTGGGGACTGCATGCTTGGGGACTCCATCTTTGGAGGGCTGCATTCTTGGTGGACTCCACCCTTGAAGACTGCATGCTTGTGGACTCCATCCTCGAGGACTGCATCCTTGGTGGACTCCAACCCTGGGGACTCCATTCTTGGGGATTCCATCTTTGGCTATTCTATCCTTGGGGACTCCATCCTTGGCAGATTCCATCCCTGAGGACTGCATCTTTAGGGTACTCTGCCCCTGGGGGACTCCATTATTGGGGAATCCATCCTTGGGGACTCCATTCTTGGGGACTCCATCCTTGGCAGACTCTATCCTTGGGGACTCCATCCTTGGCAGACTCTATCCTTGGGGACTGCATCTTTAGGGGACTCTATCCTTGGGGACTCCATCCCTAGGAGAATGCATCCTTAGGAGACTCCATCCTTGGGGACTGCATCCTTGGGGACTCCATCCTTGGGGACCACATCTTTGAGGGACTCCATCCTTGAGGACTGCATCCTTGGCGATTCCATTTCTGGGACCTGGAGGAGCTCCTGAAAGCCTCTGCAGCAAGGAGAGGAGTTATCCAAGCTGGGCAGGAGGAAGCACCATGTGATATTTGGATAGCCAGCTTGTCTTCCAAATTTGGTGCTGGCTAATGAGGAAATGGGTTTGCACACTGCTTGCATGGTGGTGGGAGGCAGTTAGGAAGCATACTGGGTATGGAAGGAGAGTGGGCCCAGGATTTAAAATAGACCTCGGGGAATCCTCAGAGGTAACAATTCCTGCCAAGATCCTCCAAGAGACACCTCCAGTCACAGTGACCTCGAGGGCTGGATTTGAAAGGAGAGAAAGGAGAGAGCAAGACACTGTCTCATCAGGTGCCCCTGGTCCTAACTGCTATGTTCTGAGAGCCTCTAGATGATTCCAGGGATAATTACCAAGTCCAAGGGAAAAAGGGAAATTCTGCCTCCTTCCAGTCTTTGGAGCTGGCCTTTGACCCACTCCCATGGCTGCAGAAGCAAAGGGAATGGAGACCCCTCAGTGCTGGTTCTCAGGCAGGTCCTCCCCAGAAGGCCATCTCCCTGACCATTCTAATCAAATGAGAAAAATAACCTGGAAACCACAGTGTTCTCAGATCCTGGCCCTCTATCTTATTAAGGCTGAAGACAGATGTCATTTCTCCCTGTCCTTGCTCCTGGCCCACCAAACGTGGGGGAGACAGAATATTGATTCAAATCACTCCACCCATCATCACCCTTCTTATCACATAAGTGTTGTTCCAATCCCAGGATGTCACCCAGACACTACAAAAACTTGATTGAGGCCGGGTGTGGTGGCTAACGCCTGTAATCCCAGCATTTTGGGAGGCCAAGGCAGGAGGATCATTTGAGGTCAGGAGTTCGAGACCAGCCTGGCCAATATGGTGAAACCCCATCTCTACTAAAAATACAGAAATTAGTTAGGCATGGTAGCAGGCACCTGTAATGCCAGCTACTCGGGAGGCTGAGGCAGGAGAATCACTATAACCTGGGAGACGGAGGTTGGAGTGAGCCGAGATCATGCCACTGCACTCCAGCCTGGACGACAGACTGAGACTCCGTCTTTAAAAAAGAAAGGAAGGGAGGGAGGGAGGGAGGGAG
>NW_012104587.1:3596221-3609885 GCF_000951045.1 Mandrillus leucophaeus
GGAAGGAAGGAAGGAAGGAAGGAAGGAAGGAAGGAAGGAAGGAAGGAAACTTGGTTGAGTAGGGCTTCTCCATATCAGCACTACTGACAATTTGGGGTTAGATAATTCTTGGTTATGAGGGCTGTCCTGCAAACTGTAGGGTGTTCAGCATCATTCTGGCCTCTACCCATGAGATGACAGTGGCACCCCCAAGTTATGACAGCCCAAAATGTCTCCAGATATTACCAAATGTCTCCCGGGGAGCGCAACACAATTGAGTGACTGAGAAACACTGCTCGAGGGACACAAGATCCAATAAATTACTCTTTGAGGCCAGGAAAAACAGGCCCATGAAGGGCCTGGTGAGGCTGAACTTGGCCACAGTCTAGGCCTTGAGTGAGGGCAGTGGAGCCAAAGCATGGCTCTGAGGCTGACCTTCCCCTAGTAGCCATGACGACCAAGAGAGGACTGCTTGTCTGCAGCTCCAACACTTCATATTTATGGGTGTGGACTGGAGTCAAGAAATTCCCCCAGAATCCCTTTTCAAAGAGAGTGCCCAATCAAAGTCTTTAAGCAGACACCCTCTGTGGACCTCAGGACCTGCTTTAGGGTCCATATGACTGCCTCTGCTTTGAGCCTTCTGGTAGAACAATCCAGGGGAAGAGGTTTCCATCAGTTACCAGCTTGGACTCTCAACTACGGGAACCCCAGGAAGAAGCAACCAAGGGTCACTGTCTACACTCAGCACTACTGAGACCGAGTGTCTCCTCCTCTGTGTGGCTTTCCCACCTCCCCTAGCCACAGACCTCTCCCTCGTCTTGGGTATCACTCTAGTCGTAGGGTGTTTAAGGTTTCTGCTGTTCACTTGGCACTGGCATGGCTTTGCTCTGCTCACTTTTAACAGACTCATCTTGTCTCCTCAAGAGCTGAACTCCTGGAAGGGCAGGGACCATGTCTTTTTTCCCCGCTCTGTTCCCAGTATGGATGTGCCATGTACTTTTTGGTCATATGATGCATGGGGACTCTGAACTTGGAGCATCTTACCGAAGTCAGTACCAGGTGACAGCACTGGTCATAGAGAGAGCAAAGCGAGCAGAAAGCACCAGAGGCAACTCCTCCATACTCCCCAATAAAATGTGTGTGGCATCTGAAACTGTCACAAATGCACATGACACACTCAGGTGCACTCGGTAATGACAACGCGGGACAGCCTTCTGATTGGGTAAAGGGATGATTTGACAAGAAGAGGAGCCCTGCATTGAGAAGTGACTCCACCAAGCACGTCACTCTCTGAAACGCAGGGGCCACTAAGAATAGGCACATTAGTAGGAGCCCGGCTGCAACAGGTAGTGGCAGGTCTGAGGAAAAGCAGCAGGACTAGCTACTGCGTTCTCCTGGCAAGGAGAAGTGGCATTAATGAGGAGGTATCCCCACTAGATCATCACTGATGAAATCAGAACAAGTAAGAAGAGTGGGAGGCCAGCCAAGATCCTGAGCCTACTGACAAGCCTTTCAGCGGGAGGAAGGGGACAAGAAGGAGGATGACAGGAGGAGAGACGGAAAGTTAGCCACCACACCGCTAGAACCAGGAAGTTCAGAGAAGATAACTAGGAAGAGACTGGCCAGAGGCCTTTGGAAAGGAGAAGAGGACCACTGCTAAGAGGAACTGTCTGGTGGGAGCAGCCGGGAACAGGAGCTCCTGTCTGCAGGAACCAATGCAGCAAGGTCTCTGAGCACCTGTATGGGCTCGCCCGGGAGCCGGAGGAGGCAGAAAGCAAGCCATGGATGCTGGGAGGGCCTGGCAGCCCTCCCAAGGGCTGAAAGAAAGAGAAGGAAAAGAAGGGCATGTCCTGCCCAAGGAGATAAGGGGCCAAGCCCCCCCTCTGGTCCTGCTCTCTGTCACCCACCTGCTACGCCACCACCTCACTGGCTCCATCTCTGCCTCTGCCCTAAAAAATCCTCGGCTGGGGGCAGAACACATCTTGCCCCCACACACAACTCAGGCTTGCCTTCATGCTTTGCTGCCCAAGTGTTGGGACACCCTCATCTTCTCCACCAGGCCAAAGCCTGCCCACTCCACAGGAGCCCCTCCCCACCCCCTGGCACCCAGGCACACCCATTCAGGCACTGGCTCACTCCTCCCATCTCCTGAATTGCCCTCCTGCTAAATCACCTGATTTCTTAGCCCCAATCCTTGAAAGCCCAGCTGCTCCCAACAATCTGAGCCCAGTCCTTCCCCTGCCCTCAGGCTCCTGCCCAGGGGCAGCTCTGGAGCCTCCTCCTAACTCAGCTCCCTAGTCTCTGAAGCCTGCCAGCCACTGCAGCCTTATGTTGGGACCCTCACAGCCCCAATCTCTGTTCTTCTCCAGAACCACACCTCACTGCCCAGCCCTGATCCCTCCATCACAAGCTCCCGGCAGCCCCCTCTCCCAACCCCCGTTCTGCCCCAGATATAGCTAATCCCTGGCCTTCTTCTCACTCCCCCTACCTGGCGCAGGTTTCGGGTGACCCGGACGTCGTGCCAGGCGTTGTCGTTGAACTTGCCATTGACGGGTTCCACAAGGGCCTCGAAGGCACCTGAGCCTAGGTTGATGACCAGCCAGACAGCCCCAGACTTGAGGGACAGGTTGACGTAGTCGGCCGACTTGCCTGTGTGCAGCATCAGGCCGTTGCGTTGCAGGGTTCGGAAGGCCAGCGTGATCTCGTCAGTGCTGCTCTGGATGGGGTTGTGTGACAGGTCGTAGCAGAAGAACTCATTGCCTTTGAAGGTCGCCACAAACTCCTCCTTGCCTGGATGCCATGGTGTGGGGAAATGGGAGAAGGCTGAATGGGGTAGGGTATGCCAGTGCTTCCCTCTCCCCTCCAGCAACCCAGGCACTGGTCCTGGGCACCAGGAGCCCAGAGGTCCCAACCTGTAGCTTTAGGCCCCTTTCCCTCCCTTGGCCTGTCAATCATCCTCTCGGGACCCTGCCGTCTCTGCTGTCAAAAGTCAATGTCCCCCGTGTCCATTTCCAAACCAGGAGGCTGCTAAGTGGCTCCCATACTGACAGCTGACAATTACTCTGCCACAGGATCCGGCAGAGCAGAGGGTGCTCACTGTCTCCTCCCCAGCTACCTTCCCATCGGCCACTCCCTTTAACAAAGGGACATAGAAGGGAAATAAGAGGCTCTGCCTTACTTTTCCCTGGGTGCTCCTCCCATATGGCAGGGTCCACAAGGGCCTCCTACGCACAGCCCACCTCCCTTCCTGCCCCTCCTCCAGCGATGGCCAATCTCAGTGCCTGAAGACAGTTTCAGCCTCACCATATGGGATGGTACCAAGAGGCCTGCTGTGCAGCAGGGAGTAGATGAGGAGAATGGGAGGTGGGGGAATGGGGGAAGGGTCAGGAAGACACACAGGAAGGCAATGCAGGTGACAGGGATATGCACCGGATAGCAACAGGCCACCAGGCAGAGCTCACATGGGTGGCCACCGCCCCAGCTATCACCTCCACCCCCAGCTCCCTACTCCAAGCCAAGGACAGTGCAGACAGGCCCAAGGTGGAGAGCAAAGAGTGCCTGGATGTGACCTGTGTGTGCCCAGAGAGTGACAGGGCAAGGGCAGGCCTGGGCCTCGTGTGTGCGCATATCTGTGTATGTGCATGTGTGTCCGTAGGCACCTGGCACAGGGCCCTTCCACTGGCACTTTTTAAGCAGAAGCAAAAACTGCTGGGAGAGCCTGAGGGATTGTCAGCATTCTGTAAGCTGGTAACAAGTGAGAAGACAATGACTCCGTAGTACCAAGAAGTTGAAGTTTCCGTCCAACACCAGCACAAGCCAGAGTGCAAGCAGAGAGAGAACCGGATATGAAGTCAGGACAAACCAGAGGACCTGGGCTCTACCAGTGGCTACTTCTGGCCATTAAGCAGTGGCACACAGCTGGCCCTGCCTACCTCACAGGACAGGTGCAGGGCAAACAACACTGGCCGTGAGAGTCTTTATGAAGAGGCCAAGCTAACCAAATGCGGGAATTCTCAGTAGATGCTCCCAAGGCCCAGGCAAGAACAGGCACAATGCCAAGGTGCATGCAGGGCCACCAGGAGGCACTTGCCTTCCCCTGGTGGGGGCAGGGCTCAGCAGCAGTGCTATGTGTTGAGGCAGTGGGGTGGTGGCAGGGGGGGTCTCGGAGTGCAGATTCTGCAGATCCCCTCCCCTCCACACACAGCCTGCTTCTCTCTCTCTGGGCAGGCTGCCCACAGCCTCTGTCCTCACTGCCTCCGGATGCCAAGGCACCAGCTGCTGCCCCTGAGCCTGGCACAGCACTCGCTGCAGCTGGCAAGGCCCGGTTTCCTGAGGCCACAGGGCAGCAAGGCTGGTGGGGGCCTGGGCAACATCGGGACAGTCTGAATCCCTTCCTCTGTCTACTTAGGGTACCAGTGGGGAGGGCCAGAAAGCAAAAGTGAGGACCCCAGCAGAGACAAGAGGGGAAAGCAGGGAAGAATGGCAAGGAGGAGAGAGGTGGGGCAGAGCCGGGGAAAGGTGAACCATCGCAGAGACAGACAAGAAATGAAGAAGGCTCAGGACTGTGAGGGAGCAAGAGGGGATGAGCGCGGCTATCTGGATAAAGGAGTAAGCCCTGCGGGGACAGGTACAGGAGATGGGAAAAGAGCCAGAAATGAAAGTGGACAGGGACCTCTAGGGAACAGAAGCCAAGGCTTTCTGGGGCCTTGCTGTTTCCATAGCAACGAAGCCTGCTGCCCAGGCACTGGGAGAACCAGGGGGCTCAAGGACCAGAAAAAGGAATGTGTTTGACCTTGGTTTTGCCACATGTACTAGTCCCAACCAGAAGCCACTCCTCCCACTCCCTCACCTTCACTGCAGTCAAAGAAAATATCATTAAAGAGAGTCAAACAGAAAGAAAGAAAAGAATAAGGCAACCGTGTGAAAAAGTGATTCGGACAGAACAAAAGAGGCCAGCAAAAGGGAAAGAGGCGGGTCTAGGGCTGGACCGTGGCTGCCAAGGCCAAGTAGAGAAATGAGGCCATTCCTCAACTCCTCAGCTCTGCCTCCAGTCTCCTGGGGCAGGTGGCAAAGCTAGCTACTCCGGAACCTGCGCCTCCACGGGCTCCAGTCCCTTTGCCACCAGAGACCTGGGTCAGCCCAGAGACACCAAGAGGCCTGAGGAGCAGCCAAAGAGAACCTGAAAGCCTTTGAGAAGAGGGACAGAAAAGAGATGAGCAAAAAAAAGAAAACCAAGGATGAGCAAGTGTGGAAAGAAAACCCGAAGATGGTGAGGAGAGAGAGAGAGAACCTGAGTAGGGGAGGTCGGGGCATGACTTCAAGGTACTGGTGGAGGGATTCTACTGGGGTGAGCCTGTGGGGGCGACCAAGGGGCTCAGCAGAGCACAAACCAGATCTGGGCTGAACAAGCCCTGAAGCACCAGGGGGCGCTCTCCCCCATCTCGCCGCTCTGGCGCGATTGGGAACTACAACTCCCAGCAGCGCTTGCACAGTTACCGCCCCTAATTGCTCCGGACCCAGGAAGGAGGATAATAGCTGATGCTCGTTTATCTCCCACAGTTGGGGAGTCTGTAGCCCTACAAGTGTCCCCAGTGAAGATGAATGTGGCTAGAGACTAGTTGTGGTCCTGCATTTCTAAGTACCATGCATGAGGGACAGAGCAGCTGCCTCCTTTCCAGGCCCAGTTCCCAGACCTCCTCTGGGAAGGTCTCCAGCGCCCCCCTCCGCCCTCCCTACTCTCGAGCTCTACAGCTGTCTGTTCTGCTCACTTGGCACTTATTGCCTAGTAACATCTTGTACTGCTCCCTGGAGAGGAAATGTGATGTGAGAAAGAAGACCTGGGCGCTAGTGCTGGCTCCACCACCAGCTTTGTGACCTTGGCTTGTCACAAAGCTGGGCTCTAAGTCCCAGCTTCCCCCTCTGGAAAATGGAGCTGATCATCAAGAACTGCACAGGCTGCTGTGGGCATCTCAGAAAGAGAAAGTGCAGTGTCCAGCTTCCTCAACTGTAAAGCATCCCACAAATAAACGATTCATGCCTGTTGGTGACTTTCTGCCAGTGTGCTGCCTCTCCCTGTGTCTCCTCTCTTTCTCAAGGATTTTTTTTTTTTTTTTTTTTTTTTTTTTTTGAGATGGAGTCTCACCATGATGCCAGGCTGGTTTTGAACTCCTGGCCTCAAGCGATCCTCCCACCTCGGCCTCTCAAAGTGTTGGGATTACAGGCATGAGCCACCGTGCCTGGCCTCAATGAATAAACTAACTCCTCTCAAAAGAGCCTACACTTTTCATATACTTTGCATGAACCATACTTTATTGTAGTTATTTGTTAGAACATCAATCAGCCCCTTGGGAACAGAGCCTCTCGGCTCATGTAAGATAAATTTGCTGAGCACACGGCTACTTACGTGCCAAGAGCTGTGTAAAGGACCAGGGGCATAGGAACAAAAATATCCAATCCCCGGCCTCAGGGAGCTTGGTCTAGTTTGGGAAGCAAACAGGTAAAGTGACAGTTATGATACAGTGTGATGAGCCTTCTAGTGGAAGTGTGGACAAAGGAAACACCAGAAGTGACCAGGTCCGCCTGGGGTGTTCAAGGAGACTTCCAGTGTGGATGGCCTGGCTGCTTTTTTAAGAGTCAGACAAAAGAGACACACCAAGTCATTGGAGAGAGGACAAGGATGGCAGAAATCCAGGCAAACAGAAGAGCAGACTAAAGAATGGAAATAGGACTCCATAGCCCCAGTGCTTGGCACCCACTGGAGTTCCTTGAGGACTATGTTATAGTGGCTTACAAACTTCTTAGGAAAGAGATTATCTTAAGAGAGGCAGCTTCAGTACAGAAAAAGGAGCTAGAGCCCCCAAGCAGGCTTAAAGGCCCTGTGCTGGCCACAGCTCCCAACCAGAATCTCTCTGGACTGGGCACCTAGCAGGCTTCCAGAATTTGATGGTTAAATTGGGGTTGCCCTGCTGCCTGGTTGCCTTACCAAAGAAACAGACACTTCCGAGGGATCAGCCTGAACAACTGCCACAAAAAAAGATACCTGTGTTCTACAAAGAGGTCATCAGAACAACTGGGCTTTGCGAAAGAAATGGAGGTGTGTGGCCCTTCACACCAGGGCAGCTAATGGGGCCTTTGGAATGGCACTCACGGAGCAGGCCCATCAGTTCCCACAGGCCTCAGAGAGGACAAGGGGATGTGCCTGCATTGACTTGGCTTCCCCCCAGGAAGCACAGTTAGCCTGCAGCAGGATGAGGGCTAGGCTCTCTAGGGACCATGGGGATCACTGACCTTTTGTTGGCTGGTGCACATCGCCGGCTCCTCCTCTCCCGGCCCCCCCCTCGGAGAACAGTAAGGACCCTACTGGAGAAGCAGAATTGGGGAGTCAGGCACAGGGGCTACCGAGCCAGTCCCTCCCCAGCCTTGAGGGGATGAAGGGCCCTCTCCAGGGTGGAGGTGCTGCTTGCAGGGACTTTTCTGGGGACTCCCTTGCCTTCAATACCTCTAAGGAAGGAGCTGCTTGACAAACCAAGGACGATCAACCCCACAGACCCCATCAGACTCATGATCACCGACTTCCACTCTTTGCCTGGGGCAGGGAGACTGGGCAGAGGAACAGAGGCCTCACCATGAGTGCAGGATCCTTCCTTCCCCACAGCAGGCAAACAGGCCAGCCCTCAGCACTGGAGGCCCCCAGTTCCCCCTTCCAACTGCCCGCTCCTTCTCCTAGCCTCCTTCATGAGGCACATTCTCCCCACCACTCTGCAACTTTGCTCACACCCTTTATGCTGGGTCAAGCTCACACTTTCCAACTCGTTCAAAAGCCTGACACAGGCACCCCTCTCCTCCAGAAACCTCTCCAGATTTACACCCCAAGCTCCTCTTCTGTTCTTTCCTGTCCTTGAGGCTCTCACTACACCTTGAGGCCATCCACACCTGCTTCATTCAACACAGCAAGTGCTCAGAAGCTCACCCTCGTCCAGTTCTTTGCCAGTTAGACCCCAGAGCTTCCCAGAGATTTCCAGGGGCTTCCTGTAATTCCTGTCTGTTCTTCATCCCACCATCGTGCCTACAAAAGGGCTGTGCACGTCAAAGGAGATCCTGCCTGGAGCTCAGCCTGGATGTGGGCAAGCCCTTTCTCAGGAGTTATTTCTCACTCCCCACCACCCTCCTCATCAGCAGCACCTGGGCCTCAGTCCAAAGGCCCTGGTGGGCACATGTTACCATGTCTGGGTTCCAGGCTGGCTTGAACTCTTCACCCCACCTCTCCCCCGGCCAGTGAACCTGTATACTCAGCACCTGGCTTCCAGGTACCCAGCCCTACTTCCAGATCCACAGGATGGCTTCAGGATGAGAAAACTCAGTGATGAAGGGGAAAAGTCCCTATATGGGCTCTTACTCTAACCCCAGTTGCAAATCCCCAAACTTGAACTAGAATAATACTTGAGCTGTGGAACTTTCCAGGGGGGCTTTCTGAGATCCTTTGGGAGGGGCTTCCCTTATGACAAAGGGGAGCCACAGCCAGCACCCATAGAACCAGGCACTGAGAGGCAAGAAGGATGTGAGTGAACCAACCAGGGCTCCTACTGCAGATTCTCCATTTGGGACTTCCTCTTTCCCCACACTTCTTGCCATAATTTCACATCCCTGCAAGACTCCAAGGCCTCTACCTCCCCAGACCTAAATCCAACCCAGATTTCATATCTATATGAGTTTCTCCCTGTAGCCCAATCTTGGTCCTGCCTACAGGCTAAGGACCCCACTCTGTTCCTCCGTAAGATAACCCCCCAACAGAGGGCTGAACTGGGCAGGTCCAACAGTACCAAAGGGTCTGGAAGGTCAAAACCCTGAGCTCAGAGAGAATCAGTGACAGCAGAGGGCTGGAGCAGGCCAGAGCTGGAGGAGCTCAGACAGGACTCCTGGGTTCTGTCTCCAGGTTTACTTAACACCAGGGCTCTCAAAGATGGCAGGCACTTAGTCAAAGGAGTGCTAAAATTAAATGCCTAGTCCCAACCATACCACCAATTAGGGCTGTGGAATCACTAACGAGTCATTTCATCTCTCTGGTCCTCAATGGCATCATCTGTCAAATAGGGTTAAGAGATGTTCAATGTAATCCCAGCACTTTGGGAGGCCGAGACGGGCGGATCACGAGGTCAGGAGATCGAGACCATCCTGGCTAACACGGTGAAACCCCATCTCTACTAAAAATACAAAAAAAGCTGGGAGTGGTGGTGTGTGCCTGTAGTCCCAGCTACTCGGGAGGCTGAGGCAGAAGAATGGCGTGACCCTGGGAGGCAGAGCTTGCAGTGAGCTGAGATCGCGCCACTACACTCCAGCCTGGGTGACGGAGCGAGACTCCGTCTCAAAAAAAAAGAGACGTTCAAAAGACACAAGGGTGAAGGCGTGCGGGTGGGCAGGGTGTTGGGAGTGCACACTGTGGAAAGGCAGAGACCCTACAACTCTACTCCCATTCCCTTCTAGTCATGGATGGGGGCCTCCCACAGTAGCAGGGTGAGGGTAATGAGACTGCCTAAGACCCTCTTTCTCCAGCCTATGCTTTTCTCTTGTTACTTAGGTCCATAGAAAAGAAAGAATGGTTAGAATGAGTGGAAGGAAATCAAACACCACCATGAGAAAGAAAAAAAGCAAGATATACTACCAGGAAAACGCAAAAAAAATGGTGACTGGAGACAACGGCAGGAGTTCAAACATCTCTTGATGTCAGAAACCAAGGTGAGATGTAGGTGGATGGAGTGCTTCAGGGTGGGCAAAGGAGAGGGGAGCATACAGACAAGGGCAGGCCCCCACCCCCACCCCAGCACCCCCCAAATAAAATTAAGAAATGGCAAAGGAAGTGGGTAGGAAAGGAAGGAAGGTGTCAGGACAGGTGGAGGAGGGGAAGGGGACAGGGGAGGGACAGGGAGAAGAACAGAAAATCCAGGCGCAGGTTGGGGGCAATCCAATCCAATCCAAACCAAACCAAAACTTCAAACCATACCTTCGCTGTTTAACGTCAGGTGAGCCGGACCTTGGAAAGGGGAAGGAGAGAAAGAAAGAAAGAAAAAAAAAAGAAGAAAAAAGAAAGAAAAGGGGAAAGAAACAAAGAAAACACAAGTCATCAAAATCAGCCAGAGAGAAGGGAGAAAAAAGCTTTTGCTGCCACAATTTAAAAACCCTTTTTAACTTGTGACAGACATCGGGGGGGAGCCCCAGCCCAGGAGCTGAGGAGAGGGGCCCGATGCCGAAACAGCGGGTGGAGGGCACAACAGGGGAAGAGAGAAAGAGAGATTAGGGGCTTCAGAGAGGGTGAAAAGGGTACAGGCAGAACCGGAGGAAGGAGGGGGCGGGGAGTCGCTGCAGGGGGGGAGAGGAGATTTTGGTTTCTTTTTTTCTTCTTGCCGGAAAAAAAAAAAGGAAAAGGAGGAGAAGCATTAGGCTGGGAGGGTTGCTTTTTCCTTTTTCTTTTTTTCTTTTTTTTTTTCTTCCGGGAGGCGGAGAGAAAAAAAAACGGTCAACGAGAAAAACGATTCAGATGGAGGAGAAAATAAAACACGACACAAAAATCAAAGCCACCTGGAGAGAGAGAGAGTGTCCTGTTAGCATGGGATTAAGCGGGCAAGGGGGCCTCCAACCCCCCAGCACCCCTAATTCCAGTTACCCCTAGGATGCTGACAGAAAAGGGGGAAAGATGGGGGGTATAAAGAACCCGGGCCTAAAAGGATCCCCCACTAAAGCGGGGTTTGGAAGGACATCTGTTGGGTTCTAATCCTCCCAGCTACCCTTCCCAATAACCTCTGTAGGGATAGTAGGGACCCTGCACACCTGGGTTCTAAGAGGAAACTGGGGTTCAAGAGGACAAAATTAGTGAGGAAGCAGGTAAGAGAAGGTAGAATCTACGGAGACACTGAGAGACTGGGCTCAGAGCTCTCAGACAGCAAGGTCCAAAGAGGACAGCCAAGCCCTATGGGAGGAGGCCCAGCTCTCTGAAAGGTCTAAGTACATCATTCATAAATTACAGACCCCCTTTCTCTGGCCAGGACCTCTCTCAAATGACCCAAAAGCTGGATTTTGAAAATAGAAAATGGACTGATAGGAAGATCAGCTGGATTTCCATCCAGAATTACACTGGCCCCTTGAGACAGCCTTGTCAGCCCTAACCCAAAGTATCCCTCCCCAGCCTTAGTGGGAAGGAATCTGGCCCACTGGATCAGTACCCTTGTCCCCAACGGGCACCAGCCAAGGAACGCACTCTCCTAGAGAGGCTGGCAGCACCAGGCCCCACAGCTGGTCTGAGACCCCAGGGCTCCCTGAGATGTCCAGCCAGCTCCACCAAACCTCAGAGCCCCCTCCTAACCCTAACCCCAGCCCCACTCACTCCCCTGTGGTGTCTGGCCAAGAGGGTAGGAAAGGGAACAGCCCTGCAGTGCCACTGTCACCCTTGGAAACCAGCCCCACTGCTGTGGCAATGAGATGTTAACCCTAGGGATAGAAAGCTGGGGCCAGGATGGAAGTAGCAAGGTTAAAGAGTTACGAGTATTTCTGAGACGAAGCTGGGGGCCAGGATGCCTGGGTTCCAAGAGGAAAGGCAGTGAGGAGGCCAGGAAGGACATGGCCAGATGGTTCACATTTCCCTCTTTGCCCCATCTCTCTAGAGTAGTATTGGTTTCTCCCCATGTCTGAGTCTGAGGCCACTTGGAGGAGGAGGCCACAGCCACTGAGGGCAGCCTTAGGACTGAACAGCTCTTGGGAGGACGTAGGTTTTTATCCATGACACAGGTAAGGACCCAGGCATTTGAACCGAGTCTCCTCATTCCTTACTCTGAATACCCTCCTACTCTGCCACCAACCCTTTCCCCAAGAACTACCAGCATCTCCGTCCAAACCCCCTAAACCCAGGACCCAGACCCAGAGCCCTCAACCCACATCTGACATTCCCTGTCAGAAGCAGCCTTGCTCTCAGGCTCCCACCCTTGAGAATCCAGGCCTCTGCCCACCCCCAGCCCAGGAGCCAGGTGCCCTGTGAACCCACCCTCTGTCTCCCACAGGCCTGACTGCTGCTGGGGGAAGCCACATCTCTCTCTCCCAGACCCTTCCACTGCCCAGCTCCTCGCCAGCCTCATTAGCATTCGGCAGTCTCCCTCTGTCACCACGGCAACCAGCTGCTCAGCTCCCTCAGGCGTGACAGCACCAGCCATCTTGGTGAAGGGGAGGCTGGTTCCCTTCCTGTCTACCCCTGGCTCAGCCCCAGCTGGCCCCAGGGTTTTCTCCCTAAAGTCTGTCTCCCCGCTAATCTGAAATCTCTGCTCCCTCCTCCTGGCCCCCAGCCCCACTGGGGTATTCACTTCCCCACATCCACCTGTGACATCAGCCCCTCCTCCCACCACTGGAGAAGAGACTGGCAGTGATGGATGGCATTGCCAAGGGTCCCTTCCTAGGGCACTTTATCCGGCTACTTCTGGTTCTCTTTGCCCTGCCACAAGAGGGTGGGAGGAAAAAGGAGGTGCTCGGCAGGGGCTGCAAAGCAGGATCTTGGGGTTCCTGGAGAAAGCTAGGCCTTGGGCAAGTGTCAAGCGGGAAGAGGGTGAAGGTACAGAGGACTCCTTAGAGATATAAGGAGGGCTGCAGGGTCCAGAGCACAGTGCCACAGAGGAAGCCCCCAGCCCACCCACGTGGAACCACGACCTGCTAAGCCCACCTCCCCACCTTCAGTCTCATCCCCTAACTCTCCTACTGAAACCCCAGAGAGGACCACCATCAAAAGAAAGATGGTGATAGGTGACAAGGTTAAGAGACACAAAAGCAGGCACAAAGACATGTCACAGAGTGACATAGAGATGCATCAGACTCCTAGGTGTGTATACACACACATACACACACACACAGCCACCAATACGCAGCCCTGCACAGCCACTGACATGCAGGCACCCACAGTGCCACCTCTAAACCAGCAGACCACCACGCCACCCAAAGAAACAGTGAGGTGGCATCCACAGGCCTCCTTCCCCATGGGTCCCCAAAGCCCAGCTTCCCTTCTTGTCCCTGTCTATCAGCCCCTTTCCTCTCCCCTACTCCCGCCAGACTCCTTCTTCCCAAGTGCCCCCCTGCCTTTCTTCTTTTGGCCAAGTTGTTCCCCATTCCTGCCCCTCCCTACAGCTTGAGGCTTGAGTCTTTCTCTTCCCACCCCTTCACTTGCCCCCTCTCCTTCCTCCATCTCTCTGCTCCTTCCTTTTTTCTCTCCTCTACCATTTTTTCCCTTTCTCTCTTCCTCCTTCCATCTCTCCCTTTGTTCTGGAGGAGACATGACATCAAGAGCAAGTAAAAGTCACATCAGCACTAAATCTTATCTCCAGCCCTCAGAAGGCTGCGTCCACCCAGACATGCAGACTCTCTCTCTGACATACACACAGAGGTAAACACTGACACACGGAGATGCAAACACAGATGCAGACACACAAAGATGCTGATGCTCTACACAGGCATACAGAAATGTGGGCCACACCACATATGCATCGATGGAGGCGCAGAGCACACCCACACACTCAGACACAAAATCATGTTACATGTACACAGCACATATCCTGAGGCGTGCACAGAGACACACAGACCAGCAGAGCTGTATAAATGTATGTGTATGCAGACATACATACACACATATACATACACACACACACACACACACACACACA
>NW_012104587.1:3613158-3613995 GCF_000951045.1 Mandrillus leucophaeus
GCCCGCCTTGGCCTCCCAAAGTGCTGGGATTACAGGTGTGAGCCACAGTGCCCAGTAATAGTTTTCTTAAGTAAACTGAATCACATTACATTTATGGGGGGAGCCGGCTAATAAAGGGGCCCTCAGGAAAACCTTTGGCTCTCGTGAAGACTGTTGTGCCAGGATTTCTTTGGTCCCAGTATGCTAAGACCCTGGTCAGTCAGCACAATTGTCTCACCAGCACCTGTGCAAATAAGGAGGCGTAGTGATTTCTAGATAATCCAACATGGCAGGTATTTCAAAACGTATTTCCACCTGCCAGAAATGTACGTCATGCTATGCTCAGGAAGTTGAAACAACCAGGCTTGGTTTGTTTCTGGCTTTGGAGAGACAGCACCTAGAAACTCACATATCTCTCTTCCTCTGCTGCCCTTTGCTTTCTGCTGATTCACCTATGTCCCTCCCCTGCCACCTCAGGCCCCTTCAGGCTTGGCCCCTGCCCTCCACATTCCTCTTACTTCTCCTCACTGTCCTCAGTGATGGCTCACTTTCGTGCTCAGAGACTCCCAAACCTGCATGGGTAGTCCCGGCCTCCTCCCTGAGTGCCAGTCCTGTATCACCATGTGTCCACCCAGCAATGTAATTGCTTGGCCAACTCTCTGACATCTAAACTCCGGCCGGGCGCAGTGGCTCACGCCTGTAATCCCAGCACTTTGGGAGGCCGAGGCAGGCGGATCATGAGGTCAGGAGATCAAGACCATCGTGGCTAACACGATGAAACCCTGTCTCTACTAAAAATACAAAAAATTAGCTGGGCGTAGTGGCGGGCGCCTGTAGTCCCAGCTACTCAGGAGGCTG
>NW_012104587.1:3616495-3619351 GCF_000951045.1 Mandrillus leucophaeus
ACACACACACACACACACACACACACATATCGGCCAGCTGGGCCCAGGGGACCTGAGGACCCCAAGGAGAAGAGATTTCCAAGAGAGACAAGTTAGACCATGGACATCACAAGGAAAATGGGTTCCAGCCCCACACTCAGGCAAAGAGCCCTTTGCTGCCTTTCTTTCCCATGACTACTGCATCCTTGGCACTTTCCTCTGCTCCTCCCCAGGGACACCCTTGCCCTCCCACTCCTCCTTCCCAGGAGAAGGGACTAGGATGCCACCTCATGCCTGCTCTGCAGCCTTCTTCATGGTGGCTATGTGAGCTCATCTTCAACACAGCCTTCAAGCCAGGACTACCTTCTTCCCGCTCTCAGTCCACCCCAGAGAAGGAAAAGAAACACAGGGAAAGCCAAACTGCTAGAGAAAGAGTCAGAGAATGACAGAAACCCAGAGAGAGCCTGGGGAAGGAGAGACACATGGTCCAGGGACAGAGTCGTAGAGAAAAGGAGGTAAAGACAGAAACTGGACAGGGAGAAGAGGCCAACAAAACAGGAGATAGAGAAAGAACAGAGAGATCTCAGAGAGAGGCAGAAGCCCTACCCTTGCCCTCTGACCTGGATGAAGGAAGAAGCAGACCACTCCTACCTAGCAACCTGTAGGGCAGCGGCTAGGGGCCTGCTGCAAGTGGCAAGTGCTGGTCACAGTGGGGCAGAGAAGCTGCCCCAACTATACACCCTCAACCCCCTACTCTGCCAGTGCACTCCACCACCCTCCAGTCCCCTGAGCCCTGTACAGTGGCACCAGACTCCAGGGCAGATTTCCCCCAAGCACAGGTTTCTGGGGCAACAGCCCACCCCAGCCTGCCCCAGCATCTGGCAAAATTGCCTTTCTAAGTTTCTTAACTTGGGCTGGGCTAAACGTTGTTACCCAATTATTTCTGGGCACTTTGGAATCCTGTCAGCCCCGTCCCTCCACCCTCACCACTCATCTCTTCCCTAAGAAGAAAGGCCAGTCAGCAGCTCCCATGAAACCCATGAAGAGGGGATGCAAGAGAGTGGGGCAAGGCAGCCAAGGGAGGACCCCAGCCATCCTTCTCCAGAGAGGCCCTAAACATGGCAGGAAAGGGAGTCCTTGGGTAGCCAACGACAGCCCCTCCTGTAGGATCCCCATAGCAACAGATCCACTACCCCAGCGACCGGGAGGCTTCACTCACCTTCCATGGGGTGCTCCTCTGCAGCCAGCGAGGTTTGGAGAAGGGAGAGGCAGAGAGAGAAGAAAAAGGAGGGCTGTTAGCAAAGGTACCACGGACAGGGGCTCCAAGGGGAGAGTGGAGTCCAAGCCCACCCAGACCCTGACATGAGTCACCCAACATGGAAGGCCCAAATCTCAAGAAACAGCTATGTTGGGGATGAGGCAGAGACAGAGCTACTCCCTGAGTCAGAACCTCACACACAGTCAGCCAGTACCCATCACACCCAAGCCTCAAGTAACATTTCAGGAAACTGAGGCCCAGGACAGGGAAGTAACCACTCAAGGTCACATAGAGAATCTGAGGCAGGGCCAAGAGTGGCAGTCAGGCTTCCCAGTTTCCCCAGACAGTCTCCTCCCCTGCGTTCCATTGCATCTCAGAGACATGGGGACACACTCACACCACTAATTATCTCACAGGGTTTACTAGAGACACACTCATGCTCAGTGACACACTGACACATATAGGCACTTAGCAATCCAGTGACACACACCATCTCACACAATTCACATATAAAGCCTCTGTACACAGGACCCAACCACCTACAGCCCCTGACCCTCCCGGGGGTGAAAAGACATCAGGACACAGAGTGAGAAAACATGATTCTGCCACACAGCACTGTGTGACTTTCATCCTATTCACTTAACCTCTCTGAGTCCCTACTGCCTCTTCTGCAAAAATGAGAGAGGTGGACTGGATAGTTTCTGAGGCCTCTTCTGACTCTGATTCTGATTCTAGGACAAATGTCTTCTTAACATCTGGATGAGGCCAAGGCTCCCCAGGCTGGATGGCCATGCCAGTGAGGGAAGAGAGTCCAAATTCAGTAGGCCACACTGGGCCCAGAGCTAGACCATGCCACATTCTTTGGACAGGCAGACCTCACCTATTAGGGCCCTGCCTGGGCCTGGCCTTGGAGCTCACCAAATGGGTCAAGGGAGAAGATGGAACAAAGAGAAGATGGAGATAATTCCTTCAACTAAGCTATAACTCCTCAAGCAGGCTGGACTCTGATCTGCTTTGTAAGAGGATGGAGGTGCCCCCAGCTCCAAACATTTGCCATGTGCCCACCTCCTGGGAGCCTTTAGATGAAGCAATAGGCAGGAAGGGGGAAACAGCACAATCTACAAACACACAAACCCAGTGGGGAAACACATACTTGCATGTGCAGGCCCCAGGATACACACTTGTGTACACACAACTATCCAGTACACACTCACGCATGCACACACTATCTCCTCCTACCTCCAACCCCATTTGGTGATATGTGTTCATTTACTCACGGAGAGGTAGCTATACTCTGAAAACAAACATAGTCATTTGTCATACCTTATACCACTCCCATAATCCACGCACATACACAGGCTGAATGCAAGCACCAATACCTGCACAGTAATCTACTACATAACACTAGACACACACACCACCACCCCACAGTGACTCCAGTGGCTAAAGACACACAGCCAGCAATGAACACAGCTCTCTTTCTATCTTCCATTTCCTAAACCTACACACACAGTCTTTCCATGTCAATATGTGTTACAAACACACTCCTTTACAACACAGAGCTGCTTCTACCGGACAGCTGCATCACCTAAAAGCTATGTATCCAATCCAATAGTTTT
>NW_012104587.1:3620576-3631126 GCF_000951045.1 Mandrillus leucophaeus
AAAAAAAAAAAAAACAAAGACATCTAAACTCCACCACTGAAGCCATTCTCGACACCTCCACTCCCACAGTCAAGTGCTTATTCCTCTGTGCTTAGCAAAGCCCCTGCTTTCAACCAGTGCTGCCTGAGCTCCCACTACATGCCCCACACTGCCCTCACAGGATCCAGAGATGCCATTAGTTAGCCATGTGCTGGGCACCGTACTGACTCTCACATGCAATGTCACACATCAGCCTCACTGCAACACTGAGCTCGGTGTTATCTATCTCCTTGGTGCAGAGAAGAATACACACCCAGGAGCGCAGAATCACCTTTGCTCTTCTCCACTGCAATCCTAGGTCATCATAGCCTCTGGCCACACCCCTTGTGCCTGGTTTCCTGCAATAGCCTCCTCTTGGTCAGTCTCCTACCCATCCCTAGCCTGACCCTTTTGGCACAGGTAACAGATATGCCTTACTAAATACTGCTGTGATGAGAACCTTTCAGTGTTTCTGATACAAACCTCTCTCCCGTGCTCTTGACCTATGTACCCATCTGCCTTTAGAGCCGCTGTCTCTGAGTGTCTCATAGGCTTCTCACACTCAATATGTCTAAGGTGGGCCTCATAACCCTCTTCTCACCCCACCAAATTCCCTGATCAAGTTAGGCACCCAGAAAGCACTTGCTCCTTTTGTCAGGTCAATCACCGGATTCTATTGGTTCCACCTTCTAAAACCCTAAAAACAAAACTAAACTCCTAGAAATCTTTATCATCCCTCCATTTCCACCGGCACTGCCCAGGCCCGGCCTTGGTGAGGCCAGGCCCTGATCAGTCCCTCTCCTTGGAACATTAATAAGCCTAGGAGATGACGCCCTCTACAGCCACTCTTTTCACCTTGAAATTCATACACCACAGCATAACAAAGTGGTCCACTCCCACCATGTTACAACCCTGCTGAAAACTTTTCAAAGCTTCTCAGTGCCTGTAGGTTAAAGTGGAATCTTCTCAGAAAATCCCACCCGAAATTTTACTGTGCCTTCCTCTAACCTCTTTTCCTGCGACAATCCAGGCTGCAACCACCCCAGCTTCTTCCTGTTTCTATAATATGCTATGTTTCTGCACATAATATTCCTTGTGCTTGAAATACTCTTCACCTACAGCTGGCTAAGAAAATCTACTCTTCCTTTAAAACCCAAGTCAAGGGCTAGCTACAGTGGTTTGTGCCTATAATCCCAGCACTTTGGGAAGCCACAGTGGGAGGATCACTTGAGCCCAGGAGTTTGAGACCAGCCTGGGCAACATAGGGAGACCCGTCTCTACAAACAAATGCAAAAATTAGCCGGATGTAATGACTCGTGTCTGTACTCCCAGCTACTTGGGAGACTGAGGTGGGAGAATCACTTGAGCCTGGGTGGTCGAGGCTGCAGTGAGCCATAATGACACCACTGCACTCCAGCCTGGATGACGGAGAAAATCTTGCCTCAAAAAAATAAATAAATAAATTATCCAGACAGGGTGGTGTGCGCCTATAGTCCCAGCTACTCAGGAGGTTGAACTGGAGGATCATTTGAGCCCAGGGGTTTGAGGTCACAGTGAGCTACGATCACACCACTGTACTTCAGCCTGGGTCTCTGAAAAAAAAAAAGAAAAAGCAAAAAGATCCAGGTCAATATGCGTTTGTCTCTGTTCTAAACAAAGGAGAGCTAGCCTTCCTCTTTTGTGCCAACTCTAGAAATGTACATTCTATTATTAATTATCTTATTGAGTCTCTATTGCAACTGTGTTAACATGTCTGTTTCCTGACTTGACTGTGAAATATCCAGAAGTGAGGACAATGCCTCATTCCTCTCTCTATATCCAGCTGCTTATATGGCTCCTGGCTCAGGAAAAAAGGCATTCTCACGTTTGTTGAGTGAATCATAAAATAACACTTTGCATATACTGAGCACTTAGGGTGTGCCTGGCTCTTTACGCCCATTGTTCCTTTACCCACCACTGCTACATTGTGAATGGATATTACTATCACTTCCTTTTAGAGCTGAAGAGACCAAGACTCAGAAAGTAGGAGTAACTTGGCTAAGGTCACACTGCTAGTTGGTGACAGTCAAAATTTGAACCCAAATCTGCCTGTCTGAAAACTTCCAGTGGGCTACATGCTTAGCCTGGAAGTCAAGACTTCTAGAAACTGATTCTAATCTAACGTTCTGATTTTATCTACCATAGAACACAACCAACTTTGTCTCTTCACCACGCCCTGACCCACTCAATTCACATCCCCTATATTCCTCATGTAGGCTACTCTCCTGGTGGGAAAGCCCTGCCCTTTCCTTTCCACCACTATAATTCACACTCAGTCATCCTTCTTCAAGGTCTGGCCAAGTCCCACCTCCTCCTTGAAGCCTTCCCTGACCACTACAGCTAATAACCATAGTACTATTTATTGATGATTCAGAATAGCACCTGGATTGTAAAGGATTTTCATATATTAATTCACTTAGTTCTTACAACGTTCTTACAGAGTAGGGCGTTGAAGAACAATGTGGATAAGTTAACTGCCCAAGTTCACATGGCTAACAAGTAGCAAAGCTAGGTTCAAACCATGGCAGCCTATGCACTTACCCATTTTGCCATCTTTACATAGAGGCATCTAGCTTGTCTCTGGGTTCTGAGAGCAGCTGCTTTCTATACCACCCTCTAGAGAAGCCTGTCCCATTCTACCTGAAGCCACTTCTACCCACAGAAACTGTCAGGACTACAAATACTGGATGTTAGAGCTGACAGAATAACCCAACATAGGTGATTTCATTTGCTTAACTTTCAGACACAAGACTTCACTCCCCCAGCAGAATACAGAGGTGGTGTCATAGATGGTATGTCTTGCCTAACATGAACTCAGGATTCCAGCAGATGGGTGATCAAGGACAGTGATGAGGACCAGAACAAAAGGGAAAAGACAAGGCTCTAAACAACTAAAACATACATCTAACACCTGGGCAATTAAGAACTGTTATTTTCTGGCTACTCTACACACACTGCCTAGAAGGTAGCCTTGCTCTATAGAAGGAGTCATGGAGCTATAAAGCTGCATCCTTAATAAAGCTACTTCTACAAAAATGAAAAAAAAGAACTGTTATTTTCTCATAGGGCCTCTCAGGCCCTAGCCAGAGTCCACCTACTGTTAGTGACACACAATTCTAACAGCAATTCCTAGCTTTGGAATGCTGATTTCCACATTCACACACACACACACACACACACACACACAGAGAGAGAGAGAGAGAGAGAGAGAGAGAGGTGTCAGTTGCTAACTGACAACTCCTCCTAAGGGTAGAGATGGAAAAACTAGAAAAAGCTAATATAAGAATTCAGAAATACAGCAGTCAGGCATCATCTCAGGCAGGGACAAACCTCAGTGAAGGAACCACTGCATAACAGTTTGATGTAATACCTGAGGGGAATCACGACCACCCTGAGTCATCTGCAAAAAGTTAAATCACGTTCCAGCTATTATGCTTAGGGAGGCAGAGAGGTGTGTAACACATTGTGAAGAGATTTCCATCTGAAATGTGTTAAATGTGGCTTAGCTGTGTGTTTTAATAGGATAATGCCCTGCTCTCTGGGATGGGTTCCTCTCCAAGGGCTTGGAAAACTGAGATTTTCCTGATCTATCTCTATCGTCCTTTCTCTGTGCTGGGACAGCTGACCGATAAATACAGGAACACCCTCAGCACACACTGGCTTAAGGAAGAAGCTGTGGCCCAAGGAATTTAGGGTAGTTACTGGTTTCTGAAAAAACCTTGTCCCTAGGCTGGGCACGGTGGCTCACGCCTGTAATCCCAGCACTTTAGGAAGCCAAGGCGGGCGGATCACAAGGTCAAGAGATCGAGACTATCCTGGCTAACATGGTGAAATCCCGTCTCTACTAAAAATACAAAAATTAGCCGGGCGTGGTGGCGGGCGCCTATAGTCCCAGTTACTCGGGAGGCTGAGGCAGGAGAATGACATGAACCCAGGAAGTGGAGCTGGCAGTGAGCTGAGATCACGTCATTGCACTCTAACCTGGGCGACAGAGCAAGACTCTGTCTCAAAAAAAAAAAAACTTGTCCCTAAATAGCCCCAATAAACCAAATGCAGGTAATCAAACTGACCAGCTCTCCTTTCCGGAGGTAGCATGGAGACAGGTAGGGAGCAACAGGTTCTTGAGTCAGCTCAGGGCTCAGATCCCAACTCTTACATCTCTGAGCCTCTCTTTGACCCTCTGTAAAATGGAGAAAGTTATCCTCATGTGGTGATCATGAGGACTAAATGGGATAAAACATCTAAGACACTCAGCAAATGCTCAATAGCTGCGAGTCTCCCCCTCTCCTCCCTTAACCTTCCGATCCAATTCTCTGTGTTCAAATTGCTGGGTCTGCGGCCACTACTACTCTTCCTCCTTCTCCCAGCTGTCGGCGCCGCTGAAGTCTTCTGCTCAATTTTCCTCACCTTCTCCTTGGCCACTTCATCTGATCTCAGAGCTTCAAATACTATCTCTACACACACACAGCTCCATCTGCAGCCCCAGCTTCAACTCAAAGCTCTGGTCTCACATTCCCAATCACCTGGAATGTCAAGAGGCACCACCACTTAACACAAGTATGATCTATTGTGCCAAGCCTGCTCCCCTTCCTGGCACTCCCCTTTCCTCTCACCCCTCCACCAAACTTCCAACCGTGCAGACCTGAAACTTCATCATCTCTGACCCCTCTCCTCCCACTCCACATCCAAGAGGAAGAATCCTACAGTTTCAGGCTCAGCAATGGCCTTTAATCACTGCCACCACAACTGCCACCACCCTTCCTCGCCACTCCCCAAGACAACCAAGGCTCAGGTCCTCAATATCTCTTGTGTGACCTATCTCCCAACTGATTTCTTCACTACATAACTCTGTCTTCTATAATCCCTTTGCACTTCACTCCCAGCTCCCTAAGTACAGCTCTTATCTTATCCATTTCCCTCCTCAAAATTCTTTTGTGGCTCCATTTGCCAGTACACTGTACCCAGTCAGCATTCAATATGAGTTAAATAATTTAAGCCAGATCATCAAGACCTGGTCTCAACCTGCTTCTCCTGCTTTAGGTTCTACTATTCTCCCTATACTTCTTGGTGCCCTCTACAGATATGATGTACATTTCCCCGCGTCCATGCCTTTGCTCATACCAGCTCCTTTGCTTCAAATGACCTCTCCCAATCAAGTTTATTAATCAGTGTTCGAGGTCAATTGCAAACAGCATGCCTTTCATAAATCTATTACTGATCCCCTCAACTTATAAACTCTCCCCTGCACTTTGCTTGTAATAATAGCTACCATTTACTCATCACTAATTTTATATAGCAGATGCTAATTTAATTCTTACAACAAACCTATCAGATAAGCATGGGTATCCCCATTTTTTTTTTTTTTTTTTTTTTGAGATGGAGCCTTGCTGTGTCAGCCAGGTTGGAGTGCAGTGGCGCAACCTCAGCTCACTGCAACCTCCACCTCCTGGGTTCAAGTAGTTCTCCTGTCTCAGCCTCCCAAGTAGCTGGGATTACAGGCGTGCGCCACCATACCCGGCCAACTGTTTTATATTTTTAGTAGAGATGGGGTTTCACCACGTGGGCCAGACTGGTTTTAAACTCCTGACCTCACGTGATCCACCCACCTTGGCCTCCCAAAGTGCTGGGATTACAGGCATGAGCCCCCACACCCAGTCACGTATCACCATTTTATACATAAAGAAAAATGACTGTAAAGGTTAGGTACTCACCTAATGTCACAGGCCTAGGGAGTAGAGAAAACAGATTTAAACCACCACCAGAGCCACAGAGGTCTATGGTTTAATCACTAAGCCACACTGCTTTACTGCATCTCTGGGCCACACACTATTGTGTTGTTTTTTTTTTGGTTTTGTTTTGTTTTGTTTGCTATTATGTATTGAGCATTTTCTACGTGCCAGGCACTGTTCTAAGCACTTTACACAAACCAGCTAATTTAATTTTCACAATAACTCTATAAGGTAGGTACCATTATTATCTTCATTTATAGATAAGGAAATGGGGGCAAAGAGAGTTTAAGTATAAAGTCACTGCCTGGGCAGTCTGGAGGCGGAATCTCTTACCACCACACCGGACAGCTTTTTTATCTGCTTCCTCAATTTCATAATATCTGCTTCCCTAATTTAATAACTCCCAGACCAGGTGCAGTGGCTCACACCTATAATCCCAACACTTTGGGAGGCCGAGGCAGGCGGATCACCTGAAGTCGGGAGTTTGAGACCAGCCTGACCAACATGGAGAAACCCCGTCTCTACTAAGAATACAAAATTAGCTGGGCGTGGTAGTGCATGCCTACAATCCCAGCTACTTGGGAGGCTGAGGCAGGAGAATTGCTTCGCTTGAACCCGGAAGGCAGAGGTTGCAGTGAGCCAAGATTGTGCCATTGCACTCCAGCCTGGGCAACAAGAGCAAAATTCCACCTCAAAAAAAAAAACAATCAATTCCTAGAGCACAGAGTCATTTTATTCATCTCTGACCCCACTGTAGCCTCCAACACACAGTCTATCACAAAGGAGGCCTTGATAACTACCTGTTGAATTAAATCACTAACACAAAACACATGAGACATGTGTGTCTACCTCCCTGCAAGCACACACATTACAACTAGTTTCCTATTTCTCTCCTGAGCAAATCGTATATATCTGACACTCTGTTCTAAACACCTGCACCATCATTCCACCTGAGGTCTCACACACATGCCTGCACATCCCTTCTTCTTTGATCCCTTTTCAGCCCCTTCTCCACACACACAGGTGACATGAGGAAGCACTGACATGCAAATAATTGCAAGATCCCAGTCTACTCTATCCCAGCTTTGGCAGATAATCAGCAACAGTAGACAGACTCTCAGCCACTCCTACTGAGCTCTGTCTTCAATTATGTGTGGCCAGATCCCTGAGAGAGAGAGAGAGAATGCAAATTTCCTAGCATGGAGGTTCTCCATGAATGAGTAAGCCCAGACCCTGGGAGAGCAGGAGGGATTCCAAAGGATACACAAATCCGTATGCACACCAAACATCTGAAGGCAGATTGAAACATCTTGCATATAAAGCTAAAACCATTTTTCTAATGTATATTTTATTAACCACAATGGCAAATATAACATCAAAGTCATCTAAAAGCTTTTCCAAATTCACAGTAGCTTTGAGTCATTTATACTCACACTAAACAGATATAAAAATAATAACTACTTTGGAAGGGGTACTGTGAATTACTGACTTTTAAAAATGTCCTCAGTGGGCCAGGCGCGGTGGCTCACGCCTGTAATCCCAGCACTTTGAGAGGCGAAGGCGAGCAGATCACCTGAGGTCGGGAGTTCGAGACCAGCCTGACCAACATGGTGAAAACCCATCTCTGCTAAAAATACAAAAATTAGTTGGGCATAGTGGCAGGTGCCTATAATCCCAGCTACTGGGGAGGCTGAGGCAGGATAATCGCTTGAGCCTAGGAGGCAGAGATTGCAGTGAGCTGAGCTCGTGCCATTGCACTCCAGCCTGGGCACAGAGCGAGACTCTGTCTCAAAAAACAAACAAACAAACAAACAAAAAAGTCCTCAGTCTCAGAAAGAGTTGGGAACCACTCACAACAGATGATAAAGTGATTATAACTCCAAGGAGGCCTGGGGATTCTGACCCCTAGAGTTGTCTCAGAGATCAGGAGCCAGGCCTGCTCCCCTTAAAGTCTTCCTTCCTCACCCCAGTACCCAACCATTGGAGGCCATGTCTTTCCTCCTTGACTGGATGAGAAAGTACTCGAAGTATAATGAGCACAGGATATTATAAAAGCTACCCAGGAAATAAGGAACAAATTGAAGAAGAAATGAGGTTGCAGAGTGGGGAGAGAAAAGAAGGGAATCAGTAGGGTTGTTGCTGTGCCTGTCATCTCCAGATGCAATCAGTGCCTACAACCCCCGTGCCCACCCACAACATATATCTGAAAATATATACATACATGTTTTCATATGTATGTACAGCTTTGCCCCAAGCCTTTATTCTCTCAATTACTTATTAACATCTCTCCATTCATTCCACAAATCTTTATCAAACACCCACTATGTGTCTGGTACCAGATTAGGTGCTGGAAATACAGAAATGAATAAAGACACAACACTCCCCCTTTACCACAAAGCACTGCTCTCTCAAAAGATACCCCACACACACATCACACACACACCACACACACACAGGCAACCCTGCCCCTACCAGCTGGCACCCACCTTATATCTCACTTTCCCTTTTTTTTTTTTTTTTTTTTTGAGACAGAGTCTCATTCTGTCGCCCAGGCTAGAGTGCAGTGGTGTCATCCCAGCTCACTGCAACCTCCACCTCCCAGGTTCAAGCAATTCTCCTGCCTCAGCTTCCCAAGTAGTGGGGATTACAAGCACCCACCACCATGCCTGGTTGATTTTTGTATTTTTAGTAGAGACGGGGTTTCACCATGTTGGCCAGGCTGGTCTCGAACTCCTGACCTCAAGTAATCTGCCCACTTCAGCCTCCAAAGTGCTGGGATTACAGGTGTGAGCCACCGCACCCGGCTCACGTTCCCTTTTCTTACATGAATCTCACACACACATACACACACAATGGGTCAGACACACATACTCAACCATCTCTCACAGCTTCACCACAGCTGACACAAACATTCATCTGATACCAAGCCATATTATACACACATCCATCCCTCTCCCACAGTTACTCAAACACATCTTAGACACACAACCACACAACCCATATTCAGAAGCATGCACTTGTTTGCCTCACTGGAAGCCTCTGGCCAATGAATCCTCTCAGGGAATGGATACAAAGGCTCTGGTTGACCAAGGTGCCTCTGGCTGCATTTTTCATACACCCAAGCCCAATTCAGCCACAGTGAGGACAGGGACCAGTTACCCTAACCTCCTGCAGCTCGAGCTTTCCCTCCATCAAATTAGAGGATGGTTCATCCTGTTTTCTTAGGCAGGCTTTCGGGGAAGGGTAGAGGAACCAGAGGATCAAATTAAGGTTCTGGAAAGAAAGAGTCCTCATACATTCCAGCTGTCTTACTGAATGAAGCCTCACATTAAAACACAGGCACATGAGCAGACACCCTCACACTTGGGAACTACTCACTCTACTAGGCACTAGGCTCCTATCTGCAAATACTGCTATTCAAACAGACCCATTCACACGTCCAATACACACTGCCAGACTCGCGGGCCTCTACACCGACACAGAATTTCACAGTTTAGGAAACACCTGAACTCCTTGGAGAAAAGGTGAGAAGGTGTCAGCTTAACTTAATACACAGTTCCTCATGACGTATCCCACAACCTTGTACCAATAACCCCAAGAAAACAATCCCCAGAACTTTCGAATGTATTCATCGACCACAACTACAGATACGCAGGCAAACGACATTCCCAAGTGCAGGCTTCCCACACCCAGGGCCACACGTGCAGGCTGGGCCCCTCCCATGGCTGCCCATAGACACATAGCCACAGGACACTTGTCCCCAAAGCAGTACCGGGCCATTTCGTTTTGCTGGCGCACACGTGCACACGCACACGCTCCCTCAAAAGCCTCTGCCCCTGGGAGGACGAACACACACACACAACCGCTGAGTGGCCCACAGCTTGTAGAGGGACCAGGGGAGAGGAGGGCAGGCCTGAGGCACACACGGGCTGGAAGAACAGGGACGAGGGGCGGGGAGAGACGCGCATGCGCGGCCCCCAGCCTGATAGGGGAGCCCCTTCCCACCGCCCAGCCAGACCCTTAAGAAAGAGGCTCCTCCAAGTGCCTCCTCCCCTCAGCCCCCTGACACTATAGCCCTGCCCCGGGCCGCTCAGCCCAGGGCCCGCCCGCACTTCTCCACTTCACGGTCTTGGCCGGACCCCTCCCTCCGCTGAGCCTCTCTCCCAAGCGCCATTCCATAGTCAGCTCCACAGCCCAGGGTCCCACCTCGCCCTGTCCAGCCCAGCAATCTCCCACCAAACCCGACGCTCTCAGTGGCTCCACGCCCCGTCTGTCATCAAGAGAAACTATTGGCCATCTCTGCCCCTCACCCAAACTGTCCACTCCTCGTCAGGAGCCTGAGAAGCCTCAGCCACCCTCTCCCTCGTTTTCCCTTTACTCTTTGAAGGCGCTCTGAGGATTCTGTGGTGAAAAAGAAGCCCTCCCTTCCTGGCCACAGCTTCGCAATCCCCATTCTCCCTCGCCTGCCCTGGAATCGCTATTGTGCCCTTCTCCTTACACTCAGCGTCCTCACACCCAGGCCCTCATCCCTTGGTGCTTGTCCAGGCCGCACAGGCCGCACTTCCCGCCCTTCGCTCGCGGACCTTCAAAGACTGCGACCCACTGTCGACTATGCCCCCCTGCCCGAAGGCCCCACCACATGGCTCCGATCCCTGTCTCATACGCCCTGCCCACACTGGCCTCTCCACACAGGCCCCACTCAGCCCCTCACGGTTTCACACGGGGCCCCGCCCCCTGTCTCATAGGCCCCGCCCACACTGGCCT
>NW_012104587.1:3632941-3642016 GCF_000951045.1 Mandrillus leucophaeus
CGGCGGCGCCCCTCCCCCGCCGCGGGCTCCGACGGAAGAGCGGGGAGGGATGCCTGCGGGAGAACAGAGAGGAAAGGGTTAATGAGGGGCTCCAACGACAGGGGCTGTCGGTGCCGGACTCCCCACTCATATCAGCAGGCACCAGACTGTTTCCCTACATAACTTAGAGAGGCCCTGACCTGCAGAGGGTTCCGAGGCAAGAGACACGGACTCCGGGGGCCAGCACTTGGGAGAGATGGCACGCACTAGGGGCAGCATTGGTTTGAGATGTCGACAGGGAGAGGTGACACGTTCCAGCCCTGTAAGAGCCCAACCCATCTGCCCGCGCCCTCACCCTCTCAAAGGACCTGGGTGTCAGGACCAAGGCCAGCTCCTCGAGCGAGGCTAGTCACTCTCCTCGGCCTGGTGACCCCAGCCCCTTCTCTGAACCGCCCAACGTCTTTGCCTGGCTCCCACCTCCAGCCACTGTTCCTCTCATCAGCCCTTGATACTGGATAATGAAGTTGCTAAATAATTCATTGGGATTAATTAAATGCCAGTTCGTCAATGGTATCACAGGGTAACCAAACTGGGAAGGGGGCAAGGGAGAGAAGCCAGCCAGGACCCAGATATCCAGGCCCCAAGCCCTCTCTATCCTAGCAGGGACACTGGCATCCAATTCTGTGTCTCCAGTTCCCCCAAAACCACGCTCGCCCCTTCCCAGGCCCCAGCCTCTCTGCTTATCAACCCAGGTCCTTTCTGAAGCTAAATGTCTGTCATCCTCAACTTCCAGTTCTCGGTGCTCAGCCTCAGGACTGGCCCCACTACCTGGGCTCTCTTCACCCTTCAGTTCCCTCTGCGCACCCCCCACCCAAGATTGGGGGAGCCACCAGGAGGCAGGCAGGCTCATTTGCATAAAATTGCCTTTCTGAAATGATTACCCTTGTAACGGGCTGTCAGAGAGCAATTTATACCCCACGCCGGGGAGGGGAATTTGCATCTCGTTAAACTCCAAGTCGTAATTATTTATATCCAACAACCCTCCTGAATATTGCATTGATTTTATTTTGGGGAGGGAGGGAGGGAAGGAGGTGGGGAGAAGCCTGGGAGAGAAGCAGGGAGGGGCTAGAGTTTAGAAAAAGACAGGGAAAGACTGAAGCAAGAGGGGAGAGAAAGAGGAAGGAGAGGAAGTGCCTGAAAAGTGACAGAGATGGAAGAGTAATGGAGGAGAAAGGTGGCCTAGTGGGGAGAAATGAAAGAAAAGACAGAGAAAATTAAATTCCAAATCCAAACAGCATTCGTCAGTGCCCTGGGTGCTGGGCATTTTTACAAATGTCATTTTACATAATCACTCTGAGAAGTCCCATTATTCTCATTAACCCCTGGGGAAACCCAGGTAAAGAGATCTGGGGACTTGCCCAAGGTCACGTGGCCAGTCAGCAGGGAACTGAGACTCAGGTCCAAGTCTGCTTGACTCCAGCATCCCCAGGAAATAGAAAAAGCACAGGACAGCCACAGGTGTAACTCAGTGAGGTGAGAACCAGAAGATAAGGAGAAGGCTGACTTCGGGAGGGGAAGGCTGCAGAGGTGCAGTGAGGAGCCAAAGAGCTATGTGGATGGAAACGAGGGACCTCCTAAAAAGCCATAGCGAGGGGGCGTCTGGAGAGTAACCCTTGTGCAGAGGAAGATTGGACAGAAAAGGCCTCAGAAGGTAGTCAGGAGCGTTGGGGGAGCCATCTCCAAGAGGACCGTAAAGCTCAGCCCTTGGGTCCTGCCATCCAACTCCTGACTGCTGCCCTCTCAATCCTACAAGGCTCCAATGTCCTGCCCCAGCACCCCTCCAAGGACTGCCTCTGCCTGGGCAGTGGGGAGGAGATCCAGGCAAGCAGCCCCCACTCCTTACAAACACTGTCAGGTTATATATAGCTTTGCCACTGCCTCTCCTCATTGGGTAATGGAGATAATTAACATGTGCGGGCTAATTAGCCAATCAAATTAAATGCAGCACCTGCTCCCAGCCTGATTGACGCCCTCACCCCCCCACACACACATGCATCCCCAGCCCAGGGCAGGGAAGGGGGCTCCTCAGGTGCCGCGGGAGGGAAAGGTCTAAGCTTTTCCTCTTTTCCAGAAGGGGCAGCCAAAGACCCTCAGCAAAGGGACAGCCCTGTGGCCAGAAGAGTGACCAGCGTGCCTCCCTCCCTCCCTGCTAGGGTCTCCATCTCAGTCTGGCCTGGCCTAGCCTCTGTCTGCTGCTCTCCCAGCACCCACCCCCACCTCCGGACACTATTTTGGGGAGGGAATTAATTAGCTATCGATTTCCACTGGCGGAGGGAATAGGATTTCGTGCTGCTGTCCACTCACCCCCAAGCTCAGAATAGGAGGGATTCTTTCATCTGCCTCACCCCCAGCCCAGACCCCCTGCCATGGTCACATCCACCACCCTTTAGGGAGATGGCAGACAGGTTCTGTGGGAAAAGCTAGGGGCAGGAAGTTGGGGGAGGACAGATAGAGTGAAAGATGGTGGGGAGGCTGTCAGAGGCTGGAAGGCAGATGCCTGGGTCCTGAGAGCCAAAGGGAATGTTATCTGGGTGGAGGGGCAGGGAGGTGAAGGGGGTGAGAGTCCAGGAGGTAGAGGTTCTGCTGGTCCGTGTGGAGGGAGAGTGGGAGGGGTGCCGTGCAGGCAGGCTTCTGTGAGCCGGTTCAGGGACAGAGGCTGGGCTTATGCGGTGCCTCCAGGGAGGGTCAGAAGCAAGGTCTGGGCCTGCGGCCCCTCAAGGTTCATTACTCATTCTCCCTGCAGCCCACAGCTCTGCAGCAGAGGCCAGCCAGGCTGCCGGGGGCACAGGGGCTGCGGGGCTGACCAGGAGGAAGCCCCAGCACTCCCTGAGTCCTCTCTCCCCAGGGATCCACAGGCCCGTGGGGTGGCTTCACGCTTGCCAGGCAGAGATGGCCCCAGGAGGAGTGAGCCAGCGGACACCTGGGTCCTTTCCATTCCCACACTCAGTGTCCAGGAAACGTGCTGCTCTTTCCCTCGCCTTTCCCCTCTCCACGCCTCTCCCGCCCCAGGCCCAGGCTGCAGCCGACCCAGCCTCCAACCCACCCTTCTCCCAGAACACAGGGGGCTCCTGCTACCCTGGGATGCTCCATCCTTCCTCGGCTCCTGGAACTCAGCAGCAACCCTTTCTCCAGAGGTCTCCCCACAGGCCAGGGCCATTGCCTCACATGGCCACATCAAGTAAACAGTGTCCCCTGGAGTTGTACAAGGCAACAGCTCCTCCCCAGGTTTATGCAGTGCAGAGGAAGCCCCCCTGCACCCACAGCGTCCAAGTACTGCCCCCCCAGGGCCCACTTTTCTTCTTCCATTGCCCACCGCCAGTGCAGGGACACTGCAGGGTGGCCCTGGGGTACCTGCCTGCTCACTGACGTCAGTGCATCGCACACTGCCACCCAACCCACTGCTGGCCCAGAGCCACCACACCTCTGAGGAGCTGACCTCCTGAGTAATCCTGGGGTTCTGCACCCAGTCAGCTCCCTAGTGCCTCCCACCCCGCCCCCGCCCACAGATGGACTCAGCAGCCTTGGGCCAGTGGTGCCCAAGCTGGAGTGGATGGGGCAGGGAGTGGCTAGGCTGCCCTCAGGACTTCTGCTGCCTCTCCCCAACATTACCCTCTCCCGATAACTCAACATTACTCTCTCCCGATAACTCAACATTACTCTCTCCCGGTAACTCAACATTACCCTCTCCCGGTAACTCAACATTACCCTCTCCCGATAACTCAACATTACCCTCTCCCGATAACTCAACATTACCCTCTCCCGGTAACTCTTCCTGGGTCCTCCTAGGCCAGGGCCTCCTCCTCATCTTCCCATGGCCAGGTCAGTGCCACTGGAGCCTCTGGGCTGCAAGCTTTGGGCTCCGTCTGCATCAGATACCAGGCTGGACCCCATGTACACTGTCTTATTCAATCCTTCAGCTTCTAGGAGGTCATTTTCTCACTCTGGCTTACAGACCAGGAAGCTGAGCTTAGAACGATGAATTCACTTGCCTGAGGCCACAGGGCAGGTAAAGGGTGTGAGGGCTCCAAGGCATTTCTTTTACCACTGTGTCTGGGGGTCAGAGCCACCCTCCTCTGATCTGGCCTTCACAGGGGACACAGCTCTCTCAGGTGCCCCACTCTAAAGCCCACTCTTGGGACTGGGAGACAGAGACCTCAGAGCTCATGGGGTTCATCTTCTCCTTTTTTCCTGATGTGGAAACTGAGTCCCAGGGAGGGGCAGTGAGCTGGCCCGGGATCACGCAGAAAAGCAAGACTAGAACCAAGGTCGCTGACCTTCCATTCCAGACACCTCCCATTGCACTTGCTGACCTAGACCTGGGCCCTCCCTCCTGCCTGACCAAAGGCCTCAGCCCCACAGCACCAGGGGCATGTATGCAAATAGTGATCCATGCCCACACAAGCAGAGCCCCTGGCCAAGGGCCCTCTCCCCACATCCACACAGCCCCCTCTCTGTCAATGCCCACACACACAAACACACGCCCATACACACACCTCCAGCCATGGGGATGCCGGCCTCCCTCTGGCTCTCCTCTCCTCACGCCAGCATCCTCTCATGCCAGCTGGGAGTGAGACAGCAGGGACCTCCTCCAGGCGCCAGGGAGGAAGAGCTGGGTTTACACACATTCTGGTGGCCCCAGAAGGCAGCCCGTGGACAGGTGGGAGAAGTGCGTGCTACGGGGGGAGATTTTGGCTCAGGCTAAAGAGAAACTTGCTGGCTGGCAATCTAAAGCATCCAACAATGGAGTAGGCTGCCTCGGGGGGCGGTGAGTTCCCCGTCTGTGGAGGTGTTTGAGGTGAGACCGGATGACTGCTGCTCAGAGAGGCTCGGCGTGGGGGAGGCTCTTGAATCATATGGAAGAGGACAGCAGACTGCTTGACCCCTGAGGTTCTTTTCAGGTGCAGAGTGTTTTTTGGAGGGTCCCTTCTCCCCCATGAAACTCCAGGCAGGATTGGCAGACAGTGAACAGTTCCTACCTCCCCTTCCTTCCAGCCGTGATGATCTGGCAGAAAAAAAGGGAAGACCCCATGCCTGTCCACACCCAGCCATAACCTCAGCAGCAGCAAAAACAAGACAGCACAGTGGTTAGAGGCACTGGCTCCAAAGCCTGGGTTCAAATGCCAGCTCTACCCCTACCCAGCTGTGTGATCTTTGGTAAGTTACTCAGCCTCTCTGTGCTTCACTTTCTTTATGTATAAAATAGAGATAGTAATAGTGTTGTCAAAATTAGAATTAACATACATAAAGCACCTAGTACAGTGCCTGGCATAGACTAACGTGTGAAAAAAAAAAAGTGTGTCGTATTAATGATTATTTTTAAAACTTCTCATCTCGGCCTTTTACAGTTTGCAATACTGAGTGCCTAGTGTTTCCTTTGATCCTCACCAGGGTTTGGTGAGAAAAGTAAGCAAGACAAGTATTATCACTGCTCCTTTTACAGATGAGGAAATAGATACTCAAAGTGGAGAAGGGACTCACCCAAGGTCCCACAAATAGTAAATGGTGGAGCTGGGATTCAGATTTGGCTCTGTCTAATCCCTATCCCTCGTGTCCTCCTCAACTCTGCTGGTCAATTGTCCTGACTCAGAGGGCAGGAGAAGTAACAAACAGGTCTAAAGATAAGTCAGAGTCCCATGCCAGGGTGGGCTGGGCATGAGTGAGCATGTCCACGGGTCTCCAAGCAGCTCTCTGTGTCATGGAGAGAAGCAGGGAGCGGGCTGGGCCCAGGAGCTGGTAGCTCAGGGCGCACAGGACAAGGCTGTTGCCACTTTGTGGAGCTGGGGAAGCAGGTGGGCTGGGGATGGAGGTGCAATGGAATGACTCGGTGCAGTGGGGGCCGGAGGACAGGTGCACGGGAGCATGGAGGTAGGTGGTGGGAGGGATAAGCACCAAGCGTACCTATGCTGTGCACAGCTGCGGCACAGCAGCCTGGGTGGGTGCACCCCAGTGATGCAGAGGGGACAGATGGCTTCCGGGGCGGCCTTGTGAGTAAGCACGAGGTGCTTGGGAATGTTCCTAAAGGTATCTATGACAGGTGTGTGTATGCGTGTGTGTGTGCGTGTGTGTGTGCAGGGAAGGTTATGATAATGACAATAAAAATAGCTACCATTTATGGGGACCTTCTATGTGCCTGACAAATACATCAAAGTAAGGTTTACAGAGTGTTTCGCACAGGGCCAGGCACACAGTAGGTACACAATAAATATTCTTGTTACTACTGTCATTGCCATCATTGTCCTCTCAGTGAGTCCTCGTAACATCCCATTAGGTAGGGATGAGGATCCCATTTCACAGGTGAGGAAACTGAGGCTCACTGAGGACCACAGCGGAGTCCCAGCCTCACCCTCACCCCACCATGCCAAACAGCGGTGGTGGCAGTAGGGAAGCAGCTTCGTAAATGCTAACAAAGTGCCACGCACACCCCTGAAGGTGTGCACCAGACTGTTTGTTGAATGAGTCTCCGAGAGCCCACAGGCCCGTCAGTGTGGAAGGGGCAGGGGTGGAGGAGCTGCACCAACAGATGGAGCAGCAGGGTGGGTGGCAGGTGAGGACACACAATCGGGGCATCCCCGTGGGGTCTGGACTTGGGAGCTGCGAATGAAAGGACAGTGTCTCCAGTGCACAGGCAGGTGTAGGGGCCCCTGTGCCTGAGCACTGATGCGGGGGGTGGTGCCACTTAGAAATGGGAAGGCTCCCAGGGCAGCCAGGTATAGCTGGGGGCTGGACTCCACCAGGAAGGGTTGTGGTTGTGACCAGGAGGGGTAGGAGGCCCTGGGCCGAAGGTACAAAGATAAGTGAGTGAGAGAGAAAGTAGAAGAGAGGTTTAGGGGGTGAGCCACAGCATAAAGTGTATTAGCAAGTGTGTGCTGGTGTGCACACGCACGTGCACACACACAAAGGCCTGGGGCAAAGTGCTCAGCACCCAGACAGACATGCACATGGTACTTCAGGATGAGCTTGCTGGGGTCAGGGACTGGTGTGTCTAGGAGGGTGTGCACACGTGCTGTGAAGACCTGGGAAGGATGGGGTGTCTAGAAGGAGAGGGTGTGTTGCAGGGACTGAAGGTGTATGAGGAAGAAGCACAGGTGTGCCTGCAATGGCTGTGAGCCTGGGGAGGTGAGTGGTTGGATGGGGGCTGTGTGCATCCAAGGGTGAGGGCTGGCAGTGCGGCGCTTGGGGCTCTGGGGGCACGTAGTGACCATGTGTGTGTGTTGTGTACATGACAGCAAGGCACCTGGGGGAGGTCTCAAGGAGGCAGGCACGAGGTGGCAGCCTCTCTGGGTGGGGAATGTGGGCGGTATGCTGCCAGGAGGTGTATTGTGTACGCAGGTGTGTGTGCCTGTGTAGGTGTGTGTCTGGGTGGGTGCCACTGAGCCTGTGTATCATTGTCAGAGTGTCTGTGTCACTGGCAAGGGCAGGCGGGAGGGAGCAGCTGGACCTGGGTAGTGACTGAGCCTGGAAGGAAAGAGGGGTCCCCACCAGCCACTCAATCACCCAGTCCCTCCTCTCAGAACTCCACTGTCATATGGATTCAACCCAGGCCAAGACGCCAGGAGCGGCCCAGGCTCCTGGAAAGAACTGCCCAGCAGCCATGGCCGGTTGATCCATCCCGCCCACCCTTGTGGATCTGAGGACAGGATGGGTCTGAGAATACTTCCTCTAGCATGAATGGAGAGCCCCCAGCACACCCTTCTCCCCTGTCTCCCAAAAGATCCAGCCACACCTCAGACGCCAGTATCCCTGGAGCCATCCCTGGAAGCAAGAGGAGCTAGGGACTGAGGGGCTGAAGCACCCACAAAACAGAAGGCCTCACAGTTAGTGGACCACAGACCTCCCTCCCCTTCTCCTTCCCTCCCCCTTCTTTCTTTCTCCTTCTCTGGCAGAAGACAGAGAAAGTAAGACCCTAATGTCTACCCTCCCCCAAAAGGAACACCCAGACACTGGGAAGGTGGACAAGAGGGAAGGATAAGAATGAATGGAAGAGGAGAGATGCCCACCCGCCAACACATACAAAAACAGGGCTATCTGGAAGCCCCCAGGGCAGCCAAGGGACTGGGGACCCAAGACCCACCCCCTAAAAATCTATTTCATTATTCCAGGTGGACAGCCTCCTCCTTCACCTCCAGACACCAAGAAAAAGCCCCTCCCAGCCCTTGCTAGCTCAATGAGGCATCGAATGCCCTCTCCCAAGACTCAGGAGGGGGCTGAGAGTAAAGGAGACAACAGCACCCCAAAGCCAGTTGTGCCCCAAGAGCCCATCAAGGGTTCAAAGGCTCATACCCCAACCCAAAGACCCCAGGGAAGACTGCTGCTTCAGCTGGGGGAGGAGGCTGGGACATGAGAAATGGTCCCTTCCTCTTTAGGGGTGGGGGAGCAAGCCAAGGGCCCTGCAGCTTCCTCTCCCCCTGCAGCACTCTCTGACCAGAACCCTGTCACCGCCCCCAGCGCATTCCCACCCCAGCAAAGCCCCCTCCTACTGATTTCCCAGTCTCCCTCTCTCATCACCCCCAGCCTTCCCCCGCAAGCTTCCGCTCCTCTCCCTCAGACCCCATCTTCCCCAGCTCTCCACCAGCACAGACCCATCTCTGCCTGGAGCACCTTGGCACATTCCCCTCTGCCCTCTCCCAATAACCTCTTCTCGCCTTGGCTCCCATCCCCCAGGAAAGCCTGGTCCTCAGTGGGTCCTCTCAGGACGAAGCCCTTGGCCTGGCCCCTTTCCTTCCCTCTCCACTTCTCTCTCCTCTCCAGCCCCCTCTCCTCTCCTCCCACGAAGCCCAGTTTCTCGCTGGTTAGACCCTCCAGAACACAACAGCCCCTCTGGCCCGGCGCTGCTTCCAGCCTCTGGGGCTAGCACAGACTGGGGACCCCCCTTTTAGAACCCCCTCACAGTCCTCTGGATGCCCCTCCTTCTCTCCCCATCCCTTCCCCCAAAGACCCTCCCTCCCACCCTTCCCCGTTCTCCCCAGCTGTCAGAGCCAGTGCCCCTTCCACAGGAGCCTCCGACCCCCAAGCCCCCAGCAGCTTTGCCTCCTCTCT
>NW_012104587.1:3642711-3664915 GCF_000951045.1 Mandrillus leucophaeus
CAGCGCCCTCTGCCGGCTATGCTCAGGGGCGGGCCCGGGCTTCGAGGAGACTAGAGAAGGGGAACCCGGTGGGTCCGCGGCTGCTGGGGGCTTTTTCCAGCCGGTAGCCTGGCCCCCGCCTCCCACCGTCCGGAGGGCCCCTGGCTTGGAGCCCCCAGCACTGAAGAGGAAGGGGCTTTGCTGGGATAAAGACGGAGACAGTGGGGGAAGGAAAGGCAGAGATGGGGGCAGGGTAGACCTAGGACTTGGGGGTTTCCCAGTCCTGCCTCATGGGAATCCCAGAGTTTGAGGCCAAACTCTAAGTTCTGCCTGGAACCCTGGACTGGGGTACGAGTAGGTGTGGGGGCGGGATTGCGGCTGCACATGCCTGGTGATTGAGGTCACCTGGCAGCAGCCCCCTTCTCTGTTCTCCTCCTCCCATCCATGAGTTTCAGAGTTAGAGTGGTGTTGGGGGGCGCAGGTCTCTCCTGTAAGGGTAAATGCATCACTGTGCATCTGTACGAGTGTGGGGGACTGGGGGACGCCCTTCACTCACTCCGCCAATAAAAGTGTACACACACTGGCACCTAGTGTGTGTACCCGGAGGCTGGTCACTGGGCTGCTGAATGAGACAGAGAGTGTGTGTGTGTGTGCGCGCACACGTGCCAGACCATTCTGCCAGCTCACTCCAGGACCCTGATTTCTGTTGCAGGGTCTGTGATATGCACAGCTGGTGGTAGTTGGCACTTGCTTAGCCAGAGGCAACATGCAAGAACACTTACATTCAACCACCAATGCATGCACATCGGGCACTCACAGCCATGCACACCTAGCTGTGAACACTGGGCATTCCCAGAGACACACAAGAGCACTGCAGAAATGCCCCACCATGGTAACACACCCACAGGAAGCATATACTGCCCAAGAATACACACACTTGTGCACACAGGTACCCACACCAGGCAATTAATGCATGCCCAGAACAGGTGCACCCAGGAGACCTGCCCACAGTCATCCTGGACCCCTGCCCAGACACTTTGAAGAGAGTGGTCAGTTACCAAGTGGCTTAACACGGACACCAGTCCCCCAAAGGGAACCTCCTTCCCCAGCCTGTGACGGGGTAAGAGGGGGACCCAGGCTGCAAGGAGTGTTTCCTAGGAGTCGAGAAGGGTGATCCCTAAGCCAGGTCCCAGACTTAGGGCCCACTCTGACCTTGGAGAGACCCTCAGGGCATCCCCACCAAAGCCACTGAAGGAGCCAGAGAATGGAACTGCTGAGTCAGGGCCTATGAATGTGAAATCGTCTCTCTGACCCCACAGCCCACTTTCCTGCCCATCCCCCACTGTTCCTCTTCCTGCAGCCTCCTCACACTCACTCAGACACATACACACACACACACGCACATACACACACCCCTGTCCATCCAGGCATCAGGGCATAGACAGACAGGTGCAATGGTTCACAGAGAGATTCAGACTCTTACAGAGGAGTCTGGGCAGGGAGGGAGGTAAGTATGAGCACTTGTCTCCTGTCCCCACCCCCAGCTTTGCCCATCAAGGGCAGAAAAGGTCACTGGGCAGCTGCTGCACCTCCCTGCCCCTCCCACCTACAGGGACATCTCTCCTCTCTGCAAGGTCCAAGGTTCAGATTGCCTAAGCATTTGGGACCTGCCACTTCAAGACACACCCCATACTCACACACCGCACACAGGCACCCACCCGATGTGGACAGTTGAGTGATATGCTGAGCACATGCCCTTCTCCCATGTGCAAAGGCCAGTGGGGACACATGGGGGAGGGGAAACACAGCAGATACAGCATGCATGTCTGTGCACACACATGCATACAGACACATACAACATGAAGCTCAGACACCAAATTCAGACACATGCAACCATGAAAACCGCTACACATCACATCCCGACAGGCAGACCTGGACACACATATGCATGCACACACACACACACACCCCAGGAAGAGGCCAGACTGGAACTACAGGGTGGTGAGGAGAGGGGCTGACTGGGCTGCAGGGATGGAGGCAGTGCAGGAGGCAGGCAGCACAGGAGCGAGCTGCTCTTCACAACACAATCGCCGTCTGTTGTTATAGCAACTCAGCCCCCAAATCGTGAAACGGATATTACAGCCTCAAGAGGGGGAAGGGTGTAGGGGGCTGAGGACAGAAGGAGGGGCAGGGGGGCACCCGATGCAGAGACAGGGCTGGGGGGCCCAACACGGGGTAGGCCTGCAGGAGAGGTATGACCAGGAAAGAGAAGGGAGTGACACAAAATAGAGAATATGCCAGGGGGAGTGGGGTCTCAAAGTAGGGATGGATGTGATGTGGAGAAACCCTGGAGTAGGGGGCCGGGGCATTCATGGGGGAACTGAGGCCATGGCCAGGCCCGCAGATACTGGGCTTTGGAGTTGAAGGTGCTCAGGTCTCCACCCCCAGGACAATCCCACAGCTGCTGTGGGACACCTCCCAGTTTGGGGGACTTAGGAGGTAGCTCCCATTGTCAGGACTGCTGTCTGGAGTCTCCTGACTCCAAGGGCAGCCCGGCCCAGCTTCAGAACCTTTCGTAAACTCCCAGACCAGCCTTAGAAGTGGCCTTAGCCGGCCAGGTGCAGTGGCTCACACCTGTAATCCCAGCACTTTGGGAGGCTGAGGTGGGTGGATCATGAGGTCAGGAGTTCAAGACCAGCCTGGCCAAGATAGTGAAACCCCATCTCTACTAAAAGTACAAAAATTAGCCAGGCATGGTGGCGGGTGCCTGTAGTCCCAGCTACTCAGGAGGCTGAGGCAGGGAATTGCTTGAACCCAGGAGGCAGAGGTTGCAGTGAGCCGAGATCGCCCACTGCACTCCAGCCTGGGAGACTTCGTCCCACAAAAAAAAAAAAGAAGTGGCCTTAGCCTTCTTCAGGTAGCAGTGACCCCCAAAACCTCCGTGCTGCAGGCTCAGGAGGGAAGAGCTGGGTTGGGAGAGGCCGCCACCGGAGGCTGAAAGCAGGATCGATATGCATTTCCTCTGGAAGTCACTGTCCTTCCGGCTGGCAGCAGCACCAGGCCAGGAGGCTGCAAGGCCGAAGGAGTGCAGCCCCCGCCCTGAGGCACAAGCCCAGCAGGGCCCTCGGACTGCCCAGGGCCCTCCCTCCCTTCCCCCACAGCCAGCAACTCTGCACTGCCCCCCTCCCTCCCACGATTCCTGCAGTGAGGGCCCTGTTACTGGAAGCGTACAAGCAGGGGCTGAAAAGCCCCCTGTCCAGCAAGGGAATTTTGGCCATGGGCTGAAGGCTTTGGGTATGCAAGACCACTGGCCCCGCAATTCTCGGGTGCCAAGCCCTACTAGTTTCAAGTTTTAGATGTCCAAGAATCTGGTCTCCTCAAGATCCTAGACCCTCCCCAAGATTCTTATATTCCAAGGTTTTCTGCTTCTAAGATTCTCTCCCCCAAGATTCCAGACACATGAGATTCCAGACCTCCCAAGTTTCTCTTGCTACAAAGTTCTAGCTCCCAAGATTGTCCTCCTGTAGAGTATAGCATCCCCCCACCCCACGGGATTCTAGGCACTGAGGGTGAAGGTTAATTACACGGGCCTTTTTATTCCATCTGGAAAATACAAATATTCACAAGAGTCTGTACAACCTTAGGGACGCCAGGCCTGGCCCTGCCCTCAGCTGCATGCCACCCGCATAGCCCACCCCCAGCCCCAGTCTCCCGCCCCAACACCCCCAGGCTTCCTGCTCTGGTTGAAGTCTTTTCTCCAAGGCAGGAATGAGTCCTTGATCCAACCACAGCTGGGAAGAGAAAAACAGGTTGTGAGGAAGACACCCCCCTCAACAACAAGGTAGAAGCCCACCTGGCTTGGGGCCATTTGGATAAAGCACCCATTTCCCTGATACTCCCCACCCCCGCCCCAGCCCTCAGTGGGGAGCTCTGGTGCCTGATGTGGGAGGACTCACCATCTATTACAAGTGGATGTCAAAAACCCCATCCTCCACGGTCTGTACCTCCTCCTCACGGATCTCTGCTGGGAGGGGGATTGCTGCAGAACACACTTCCAGGTCCCTGGGACTTTGGCAACCCTTCTTCCCCTCACCACAGGAGGCGTCCACATCATCCCAGAAGCAAACCCATCCACCAAAAATCAATTCCCTGCATGACCTAACGGCTCAATTTTTTTTTGAGACAGAGTCTCTCTCTGTTGCCCAGACTGGAGTGCAATGGCATGATCTCGGCTCACTGCAACCTCTGCCTCCCAGGTTCAAGCGATTCTCCTGCCTCAGCCTCCCAAGCAGCTGGGATTACAAGCGCCCGCCACCACGCCCAGCTAATTTTTGTATTTTTGTACTGTAGAGACGAGGTTTTGCCATGTTGGCCAGGCTGGTCTCCAACTCCTGACCTCAGGTGATCCACCCACCTCAGCCTCCCAAAGTGCTGGGATTACAGGCGTGAGCCACCACACCCAGCCTCAGCCCAATTTTTGAGGCTCTTTTTCTATGTTTTCATTTTGCCAGTTTTTTTGCCGCCACAGGTTCGTCAGTGCTGTTTGCTTAAATGTCAATTTTGTGTGTATTTCACATTTTAGACCCCAGCACTTCTGGAAGGCTCAATGCAAATGGATTTATCTTTTCCATTTTTGAAGATGTATGCCCTGTGCCTGCCTCTGTTTTTTGAGGACTTATGCCAGCGTAAACAGTTGTGATCAACTACCTTAGACCCCGGTTTAACATAGTTGTTCCGACTGTTCTCAGCAAAATAATCATTTGGCCAATTGTCATTCAGCAAACTGACCTAAAACCATCAAAGACCCCAAGAGAGCTGCCAGGACATTATCAGGGCAAGGGACTTTCCCCAGAAGAGCCTCCAGAACAGCCAAAAAGGGAAAGGCAAGCCAATGGCTCATATAACACCTTCTCCAATCCTTCGTTAATCCCTCCAACAAAATAAGACTGTAATTGGAATGTTGAAGCCTCTTTCACTATTATACCTCTTTATAAATTAGGGTCTCTCTCCTTAGCCTCAGAAGGTCCAGGGCTCCCTGGCCACTTTCTGGCACCCTTACCTGTCCCTTCTTTATTATCCCACCACAAAAAGAGAATTATGCACTTTGGAATGGCTTCCATCCTGCCTTCTTTGCCCTGATGGCCCTGCATCCCTCCCTCCACAGGCCGGTACAGAATGAGTCCCTCTTACCTGGAGGCCTGGAGCCTCGCCTGCCAGGGCGGGGCAGGGAGAAGCTGAAGGCGCGGTGATGGTGGCTGTGCGTGGGTGAGGGTGAGGGTGCAGACCCCTCCAGGCTTACACTCTGGGCCCTGCGCCGACACTCAACTGACAGGCGATCCTTGCACTGCTTGTGGCAGTTCACACCACAGGCTGGGGGAGGGCAAATGGAGAGCCCAGCCAGGGCCATTGGTCAGAATACCCTCCATCCCATCCCGCAGGCTTGCGCCCCTCCCCAGGAACCTTTGTTCCTGAGCAGCTGCCCCACCAAAATGAGAGTCTCCTTCCAAAGTGTTCTCCTCCTCCTAATTGTCAGTCTATGCCCTCTCCCACGTTCTCTGTTCCTGGGCAGCTGCCTCATCAAAATAAATAGCCTCTTAAAGGCCACTCCGTTCACATCAATCATCTTGCACCTCTGATTTTGCGGGGTTTTGGGGTTTTTTTGTTTTTTGTTTTGTTTTGTTTTGAGACAGCCCGCTCTGTTGCCCAGGCTGGAGTGCAGTGGCGTGATCTCAGCTCACTGCAAACCCAGGTGGAATCACTTGAAACCCAGGTTCAAGCAATTCTCATGCCTCAGCCTCCCGAGTAGCTGGGATTACAGGTGGGTGCCACCACGCCCAGCTACCTTTTGTGTGTTTAGTAGAGGCGGGGTTTCCCTGTGTTGGTCAGGCTGGTCTTTAACTCCTGACTTCAGGTGATCCACCCGCCTTGGCCTCCCAAAGTGCTGGGATTACAGGCATGAGCCACCGTGCCTGGCCACGCGCCTGCTTTTAAGGTACTTCACTCCTTGGCAATTGCCCCACCAAAATAGTAACTCTCCAAAAAAAAAAAAACCACTGCCCAGCAGCCCTACCAGTCATTCCATCTCACCTCGGCATTTGAGGCCCTGCTTGTAGATGCCCAGGATCTGCAATAGAGGAGGGGCGGTGGTGGGAGGTGGGATTTAGAGGTGATGACTCTACTTCTTCCTTCTTGAGGGTGGGACTGGGGCTTTAGAGCCCGCCTCAGGGCCAGGGGCAGAACCGCAGTAGGAGAGACAGATGGAATTAACCAGGTGTTCCAGGCTTGAAAAGGGCTCCGGCAGAGGCGGGGCCAGAAGGGAGGGCGGGGCCGGGGCTGGAGGGGCGTGGCTTGGGCGGTGAGCCGGGAAAGGGGCGCTCACCAGGGCTTTGCAGTGGCGGCAGGCGACCGGGCGCAAGGAGTTGCTCTCCTGGAAGTTGTGTACGAAGCCCATGCGGCCCCCCAGCACAGAGCTGGAGCGCAGGAAATAGGACACCATCTCCTCCCTGCTGATGCAGCCATCCCTGTGGGGAGTTGGGGGGCACCTCAGCTCGGGCCCTCCCCAGGACCATCCACCGCTGGCCTAACCCATCCCACTGTTCCCTGTGTCCTCATGGAACTCCTGATTTTGGACTCCTAGTGCAGAATAAAGAAAAGGCAGCACTGGACTAGGGGTCAGGCAGATGTGGGAAGTGCCGCTAACCAGTGTGTAGTCTTGGGCCAGTCTCTTTCCCTGGGTTCCTTCTCAGAACTGTTGGCCTGCCCTGCCCACTTCACACTTGGTTTGCAAACTAAAAGGACTGTACTTTCCATGGAACCATCAGCCTCGGGCTCCGGAAGTGTACTGTGTGCAACACCAGTCGGGAGCCCTGGGCAGGGAGAACTCTCTAATGAGTTCTGCGACCAGGAGAGACTGGGAGAAATCGCACCCCTCTCTCTCCTGCATCATCCTGCTGGAAAGACACCTGTAAATCCAGGGTTTCCCACATAACCCAGGGCTTTCCGCGGAAGCCCTTTTTCACCTGTGAATACATTTTAGGGAAAGAATGAGCATGTGTTCTAGACACAGACCTCACTTCAAATCGCAGCTCTACCTCTCTGCCTCTTGACAATTTGCCAATGAGTAGCCGAGTAATCTCCCTGCCCCTCCGTTTCCTTATCTATAAATGGGTGTAATGATCATTCCTACATTTCATAGGATTTTGGTGAGGATTAAATTAGATAGTGCACGTGAAGTTTTACAACAGTGTCCGCACAGATAGGAGGATCCTCAGCCACCAAGTGCTTTTCCCATCGGGACTGGCCCTCACTTGAGACTCCCACCTGCTGTATGAGGGGTCTCATAATGTGTGATCCAGGTGGTCCTTCAAATCAAGGGAGCATTAGGATAACTGGCCATTTAGAAAAAAATATATAGGGGGGCCGGGCGCGGTGGCTCACGCCTGTAATCCCAGCACTTTGGGAGGCCGAGACGGGCGGATCACGAGGTCAGGAGATCGAGACCATCCTGGCTAACACGGTGAACCCCCGTCTCTACTAAAAATACAAAAAAAAAAAAAACTAGCCGGGTGCGGTGGCGGGCACCTGTAGTCCCAGCAACACGGGAGTCTGAGGCAGGAGAATGGCGCTAACCCGGGAGGCAGAGCTTGCAGTGAGCCGAGACTGCGCCACTGCACTCCAGTCTGGGCGACAGAGCGAGACTCCGTCTCAAAAAAAAGAAAAAAAAGAAAAAATATATAGGGGCCGGGCGGTGGCTCAAGCCTTTAATCCCAGCACTTTGGGAGGCCGAGACGGGCGGATCACGAGGTCAGGAGACCAAGACCACCCTGGCTAACACGGTGAAACCCCGTCTCTACTAAAAAAATACAAAAAACTAGCCAGGCGTGGTGGCGGGCGCCTGTAGTCCCAGCTACTCGGGAGGCTGAGGCGGGAGAATGGCGTAAACCCGGGAGTGGAGCTTGCAGTGAGCTGAGATCCCGCCACTGCACTCCAGCCTGGGCAACACAGCAAGACTCTGTCTCAAAAAAAAAAAATGAAAAAAAATACAGGGCTGAATGCAGTGGCTCACGCCTGTAATCCCAGCACTTTGGGAGGCCAGGGCGGGTGGATCACGAGGTCAGGAGTTCGAGACCAGCCTGGCCAACATGACAAAACCCTGTCTCTACTAAAAATACAAAAAATTAGCCAGGCATAGTGGCGGGCACCTATAATCCCAGCTACTCGGGAGGCTGAGGCACAAGAATCGCTTGAACCTAGAGGTGGAGGTTGCAGCAAGCCAAGGTCATGCCACTGCACTCCAGCCTGGGTGACATGGCAAGAGACCCTGTATCAAAAAAAAAAGAAAGAAAGAAAAGAAAAAAATATAAGCCTACCCGGGAGGCGGAGGTTGCAGTGAGCTGAGATCACACCACTGCACTCCAGCCTGGGTGACATGGCAAGAGACCCTGTATCAAAAAAAAAAGAAAGAAAGAAAAGAAAAAAATATAAGCCTACCCGGGAGGCGGAGGTTGCAGTGAGCTGAGATCACACCACTGCACTCCAGCCTGGGCGACACAGCAAGACTCTGTCTCAAAAAAAAAAAAAAAATACAAGCCAACATTCTTCATACTGTGCATGAAAACTAAATTCTCACTGTTCTCACTGGACTTTTTTAAACACTCCTGCAAAAAATAAAACTATAAAATTATCTGAAAAGATATAAGATAGGGCAGGCACGGTGGCTCACGCCTGTAATCCCAGCATTTTGGGAGGCCAAGGCAGTCGGATCACTTGAGGTCAGGAGTTGGAGACCAGCCTGGCCAACATGGTAAAACCCCGTCTCTACTAAAAACACAAAAATTAGCCAGGCGTGGTGGCGGGCGACTGTAGTCCCAGCTACTCTGGAGGCTGAGGCATGAGAATCACTTGAACCTGGGAGGTGGAGGTTGCAGCAAACCAAGATCATGCCACTGCATTCCACCCTGGATGACACGGCAAGAGACCCTGTCTCAAAAAAAAAAAAGATACAAGATAATAATTTTATAATCTTGAGGGGCTGAGGGCCTTTCTACACAGAACACAAATCCGAGAAGCCAGAAAGGAAAAGACTGACATATTGAGCACACAAAAGTTTTTAAATTTTATGTGGAAAAAGACAATATAAATGACAGACAGGGAGAAAATATTTGCAAACACATTCAACAGCAAAGGGTTAACATCCATTAACAGAGATTCTAAAAATCAATGAGAAAAAGACCAACAAACCCAGTAGAATAATGGACAAGGAATCTGAACAGGCAATTGACAGAAGAAATAAATGGCCAATAGACATATGAAAAGATACCCTACCCCCATTAGTATTAAAGAAATGCAAATTTAACCAAGATACCACTTGCCAATGAGACTGGCAAAATTGTGAAGCTTTTTATAGCATCCACTGTTGGCGAGGAAGTTGGGAAGCAGGCACTCGTACACTGCCGATGGGGGTGCAAACTGGTACAACCTTGTCTGAGGTCAGTTTGGCAGTCTCTCTCCTAATTTAGAATGTGCATATCTTTTGATCCAATTATCCCACTTCTAGGAATTTCTCCTACAGAAATACTGGCCTGAGTGGATCAGTAAAAGTACATTCACGGCAGCCTGGCGTACAATCGTCGTGAAAAACTGGAACAGTCTAACTGTCCATCAGCAGGAGGATGGTTAGGGAAATGATAGACTAACCGGACAGTGGAATACTGTGCAGCTGTTCTAATGAATGAGGTAGTTCTACATGAATCCACATGGAAAGATGTCTGTGATCAAGGGTTAAGTGGAAAACAAGCATGAAGACGAAAAAAAAGCAAAAAGCAAGGCATGCAGTTCTGTCAAGATGGTGATTTTGGGTACGCAGTGGCTCATGCCTGTAATCCCAGCACTTTGGGAGGCCGAGGTGGGCAGATCACCTGAGGTGGGTAGATGACCTGAGGTGAGATCAGGAGTTCGAGACCAGCCTGGCCAACATGGTAAAACCCTGTATCTACTAAAAATACAAAAATTAGGCGAGGCGCGGTGGCTCACACCTGTAATCCCAGCACTTTGGGAGGCCAAGGCGGGTGGATCACCTGAGGTCAGGAGTTCAAGACCAGCCTGCCCAACATGGTGAAACCCCATCTCTACTAAAAATACAAAATTAGCCAGGCATGATGGCAGGCACCTGTAATCCCAGCTACTCGGGAGGCTGACAGGAGAATCGCTTGAACCCAGAAGGCGGAGGTTGCAGTGAGCCAAGATTGTGCCACTGTACCCCAGCCTGGGCAACAAAGAGTGAAACTCCATCTCAGAAAAAAAAGAAAGAAAGAAAGAAAGAAAATTAGCCAGGTCTGGTGGCACGGTGCCTGTAATCTCAGATACTCGGGAGGCTGAGGCATGAGAATTACTTGAACCTGGGAGGCAGAGGTTGCAGTGAGCCAAGATCACGCCATTGCACTCCAGCCTGAGCGACAGAGCAAGACTCTGTCTCAAAAAAAAAGAGGGTGATTTAAAAAAAAGAAAGAAAAAAGAGAACCCCACTACTACAAGTACCTAGATGCTGCGTAAAGATATATCAACAATTGCTGTAAATGCACAGATAATTTTGTAAGAAAGAAATGGAGAGGCCAGGTGCGGTGGCTCAAGCCTGTAATCCCAGCACTTTGGGAGGCCGAGACGAGCGGATCACGAGGTCAGGAGATCGAGACCATCCTGGCTAACACAGTGAAACCCCGTCTCTACTAAAAATACAAAAACTTAGCCGGGCGAGGTGGCGGGCGCCTGTAGTCCCAGCTACTCGGGAGGCTGAGGCAGGAGAATGGCGTGAACCCGGGAGGCGGAGCTTGCAGTGAGCTGAGATCCGGCCACTGCACTCCAGCCTGGGCGACAGAGCGAGACTCCGTCTCAAAAAAAAAAACAAACAAACAAAAAAAAAGAAATGGAAACCCCCAAGTTCCAGAAACCAAGAGGGAGCTTTACAATGACGCGGTGAGTTGGGCCCGGTCTTCCTCCTGCTGAACCAGGTGCTAGGTTTTGATACCCAACCAAGGCTTCCCCCTCACCAACACACACATACCCACACACACATACACATACACGGCCTGGGGCCTGCAGGAGGTGGAGGGTTAAAGCTGAGAGCGCTGCATGAAGCCGAGGCCTCCATCATCTCAAAGGGTCATCCTCACTGAAAAGGTGGTCTAGATAAAAATCCGCCCACCAACCCAGGGAGAAAACATGGAGCTTAACTCCCTCTGCCTAAACTCTGGGAGAAGAAATAAAGCAGCTACGGTAAAAGCCACAAGCAGAATTGGATTTATACTCTAATCCTGTTTGTCCGTGAAGCAGACACCAAACAAACAAAATCTCTATCAATGTGCACATGCCTGGGAAAAGAAGACTGGAAGAACCCACATACTGCCAAGCTTAATATTGTCAACAGTGTTTAATCATGGCAACTTCTACCGGCGGAAGAGGAAAGAGGGGACTTTCATTTCTTCCTTTTTTTTTTTTTTTTTTTGATGGGCGTGGTCTCGCTCAGTCACCCAGGCTGAAGTACAGTGGTGTGATCATAGCTCACTGCAGTCTCAACCTCTTGGGCTCAAGGGATCCCCCTGCCTCAGCCTCCTGAGTAGCTGGGACTACAGGCACGCGCCACCCACGCCCGAAAAAAAATCTTTTTAGGCTGGGAGCAGTAGCTCATGCATGTAGTCCTAGCACTTTGGGAGGCCGAGGCAGGTGGATCACTTGAGGTCACGAGTTTGAGAGCAGGTTGGCCAACATGGTAAAACCCCATCTCTGCTAAAAGTACAAAAATTAGCCAGGTGCGTGGTACATGCCTGTAATCCCAGCTACTTGGGAAGCTGAGGCAGGAGAATCACTTGAACCCAGGAGGTGGAGGTTGCAGTGAGCCAAGACTGTGCCACTGCACTCCAGCCTGGGCAACAGAGTGAGACTCCGTCTCCAAAAAACAAAAAAAAAAAATTAATTTTTGTAGAGACAGGGTCTTAATATGTTGCCCAGGCTGGGTTCGAACTCCTGGCCTGAATTGATCCTGCCACCTTAGTCTCCCAAAGTGGTAGGATTACAGGCATGAGCCACTGCGCCTGGCCTCTCATTTCTTACTTTAAACACTCTGTTCACTATAAAATTATTTTACTACCTAGATTTTATTTTACCATGGATTTTTGTAATGTGGAAATAAAAAACAACAGATTTTTGAAATACAGGTAACATTAAAAAATAAATCGACCTGAGATGGACTGTAAATTTTGAATGGAGTTTTGTCTGCTCAGCAAAAATAGGGCATGAATCTGGCTGCAGGGGGCATGTTTCACCTACTTCAGAGAACCAGCTGTTTTTCCAAATTGTCAGCATATGAACTGTTGATAAGCAAATGGGTACCACTAATTATAAACTTTTCTTATCTATTCATTAAAACAGGCTATCCAGGAGTTCAACTTGCCCACACTTCTTGACAGCTGTGAGTTCCACAAATAAAACAGCACTTCTGTAGCCACTGTCCCCAGGCCACAGTCTTTGCAAGACTCAGGTGGAGCCCCCCATCTGTCTGAACTTGTGAGATACCACTGCACCTCCACAGCTGGCAGCCTCTCCTCCCCACAAAAGCAAGTGCCCCTTCCCACACTGGCAGCTTCCCAGGCCAAGACGGTCTGGTTTAGTGACCTTATCTTGCACACAAGAAACTGAAGCCCAGGCGGAAGTGGGCTAGGTTGCCTTCCCTCTCCCCCAGGCCCCCAGCCCTCCTCACTGGTTCTGGTCGAGGTCCCCAAAGGCGCTGAGGTAAGGGAAGTTCCCACGGATGATCTGGAATTCTTCCTGTGAGATGTGGCCATCCCCATCGACGTCAAAGTTCCGGAACACAGACTGGGGCATACAGAGGGACACACAGAGCCGGGAGAGGGGAGAGTAAAGGGGACATCAGGTCCTGTCCCTTCCCACATTCCCAGTCTATTTGATGAGGTGTGTCTCAGAGGTCTCTGACACTGCCCCTGTTCCATAGCCCCGCCCCCACCCTACCCATGGGCACCTCAGCCCCGTGCAGATGGCCTGCCAGGCCCTGTGACTTCTGGGGGCTTAGTGCTGGGTCTTGAACAGGACACTCATGCTGGCTTCCAGGGCAGTGCTCCGGCAAACTGGCGTCTCCCCACACACTGCTCAGGCTCCACAGGAGCTCACCTCCACCATCTTCTCGATGTGCTCCACCACGAGGGCCTGATCCAGCTTAGGTTTGGCAGCCGAGGTCCACTCCTCCAGCACGGGGGGCCGAGGTGGTGGGGTGCAACTCGTGGGGCTGGTTGGCTATGGAAATGGTCAGGCCTAAGCTAGGGCCAGAGGCAGGGGGAGCCCAGAGCCCAGGGGAACAGAGAGGGGAATCCCTGGGAGAGGGAAGTCTGCTCAACACTGTGCCCTGCCCCCAGGATGCCTCTGTCCTACAAGAAGGATGGTGAGGTGGATGGTGCTAAGAGCTCTTCCCGTCCTCACATCCTGGGATTCTCAGGAGGGAGGGGCAGAGTGGAGAGGAGAGAGTACCCCCTCACCGAGGACTTGGAGCGCGGCTCCCGCTGCAGGGACAGTTGGTACAGCTCATCCTCCGTCTGATACTGATCCAGAGACACCTGGGACATACAGGTCTGATCACACCCACTGGCCCCTGCCCATGGCCACAGAGCCCAAGGTCAAAGGTCCACCTAGAGGCCACAGCTCAGCCCAGAGCTCGGGTCAGAAGCTAGACTCAGGACAAAGCCTGGCTTAGAACACAGCACAGCCACCCCACGCCGTCCCAGTGCACAGATCAAACCACAGCACGGCCCCAAACCTTGAACATGACATATTGCCAAGATGTCAGGGAAGAAGCTAGGTCAGAACCCAGCCGCAAGCTCTGCTTTCAACCCTGATCCTGTCCAGAGTACAAAAGCAGCTAAGAATCCACTCCAAACCCTAACACCTAAGCCCCAGCCCAATGTCTAGAACCTAGTCTGGATCTAAACCAGAACCCAACTCCCACCCTAGACCCCAAGACCAAGTGCAAAGCCAAGCCCAGAACTTCACTCCCAGCCCAGGGCCATGCTTAGAAACCACCCCTGCCCGCAGAACGCAGAGCTTGGCCCAGCCCTAGAACACAACCCACTGCCAGAACTCAAACCGGAACCCAGGCCCAGTTCAAACTGCCCACAGTCCACATGCCAGCCTGGGGATCAGACCTCAGTCCACAGCCCCAACCAGAGCCTGGACCCCTCCTCAGCATCCACTCCAAACCCCAGAGCCCATGCTAGCTCTCAGTTCCCTGGTCAGAACCCAGAGCCCCAGGCCACGCCCACCGCCGGGACCCGGGGAAACTGTCAACCCCTGGTGCCCAGCTCCCCACCTCCCTGCCCCCTGCTCCTCACCGTGAGCAGGCTCAGCAGGTCGGGGTTGGCCTGTACTGGTGGCCGCAGGCTGGTCACCATGGCCAGCTCCTCCAGGATGCTAAAGAGCTGCTTCATCTTGGCCCCGTTGAGCCGGGTCCGGGCTGGGTCCAGCCAGTCAGGCAGTGCCAGCTGCAAGGCCACCAGGTCCTTGAGGTGCACACCCAGGATAGGGAAGCGGAAGCCCACACAGGCTGCCAGCCGGCGCCGGTAGTTGCCATAGTTGCCTGTCGCCGTCACTAGTTCTGTGAGACCCTCCCAGAGCTGGGGGACAAAGGGCAGAGGGGTCATACCCCCACAACTATCCTCCCTATCTCAGCCCTGGAAATGTAGGAGTGAGTGAGGAGGAGTCAGGGTCAGGGACAGGTGAAAGAGTAAAATTCTCCCTTACTGTCCCCCAGGACCGGCTCTCTCAGCCTCTGGGGATTGAATTCATCGCCATTAATTCGAGGTAATACTCACTGCCAAAAGCACCACACCTTTAAACCAGGCCTGGACGCAGAGTATCATCAACACTTAACAGGAGAATCAGAGGCTCAGGGAGGCAAGGCAGCACAGGACAATGACCTGGAAGAATGTACTCAGCCGCCCCGTCCAAACAGCAAAAACTGGAAAAACCAGCCGGGCGCAGTGGCTCACGCCTGTAATCCCAGCACTTTGGGAGGCCAAGGCAGGCGGCTCATGAGGTCAAGAGATGGAGACCATCCTGGCCAACATGGTGAAACCTCATCTCTACTAAAAAAATACAAAAATTAGCCAGGTGTGGTGGTGCGTACCTGTAGTCCCAGCTACTTGGGAGGCTGAGGCAGAAGAATCGCTTGAACCCAGGAGGAGGTTACAGTGAGCCAAATTAGCGCCACTGCACTCCAGCCTGGAGATGCAGCAAGACTCCGTCTCAAGAAAAAAAAAAAAAAAAGGAAAGGAAAAACCCCAACATTCAACATAGAATCAATACATAAACTGGGATAGGCTGGGCACGGTGGCTCACGTCTATAATCCCAGCACTTTGGGAGGCTAAAGCAGGTGGATTGCCTGAGCTCAGGAGTTCAAGACCAGCCTCAGCAACATGGTGAAACCCTGTCTCTACAAAAAGTTGGCCAGATAATCTCAGCTACTCAGGAGGCTGAGGCACGAGAATCACTTGAACCCAGGAGGCGGAGGTTGCAGTGATCTGAGGTCTCGCCACTGCACTCCAGCCTGGATGACAGAGAGAGACTCCATCTCAAAAAAATGAATAAATGAATTGGGGTAGACATACAATAAAATATTATATGGCAATGAAAATGAAAAAACAATTGTTCCACATAACAGAATGAAAAGACTCTCACAACCATGTGGAATGAAAGAAGCAAGACATAAAATAACACAAACAACATTCCATTCATAGAAAGTTCAAAACAGACAACAAAAAGCCCCACATTGTTTTGGACCGCATACCTACGTGGTGAAGCTATAAAGAAAAGCAAGATCATCATTGCAAAAGTCGTGGGAAGGGAGTTATGCTGTAAAGTGTTGGGCACTTGGGAGCCTGGCAAGGTTCTATTTCCCAACCTGGGCAGTAGTTACACAGCGTTTTCTGTACAATTTTTCTTTAAACGATTCATATGTTTGTATATACTGTTTTGTTTTTTTTTTTAGACGGAGTCTCACTCTGTCGCCCAGGCTGGAGTGCAGTGGCACGATCTTGGCTCACTGCAACCTCCGCCTCCCAAGTTCAAGCAATTCTCCTCCTGCCTCAGCATCCCAAGTAGCTGGGATTACAGGCACCCACCACCATGCCTGGCTAATTTTTGTATTTTAGTAGAGATGGGATTTCACCATGTTGGCCAGGCTGGTCTCAAACTCCTGACCTCACATGATCTGCCCACCTCAGCTTCCCAAAGTGCTGGGATTAGAGGCGTGAGCTACCACGCCCAGTCTCATAAGTTTTTATATACTTTTTTATATGTGTATTACTCAATACTTCAAAAATAATAATAAATGAAGGACAAGGAAAAGAAGAAAGTACAAGTGGCAAGGCATAATGGCTCACACCATAATCTCAGCACTTTGGGAGGCCAAGGTAGGTGGATCACTTGAGCCCAGGAGTTCAAGACCAGCCTGGGCAACATGGCAAAACCCCATCTCTACCAAAAAAAAAAAAAAAAAAATTAATAATAATACAAAAATTAGCCAGGCATAGTGGCGTACACTATAGTCCCAGCTACTCAGGAGGCTGAGGTGGGAGGATCAATTGAGCTCAGGAGTTCAAGGCTGCAGTGAGCTTGTGATTGCACCACTGAACTCCAGTCTGGACAACAGAGAGAGACTCTGTCTTAAAAAAAAAAAGTACTAGTTTTGGGGTCCATGACGACCTGTGAGCCCCCAGTCTGCTGTTGCCATTGTGCAAACTGGGAAAAGCACTTAACCCCTCTGAGCCTCCATATCTGTATCTGTCAAATGAGGACAGTTGTGCCCAGCCCCCAGTGCTGCTGGGAGGACCCAGTGAAGACAGATCTGGGAAGCACCTGCCCCTCCCTAGTCCCAGGCACCTTGATGGTCTCAGGGCTAACGTGGCTGTGGGTCTCCTTGAGGCGGGAGATGGAGCTGTGGCTCAGGCCCCCGACCACTGCCATCAGCGTGTTGAAGTTCTGCAGCTGCAGCAGCTTCTGGAAGGCAAATGGGGAGGCAGAGGCAGGGAGTCACTGAGTGGGCCCAGAATTTGGCCCAGCCTTTCTGGAGAGAAGGCAGTGGGTTAGGGGAAGGGAAGGGTTGGCCTGACCGGCATGTGGGGAGGTTGGGAGACACAGGGAGGGAGGGACAGGCACCTCTGCCACGTGGACAAAGTGTGTGATGACCAGGGCCCGCTGCGGGGCTGTAGGTTTGCTGAGGATCATGAGCTGCACCCACTGCGAGACGCTGTTGAAGAGGGAGATGAACCGCTCCAGGACGGGGTTGTCCACAGTGCAGCCGTGAGTCACAAAACTGTGATAGTCCTGAAACTGGGGGCAGGAGGAGTGGCCTCAGCACCTTGCCAGCCTCTCCCCTCACTGATGGCCACTCCTCGTCACTCTCCAGCTGACCTTCAGTGGTTGCACTGAAACCCCTGATGCAGCCTGTGACCCAGCCTACCCCAGGGACCCTGCCCCTCCTAGAACCCCCTTCCAGCCCACATTGGACCACTGCCCCCACCCTCGGGCCGCACCAGGATCTTGCAGAAGGAGCGATACTCCAAGTAGGTGAGGTGCTCCGCCAGCTCCATGGGCTCCAGGTGGTCAAACAACAAGGACATCTTGCGCTTTTTCTGTCCCACAGGGTTCCGCTGAGTCACCTGCCGCTTCCACTTGTAGGTAGGGCTGGGGGGACAGGAGTAGTGAGCCCTTTGCTGGACACTCACATGCCTCGTGGCCCCCCACTCACACAGACACACCATTCACACTGTGAGGACCTACACAATGCGAGGCACTGTCCTAGGCACGAATGTTCCCAGTCCCAGCAACTCCTCCATATCTCCCCCAACCCCATCATGCATTCAACACACGTTTATGAACAACGTACTCTGTGCCAGGCACTGTGCTAGGCGCTGGGAATACAGAGATGAGTAAGACACGGTTCCTGCCCTCGAGGAGCTCACAGTCTACTGAGGGAGACAGACACAGAAACACATGATCACAAAACAGCGTGACACATGTACAGAGGTGTTTGTACAGGAGTCTGTACAAAGTGCCATGGAGAACAGAGGAGGGAACGACAAATTCTACCCTGGAAGAGCCCTGAACCCTCAGAGCCCGTGGAGACTTCGTGCCTGAGCTGAGTCTTGGTAACACGGAGGAGGCAGCAAGGGGATGATATGAGCAGAACGCCATGGTGGGAAAGGACTCGGGAGCTCAGCTGACGGGGAGGCGACCCAACGCAGCTACAGGAGGAGGTGTGTGGGATGGGCGGTGGCAGTGGAAGATGAGGCAGGAACGCCAAGCTGCCCAAAGAAGGCATATTGAAGGCAATAGGGAGCCATGGAAGGTTTTTAAGCGAGAGAGTGACATGACCCTCACTCATTCAGTTCAACAGACATTTATTAAGCACAGATGGTATAGGATACTGAGTGCCCCCCCAGCCCTCTGTACTCCCCCCACGCACACGCTGTCTATGTCGATGAGGCTGCTGTGCCGCCGGTTCCCTTCTTGGTCTAGCAGAGCCTTCAGCTCCTTGATCTGCTCAGCCAGCTCCGGGTTCAAGTCAAACTCCGCCGGGAAGGCAGAGATCCAGTACCTGGAGGAGAGGGGAGTCACCCAAGACAGCCCTTCCCCCACCATCACCCAGCAGGCTGCAAGGAGCTATTTGAGATTGTAGTCACCCAAGGAAAAAGAGCCTTAAACTATGGTTCCAGCTCTTTCCTTCTCCAAGTGTACATTAGACCCTTTAGACAACCACCCGCACTGCACAGAAAAGAAAATTAAGGCCCAGACCCAGGAAGGGGTGAGCCTGTGGCAGCACAGCCCACCCAGACAAACCAGGGTTCAAACCCACTCCCAGAAGCAGCGCCCTGCCCCCTCCTCCAGGCCAGCCTGAAGCCAGAGAGAAGGGAGAAAGGGGAGGGGTCAGAGCCCCAGGGGAAAGACTCACCTGACCAGGTGGCACGTTTTCACCTGCAGGGAATTGGAGTTGTCTTTCCGGGATTGTTGGTAGGTGAAGGAGAGAGTTAAGGAGGCCGCTTAACTCTAAAAAGGGAGGCCCGAGGGGAGGGAGGCTGGGGGCGGGGCCTGGTTCTAGGAGACACGTTCTAGGGATGGGGCCTGCGCTCTGCGGGAATGCTGGGGGTGAGACCTGCGCTCTGGGAAGGGTTGGAGGTGGGGGTGGAGGACTAGGTGCTGAGGGAGGCTGAGAGCAGAGCCTGGCTTCTGGGAGAGAGAGATGCACGGGGCGGACCCAAGCCTGGAACAGGGGCAGGCCCTAGACTCTAGGGAGGAGGAGGGCAAGGCCTCGGCTGGGGACAGAGGCTGGGGACAGGGCCGAGTCACCAGGAGCAAGGAGGGGGCAGAGCCTAAGCCCTGGTTGGAGGCTGGGGCGACGCCTGAGCGCTGGGGTAAAGAGCCGCCTATACTTAGGGAGCCAGGCTCATTCTGTGCCTGGGCTGGGCAGAGGGGCTGCGCATGGGCTCCGACGGCGGGGGTCTTGGCAAGGCGGGCGAAGGATATATGTGGAGCAGCTTGGCCGCCAGCTGAGAGGAGGGGATGTACCAGGGGTGCATCATGAGGAACATGCGCACCAGCTGCGGGTCCCGTACCTTCCCGGAGTCATCTGACTCCGAAGGGTCAAAGACAGGCGGCTGAGCTGGGTTCGCAGCGACCATGCCTCACCCCCACCCCGCAGCCCGCTGGGTATCGGCCCTTCGGGTGCATGCTCGACCCCGCCCACCTCCTGCTTGCCCAGGACTCCGAGAGCAGGAGGCTAATTAGAGAGGAAAGGTGGGGTGGGCGAGGGATAGGCAGGCCCTGAGGACTGGAGGAGAGGAGCGCCGAGCCACCCATCGTCCGGAGGGGAACCAGCTGGGGCGGAAGGAGCCTGGGTTCCCAGGGGTCAAGAATCCAGAGGTCATTTCCTGAGCGCTTGGGGGAAGGGGCACCCCTTCACCAGATAAGCCGCCCCCCATTAGCCGGAAACAGCTCCCAGGCCGGAGATAGAGAGTTCCTCCGGATTCCCCAGGAGACAGATAATGCCCCTCAAGTGTCAGAGTCAGGGACCCGGCTCTCCCTTCGCCGCCGCTGGCGAAGGCTAGAGAAGGGAAACCTCATCTGTCTGAAGGGCGTGCATCTCTTTGCCCTGCGATGCAGAGGAGGCTTTAGTTAAAGAGACTGCACGCTGCGGAGCTGGGTGGGTCCGGTCCAGGGCTGTGCCCTGGATGGTGCCTGGGAGGCAGAGACCCGGGCTCAGACTCGGGGCTGGGCTCAGGCTCCGTGTGCCCTCCCGAGCCACTCACCGAAGGCTTCGATGCACCCGCGGAGCAGCTCCTCCACCGTGCAGCCCTTGTCCAGGTCCAGAGTGCCCGCCATGGCCGCCGGCGCGGGGTGGGCTGGGCTCAGACTGCGCTCCGGGAGCCTCCCACCGGTCTCGGACCGAACCCCTGTCCCGGGAGAGGCAGATCGGGAGTCTGCGGAGGCGCGGGCGGGGGAGCGGCCCCGCGGGCAGAAACGGGGCGGGGCGGGCACGCCCCCTGCTGGGCAGGGGCGGAGTTGTCCGCAGCGGCCACTCCCGGGGTTAAACGGTCTGGCCCGGGATGGTGCAACCCACCAGTTGGGAAATGGACCCGCGGACAGGCTTCCGGCCCACCCTCGGAGTCGCGGGAGGGCCGAGGGGCTTCATGAGGACGGGGGAGCCAGGATCCCAGGACTGGCTGGCGCCCAGGCCCCCGCAGGCCCCCTTCTCCTCGCGTCCTCTCCCCAGAGGCACCTGCAGCACCCCGCAGCTCGGCTCTGCGCCCCTCCCGCTTCCCTCCCTCCACAGCCTCCCTTCCCCCGCAGGGTTATTTTGGGAACCCGGAGCCTGAGGGGACCTCGGAGGAATTTCTCCCTGGTATGGGAGGAGGGAGGAGAGAACCCAGGCGTCCTGCCCGCCTCCCCTCTTCCCGAGAGCCCGGGAAGGCGAGGCGGGGCTGCGGCAGCCCCCAGGGGCCTGCCCTAGGGGAGGCGGACTGGATGGGAGAGGAACATTCCTGGGGCGGGGGGAGACCGCTGCGGCCCGGAGGCGTCAACGGGAAGCCTGAGCATGGGAACGGAGCGCTCCCAGGCCACCTCCGCAAAGATCCCAGGGGTCACGGCTCAGCTCGTCCACAGGCCCTCTTCCTCCCTATCCCCGGCTCCTGACCCCGGCCCTGGCCCCGCACAGGCGAACTGTGAGCGCGCACGGAGCAGGGCGTCCAGAGGAGGGCGCTCGAGCCGGGGGTGGCCGGTGGGTGCACGACACCATTAGCAACTCCGGTCACTGGTCATACGCACCCTGGCAGGGGCAAACACTCCACACCCAAGTTATTCGTCGGAGGCCGGGGACCTACATGGAGGTGCAGGCGCCCGCACTTACACGCACCGGGCCACAGGCACCAGCCTCCCATCCTCCGTCTCTCACACACAATGGTACCCACACCCCGTGCACACCTGCACGAAGGAACCCTCAGGCACACATACCCGGTTCGTCTACCCCAGAATGCAAACCCGTGGACGAGGTCGCCTCCTGGACCTGCTGTTCACTTGAGCCAGGCCAGCCTCGAGTCCCGCGGCCACACAGGCGCTGACATCCTCACACGTGTGCACACACGCAAGGCAGTGCTTCTCCACGCATGTACACTCCCACACACATGCACACACCCCCATGGGTGCGCACGCCCATTCCATCGCCCCCCTCCCATCTGCGATGCAGGGCCCGCCCTGCGGTCCCAACGCCCTGATTCCCTTCACTCCCAGATTTTGGCACAGCCTTGCCCCACGGAAAGGTACCCTGGCCCTACACATACTCACTCCCCCAGGCTGGAGGACGGAGGAGCTCCTGTACAGAGTTCTCAGGCGGACTTTTCCTAGAAGCCACCCAGAGCCGTCCCCGCCTGGCTCTGCCGCCTCCTCGTGTGACCTTGAGAATCACTTGGCCTCTAGGAGCCTCAATTTTCGCATCTGTCAAATGGGGGTTCGCGGGGGAGGGCCCCGATGGAACGTGGCTAGGAAAAGCCGGATGCGCAGCGGGGGTCCTCCGCCCTCTGGGGATCCAGGGCGCCTTAGCTCTCGTGGCCGCTGCCCCCTCTCCCCGACCCGGGTCGCAGACCCCAGCCCGCCCGCGCCACCCTGGGGGGGTCC
>NW_012104587.1:3671540-3673601 GCF_000951045.1 Mandrillus leucophaeus
AAAAAAAAAAAAAAAGATAACCCTTCAGCTGACCCTCAGCGCCCCCACCACGGCTCAAAGTGCTCCACAGGCCAGTCTCAAACCCTAACCCTTCCAATCAGAAACCAGCGCTCCCCACAGTCTCTAATCCCTGTCCCCTCATGCGACTCTCAGGCGACTCTCCCTGCCTTACCGTGTCAGCCCCCACAGCGGTCCCCCATCTGCCACCTCCAGCACTGTCTCCCTCCTGCAGCCAGAGGGTACTTCCAGGCCTAGTTCTGAGCATGGGGGACCTCGATCACAACATCTCACAGCTCCCTCCTGCCCATGGGACAGCCAGCTTTCTAGTGAAGCCTCACAGGAGAAACTCCTTTCAGTGTTTAATGCCAACTCTGGGAAGCTGTTGTGGGAGGGTAAACTGGGAGAAACTGTCTGGAAAGCAGTCTGGCAATCTGTATCAAGAGCCTTAAGAACTCATACTTTTTAACTCAGAAATATTGCCTTTCCGATAATTATCTTAACGAAGTCATCAGATGTGGACGTAGATGTTAAAAGGTTGCTCATCACAATAATATTTAACAAACCGGAAATCAACCTCAGTGTTCAGCCATATGGAATTGATTAAATAAGTTGTGACATGCTCATAGGATGGAATGTTATACAAACATTTAAAATATTTCTGAAGACTAATAACATGGAAAATCTCTCTCCAGGATTCACGCAGGCCACGGTGGTTCATGCCTGTAAACCCAGGACTTTGGGAAGCCGAGGCAGGCGGATTACTTGAGGTCAGGAGTTCCAGACCAGCCTGGCCAACATGGTAGAATCCCATCTCTACAAAACTACAAAAATTAGCTGGACGTAACGGTGGATGCCTGTAATCCCAGCTACTTGGGAGGCTGAGGTGAAAGAATCACTTAAACCTGGGAGGCAGAGGCTGCAGTGAGCCAAGATCATGCCATTGCACTCCAGCCTAGGTGACAGAGTGACTCTGTCTCAAAAAACTAAAAATAAATAGGCCAGGCACAGTGGCTCACCCCTGTAGGCCCAGCACTGGGGAGGCTGAGGCGGGTGAATCACGAGGTCAGGAGATATAGACCATCTTGGCCAAAATGATGAAACCCCGTCTCTACGAAAAATACAAAAATTAGCCAGGTGTGGTGGCATGCACCTGTACTCCCAGCTACTCAGGAGGCTGAGGCAGGAGAATTGCTTGTACCCAGGAGGTGGAGGTTGCAGTGAGCCAAGATAGCGCCACTGCACTCCAGCTTGGGCAACAAAAGAAAAATTCCATCTCAAAAAAAAATAAACAGGCCGGACACGGTGGCTCACACCTGTAATCCCAGCACTTTGGGAGGCCGAGGCAGGTGGATCACAAGGTCAGGAGATCGAGACCATCCTGGCTAACATGGTGAAACCCCATCTCTACTAAAAATACAAAAAATTAGCCAGGCATGGCGGCGGGTGCCTGTAGTCTCAGCTACCCGAGAGACTGAGGCAGGAGAATGGCGTGAACCCAGGAGGCGGAGCTGCTTGCAGTGAGCCGAGATCATGCCACTGTACTCCAGCCTGGGTGACAGAGCGAGACTCCATCTCAAAAAATAAATAAATAAATAAAAATAAAATAAAAACAAATCCAGGATAATGTCTCCTCTGAAGAACTGTTTCTGACCATAGGCCCCTTGTAACTACTGTGCCCATATTTCCCTTTTGCCCATGACTTCCAGGGAGCAAGGATTTTTTTACTTCCATTTTCCAAACAATATTATCTCTTAGGGTTGATATAATATTTTCTTCCTTTTCCTTCGGTTCTGTGTGACTTCTTTCTTTCCCCATTTCATTAAGCTTATTTGCTGTAAGCACCCTCTAAAGTTTCCCAGAATCCTGCTGGCCGTGACCAAGACCTTGCTGGGCCTGGACCAGTCTTTGCAGACATGCCTCTGGCTCCCAGCACCACCCTCGAGCAGCCACACCTGAGTGTCTTTTCCCCATGAACCCTGACCCCCATACCCTCTTTGGTCAAGCTTATCCACATCCTCCACCCGCATGCCAAAGATGAAGAAGTTTTCCTCTCCAGCCTCT
>NW_012104587.1:3674731-3677635 GCF_000951045.1 Mandrillus leucophaeus
CCCCGCCCTGCCTGGGTGTCGGGCGGAGGAAGCCGGGAGGGGCAGGAAGCGGACTGCGGTGGGGAAGGGGCGCCCCGCCCAGCCCCCAGCCCGGGTTCCTGTTTTCGAGACAAACCGTTCCCACGGGGCTAACCCGGCCCGGGACCGGGCGTCTTCCTGCAGGCAGCGGGAGGCACAGGCCTAGTGGAGGTCGGGGGCGTGGGGACAGCGGGTCCTTGAGATAGTCTGGGGGAGGGGCTAGGACAAGATGGGAATATTTTGGGGAGAAGGGCCTGTGGGGAGCGAGGAATGAAATTGTGGCTACCTGGAGACGTGGCCTTGATGTCTGGGCATGGGGGCGGGGGCCCAGTTCACACAGGAGGAACGGGGCCCCGGAAGCCTGGCTTCCCACAGGGCCGAATGGAAAGGGGTAGCCGCATGTGGCGGTGGGTTCTCCGCAGCTTGGAGACTGGGGGCCTGGATGCCTGGCCAGCAGGGAGGAACTTGGGAGGGGAGCCGCAGGCGGTTGGGGTCCCCACTAGCCGGGCCTAGGAGAGCGGGTAACGGTTTCCGGCCATTTGGCTTCACACACTCACTGTGAAACCACCGACCCCAAACCTCCCTTCCGAGGCGTGCCCCTCCCAGCCTCGGGGCGGGGGAACCAGGACCGCCCCCGCACCTCAGTCTTGATAATGTAAGACCTAGAAACAGGCCCTTTCTATTCCTTAGTTTCCCCATAATGAGGGGGTGACATGGCCTAGCCTAGGCAGTCTGCGAGTGTTCCCTGCCCTACCACTCCCCCGACTTTGGATCGAGCGCAGCCACCTGCTAAGAGACCCTTAAACGCCGCAGTAGGGCGGGGCTAAGGGCGGAGCCAAGAAGGCGCCGAGCATCCTCTGCTTCCTCCCCCTCCTGGGTCCTGCCCTCGACAGCGTGGATCCTCCATGGTCCGGGAGGCCTCAGCCCGAGTCCCAGCTTCCAGCCCCGGTGGGCCCCACCCAGACAGACGCCCCGCCCCCGGCCAGCTAGGGTGGCCGCTGACCTAGTATGGACACGGCACTGGGAAGAGAGGCGTGGAGGGTGACGCCAGGAAAGGGGCTGGAGAGGCCTAGGCCCCGCCCCCACGGGGTCGCCCCCTCCACCTCCCACCACCGCCCCGCCCTGGGACGCACCTGCCGAGGGTGGAGGATAAGAGGGTGATTGCGCGGCTGCTGTTGAGCCCGCCAAGAGCTAAAAATATTTCCCAACAACGAGGAGTAAGGAGGCTCTCAAGGAGAATCAGTTTATTGGGGAGTGGGTGCAGTTGGTCAGACCCCATAAATAGGAGGGGACCGGGAGCCCAAGGATGGAAGGGGGCCCGTGTCCTTAGTCACGCTGGACACTGGGACATTGAGAGTGGGGAAAATGAGACTTCCAGGAGGGGGCTTAGAGATCTAACTCTAGTACCCCACCCTCTGCATGAGGCGCTGGGGCTGGCCCAGGGGATTCTGACAGGCTCAAGGGCTGGTTTGGGGTCTGGACTGGAGGCTCAGATGGCCTCATCCGGGGCTGGCAGGCGCTGGCGGGAAGGCTCCACACCCCAGATCTCCCGGGCATACTGGGCAATGGTGCGGTCACTGGAGAACTTGCCAGAGGTGGCTATGTTCCGGATCACCATCCGCGTCCACTCTCTTGGGTTCTGCAGGTCAAAGGGAAGCTCTGGTTCACTCTGGTGGCAGGATCTCCACTTTCTGCCTCATCCCAAACAGGGCCACCAAAGCCCTGCCAACCCCTGACCCAGGACCCCTCACCTTGTACAAGGCACTGACTTTCTCCTGGCATTTAATGTAGTCTTCATAATCTGCGAAGACTTTAAACCTGGAGGGGAAAGGATAGGCATGTGCTATTCCTTTAGGGGCTAGGTTAAGTTCTATGAGGTCAAGGGCCAAGCCTGCCCTGTCCCAGTGGACAGCCGGGGACCTGGAGGGTCATGCTGCTTCCAAAGGTTCCTGGCTTCAACTGCCAGGACCCCTGTCCAGCTTCCCCACCACAAACCTGAACCTCGATCCACCCAGCAGCCCCACCTGCGTGATTCCCGGGCCAGCCAGCTCACCGGTCATGGTGCATAAGCATATTGACAATGTCCTTGAACAGGTCGGGCTGTTTGGGGGAGAAGAAGCCACTGCTCAGCTGCTCAATGACCTGCCGAAGCTCAGGAATGCGGTCATAGTACTCCTGGGCATTGTACCTGCCAGGACAGAGCTGCAGTCAGCTACCCAGAAAGGGGTTCCTGGCTCCTCTTCCAGAGAAAAGCTGAGGTCCCATGCCCCAGGGTCAAAACCCAGGCCCGGCCTGCTGCTCCCCAGGGCTGCCACACACACCCCGGAGGGCCTCCCTGCAACTCCCCTTCTCTGCTCAGCTTTTCATCCCTCCTTTGTGAATGAGGAAACTGAGGCCCGGAGGATACACAAGCCAAGTGTTAGACCCAAGGCCCCCGAACAAGCTCTTTTCCTTCCACATGCCACTGCTGTCTCTTAACCGGTTTGTTTGCTCCAAAATGGCTTTTCTCCTCCAGTAGCCCAAGTCCACATCTGGCCTTGCCCTCGGACTGCAAAAGCAGCTAACAGGTACAACCCTTCAACTGGGCTGGGCATGGTGGCTCATGCCTGTAATCCCAGCAATTTGGGAGGTTGAGTGGGGCGGATCATCTGAGGTCAGGAGATCAAGACCCGCCTGACGAACATGGTGAAACCTGGTGTCTACAAAAATACAAAAAGTAGCCAGGCATGGTGTTGTGTGTCTGTAATCCCAGTTGTTCCTCGGGAGGCTGAGGTGGAAGAATCACTTGAACCCGGGAGGCAGAGGTTGCAATGAATCGAGATCATGCCATTGCACTCCAGCCTGGGCAACAGAACGAGACTCCTTCTCAAGAAAAAAAAAAAAAAA
>NW_012104587.1:3679359-3695544 GCF_000951045.1 Mandrillus leucophaeus
TCTTCCTTTTCCTTCGGTTCTGTGTGACTTCTTTCTTTCCCCATTTCATTAAGCTTATTTGCTGTAAGCACCCTCTAAAGTTTCCCAGAATCCTGCTGGCCGTGACCAAGACCTTGCTGGGCCTGGACCAGTCTTTGCAGACATGCCTCTGGCTCCCAGCACCACCCTCGAGCAGCTACACCTGAGTGTCTTTTCCCCATGAACCCTGACCCCCATACCCTCTTTGGTCAAGCTTATCCACATCCTCCACCCGCATGCCAAAGATGAAGAAGTTTTCCTCTCCAGCCTCTTCTGCCATCTCCACATTGGCCCCGTCCATGGTGCCAATGGTCAGAGCCCCGTTGAGCATGAACTTCATGTTGCCGGTGCCTGAGGCCTCAGTGCCCGCAGTGGAGATCTGCTCAGAGAGGTCTGCAGCTGGGATCACTGTGGGGTGGCAGCAGGGGGACAAGTCAACTCAGGGGAGACTCTCACACCAACTGGGGACTCTCGGATTAGGCTGGCCCCAGGCATAGCCGGACTCAAAGTCGCTCCACCCCAAACTCCCAGTCTTCACCAGCCAAGCCTGCCTCTCACACCGCACCCCCACTGCCCTCCACCTCTTGTTGATTCTTGACCATCTAGGTCCAACCTGGATTTCCCCACCTTAAAGATATGAAGGTAATTTCATCGTGTACTGCCTGAAAGCCCACCATTAGAGGGCATCCTCATGGGGTTTTTGCTTTGTTTTGTCTTGTCGTTTTGCTTTTTGAGATGGAGTTCTGCTTTTGTTGCCCAGGCTGGAGTGCAGTGGCGCAATCTCAGCTCACTGCAACCTCTGCCTCCCAAGTTCAAGTGATTCTCCTACTTCAGCCTCCCGAGTAGCTGGGATTATAGGTGCCCGCCACCACGCCCAGCTGATTTTTGTATTTTTAGTACGGATGAGGTTTCACCATGGTGGCCAGGCTGGTCTTGAACTCCTGACCTCAGGTGATCCACCCACCTTGGCCTCCCAAAGTGCTGGGATTACAGGCGTTGGCCACCACGCCCGGCTTCCTCATGGTTTAAGCATTGCCCTCTCCAGATTCTTCTTTCAAGTATGAGTATCCCAGGAAGAGATGACTGATGCCTCTTCCTGAGACTGAACTAGGGTCAAAGCCTCCCTAGGGTCCCTGTTGGCAGCACCCACCTTTCTCGGCCAGTGAGACTCGGTAGTTCTCCAGGAAGATGACACGGAGGCGGTCACCCACTGTCGGGTCATGGTTGACCACATCCCCAATGGCTGTGATGAGTCTGATGATCATCTTGGCCATGTGGTACCCAGGTGCAGCCTGAGGGGACAAAGTCTGGGGTCAACTCTACTGCCTGGTCCCCCACCCCCTATCCTGCAACTCAGCCAGGCTGACCTCAACCTGGATATATCAAAGGATGGGAGCCCAGGGCTGGAGCCTGGCTTCTCACCTTCCCTCCAATCATCACAGTCCGAGGCACAAAAAACTTATTGGGCTCCCTCTTGATGCCTGTGGAGAAACGAGAGGGATCCAGTAGGCCTACTTTTCCCTCTGGGTAGTAGCTCCTGACAGAGGCTGGGCTGGGAGACAGTAGGCCTGACTCGGAAAATCACTTGCTATTTGAGTGTCACTTTCCCCTCTCTGAGCCTCAGTTTGCCCATCTGTGAAATGGGGATAATTCCATGCCCCGAGCGTAGTCCCAAGGCCAAAGGAGATGTTGGGTGGGCAGTATGTACTATGCCTCAGGAACACAGGGGAGCACTGAGAGACAGGGTAGAGTGACTGCCACTCACGATTATACAGGGTGATGACATGGAGGCAGTTGAGGAGCTGTCGTTTATATTCGTGAATCCGCTTCACCTGGATGTCGAAGAGTGAGTTGGGGTTGATGTGGACTTTGTATTCCCTCTCTAGGTAGGCAGCAAACTTCAACTTGTTTTCCTGGAGGCAGAGACAGGGAAGGGCTCACCAACAGGCCACAGCCTCAGGAAATCCTACAGTCCACACTCCATTCACTCAGCCCCAGAAGGATGGCTGCCAGGAGGCTCACTGGCTACTTCTGTCCACTCCCGCACCAGGGTAGACATTGCTAATCAACGTCAGCACTGTTCACGTGAGGTCAGATGATGCCTTCCCACCACAGACTCCAGCCAACTTCCACCAACGGCCTGGGCTGGCAGGAGAGATGAGCTCTATTTGCCACACCTGACCCAGCCATCTGGCCCTCTCCAGCGCTCTCCACACAGCACAGCTGTCCCACGTTGCAGCTCTCCCCACCTGCTTCACTTTGGCCACATCCCGAATGAAAGCTTCATCATCCACAAAGGAGAGCAATTTGCGCAGCTGGTCCAGGTCGGAGATGAAGTCCTCCCCAATGCGCTGTGGGAAAATGGCTCTCAGCCAAGCCCATCCCCCTGTCCTCCCTCCTCTCAACACAGAAGGGGCCCTTTCCAGGTCGGCCAAGCCCCCTCCACCCAGCAGGCTGCTCTGGGGGGCCCTCCCAGCCCCTCCTCCTCCAGCCTCCCAGATGGGGCACAGGGCATCCACGCACCTTCCTCCCCTCCCGTCCTTGAGCTCTGATGGCTGACCCCATCTGACCCCAGCAGGCCTTCCTGGCTTCCTGGCCTTTTCCTGACGCCAGCATGACCTTGCGCCTTCCCTACCAGATATCTGCCCCCTTCCAGGCTCACTTCAGATGTGACCCATGGATGACTCCCTCCATTAGACTGTGACCTCTGCTGGGTTCACCTCCACAGCCAGGGCCTCCATTAGCACACGGAGCACCCTCATGCAAATAAGATGGTGTCCCTCCTCCAGGCGGATGCGAGGCTTGGGGAACACAGTGTGGGAGGGATTTCAGCCTCAGTGAACCACCTACATGACCATACCCAGCTGATCCCTGCAGGGACCCATGTTGACTCTGCTGGCCCTACAGTGGCCTCTCACCTCAGCAATGACCTCTGCCAGCCCGGGGTTACACAGAACCAGCCAGCGCCGAGGGGTGATGCCGTTGGTCTTATTCTGGAACTTATGAGGCTCCAGCTCATAGAAGTCTTTGAAGCTGCAGGATGAGGTTGGACGAAGGTCACCACTCGCCCCTGTATGATGGAGGCCTCTGCCCTGGGGCCCCTACCCTGGTGTCTTGCTGAAAGGGGATGCAGGGAATGCAGACCTGGGGAAGGCTGGGGGTGCTGTGTGTAAGAGGGGATCATCTCAGGACAGGGTGGCACTGGAAGGGGCTGCTGTGCTTGTAAGAATGACACCACCTGTGAAAGGCGCCAGGAGCCAGAGAACAGAGAGCGGTCGGTGAAGGGCGGGGCTTCTTGTGACAGGGGCGTGGAGTGGGTGGGGCCTAGAGAGGGGCGGGATCTGCAAAGCGGGGCTCACATGGTCTTCTTGAGGATCTCGGAGTGGATGCGCGCCACACCGTTGACAGCGTGCGAACCCGCGATGCACAGGTGTGCCATGTTGATGCGCTTCACTGCGCCCTCCTCCACCAGCGACATGCGCCGCAGCCTGTCTACGTCCCCTGGGAATGTGGCTGCCACCCGCTGTGCCCAGAGAGCCCAGAGCTAGGACCAGACCCAGAAACCCCAGTCCCCAGTCCCCAGCCCCATACCCCCAGAGCTCTGCCCAGAACCCCCACTGCCCCAGAGTCTCAGGGCCCGGGCTGGACGCCCCAACTCCCAGGCCCAGACTGGGTGTCCTCCCCCTCACCCCTACACTGTCCCCCAAGCCTCCCGACTCACGTTGAGGAAGCGCTGGTTGATCTCGTAGATGATCTGGAGGTGCCGCGGCAGCAGCGTCTCCAAGAGGTGTACCGGCCAGCGCTCCAGGGCCTCAGGCAGCACCGTGTGGTTGGTGTAGGCACAGGTCCTCACTGTCACATCCCATGCCTGGCACACAGGTGGGCAGTCAGGATGCTGACCTCAGCCCAGTGGGTCTCCTTACGCACTATGCAGCCCAGTGGGTCCCCCCGCACTGCAGTGCCAGGTTCCAGGATGGTCCCTCTGGCCTCAGGCTCCAATCTGTTCACTCCACTCATATCCTCCCACACTCCCAAACTGGGAAGGGAACTCGGAAGCGGAGAGCATCAGATGGGGCAGAGGGGCCCTGAAGCCCACCTTATCCCAGTCCATCCGCTCCAGGTCCACCAGGATCCTCATCAGTTCGGGGATGGCCAGGGAGGGGTGGGTGTCATTGAGCTGGATGGCTACCTGGGGTAGGGGGAGGAGTTAGTCTGGGCTCCAAACCACATTCCATGCTATGGTCACTGTCCTGTGCCATTTGGAGGCCCCCAGAGAGCCCAGCATGGTTCTGTGACTGGGCTGTGGGTAGAGGCAGGCAGGCGCTCACGGGGTTGGGAGGAATGGGGGAGTGGGTCAGGAGGAGGAGGGAAGCCCAGGTTATGAGCCTGTGGATTGTGGATCCTGAGCAACTGACCCTCCCACACTCCCATCCTCCACTCCCTTATCTATTACATGGGGCAGGCAGGCTGAGGCTGGAGGGAGAGGCCTGGCACACACTGTCCAGTCACAGAGGCACCCTCCATGCTCATGCTACCTTGTCTGGGAAGGCATCGAAGTTCGTGCGCACGGGATCGCGGCAGCCGAACTTGGAGGACTTGAAGCGACGGATGATGTCCTGGAGGGTGGCGGCCACCACGAAATACTCCTGCTTCAGCCGCAGCTCCTTCCCTTCGAAGAACTGGGCACAGCACGAGGCAGCGTGAGTCAGGGTGGTGGGGGAGTGGCCTAAAGCTGCAGTGGGTGTGGCCAGGAGGGACTCCCACCCATACCGGGACCCCTGAGTCCTGAGCTGTCCCCCTCTCTGGGACCCAGGGGCCTTTCCTCCACCAAGAACTAGTGGCGAGAGACAGTGTCAGGAAGAGGTGCACAAGAACTGAGTGTGTTGTGGGTGTCGCCAGGGAACAGCCCCTCCAAAGTGCCCTTCACTAACCCACTTTCCTGAGGACTCAGGTGTCCTTGCACTCAAAAGACTTGAGGTGGGGGTACAGGATGCACAAGGCCAGCAATATGCCCTGGGTGTGACTAGGGCACCAGCAAGTGTCCCTCCCCAGCTCTCCCTGACCCCCGCTCCGAAGACTCAGGCTTCCAGCCCCCAGCCCAGGGGGTGACGCACATTATCATTGGGGTACAAGACACGAGAGATGTTCTCTGCCAGGTTTCGGTCCAACACAGCCTGGATGTAGCCACCGACGTTGACTGAGGGACGAAAGTGGGGACAGGGTAAGGCCTGTGCTGGGCGTGGCCAGCGGGCAGGCTGGGGCTGCTGGCTACCAGCGGATGAACTCACAGTCCTTGAGGTTGAAGTCATTGGGAGCCTTGGCAGACCAGAGGCGCATGGTGTTGACGATGTTGTTGCGATAGCCGGGCACGGGCGTATCGTAGGGCATGGCCAGTACCACCTGTGGGGGCAATCCTGTCGGGAGCTGGCCAGCCCTGGCAATTGCCTCCCTCCCCTCAGGGCACTCTGCAGACACAGGCTCTTGTCCTGACACTAGCATCGACGAGCTGGGTAACCATGAGCAAACCCCACAGTCTCTCTGGACCTCATCTAGAGCAAAGACACCCTCAACACCTCCCCGACACCCATAAGCCCTGCCTGGGCAGACGGTGGTGAGGAGAATGGAAGGAGGCAGGTGATAAGCCCGGAGCCCAGGAGGGGCTCTGTTGGCGACCACTCTGCTGCGATGGGGGCTGGGCTGGCCAGCCTGGCCTGAGCAAAAGCTAGAGGACACTGTGGATTCATGAGAGGGGTGGGGAAACCCAGGGCCAGGCTGAAGGGGTCACAGAGGTCAAGTCCATCCAAAGGTCTCATGTCTGGTTGACCACAGGGCTAATTCACGGTGACTAATTCTGCCCCGCCTTCCATAACTAGCAAACATCAGTAATTGTCTGCTACCACGGTGCCAGGGGTACATTCACTCCTCCAAGGGAGCCCTTTTAAGGGGCATCGCCCTCCCTCCCCACACTCAGTCACCCTGATTGGAGCAGGGTGGGAGCTGACACACAGAAAGGGAAGGGACCCAAGCCCGAGCACACAGCTAGGCTGGCAGCACCAGAGGGAGCCAGGTCTCCTGCCTTCCAGCCACAGCCACTTGTGCCAGCTGCCATGTGCACCTGGCATGGACTGCCAGCAACCCCCAGTGCATCTTAACCTGGATGACAGCAAACAAATGCTCAGTTCTGAAAGCCTAGTGGTTTATCTGCAGCCCATCTTGGGGGTGATGACCTGAAGCTTCCAGCAGGAAGATTGCCTGAACTGGGATTTGTTTTTTGTTTGTTTTTGAGATGGAGCCTCACTCTGTTGCCCAGGCTGGAGTGCAGTGGCACTATCTTGGCTCACTGCAACCTCCGCCTCCCAGATTCAAGCAATTCTCTGGCTTCAGCCTCCTGAGTGGCTGGGATTACAGGCACGTGCCACCATGCCTGGCTGATGTTTTTGTGTTTTTAGTAGAGACTGGGTTTCACCATATTGGTCAGGCTGGTCTTGAACTCCTGACCTCAGGTGATCCACCTGCCTTGGCCTCCCAAAGTGCTGAGATTACAGGCGTGAGCCACCATGCCCGGCCTAACTGGGATTTGGACACCTGGTTTGGTTTTAAGGTTTTCAGTTTTTGGTCTTTTTGATTTTTGAAACAGAATCTCACTCTGTCACGCAGGCTGGAGTGCAGTTGTGCAATCATAGCTCACTGCAGCCTTGAAATCCTGGACTCAAATGATCCTCCCACTGAAGCCTCAAAGTAACTGGGACTACAGGCATGCACCAGCACCCTGGCTAATTTTTAAATTTTTTTCTTTGAGACGAAGTCTGGCTCTGTCACCCAGGCTCCTGGGCTCAAGCAATTCTCCCACTTCGGCCACCCGAGTAGCTGGGACTACAGGCGCACATCATCATGCCCAGCTAACTTTTGTGTTATTTGTAGACAGATTTTGACCTGTTGCCCAGGCTGGTCTTGAACTCCTGAGCTCAAGCATTCTGCCCACCTTGACCTCCCAAATTGCTGGGGTTACAGGTATGACCCACTGCCCCAGTCTATTTTTTTTTTTTTTTAATTTTCTGTAGAGACAGGGTCTCTCTATATTGCCCAGGCTGGTCTTGAAATCCTGAACTCAAGCCATCCTATTGCCTCGGCCTCCTAAAGTGCTGGGATTACGGGCATGAGTCACCGTGTCCAGATTTGGTTTGGTTTCAGGATTCCTCTAACTTACTGTGTGGTGAGTGAATTCCTTTCAGAAGGTCCCAGTTTTCTCCTGTCCCCGTTTCTGGGCTGCTGCTATCGAGATGTTCAGGGCAGACTCAAGTCGTAAGATGGTCCTTTGATAAATCTCATGGTGTGTGGTGGAGCCAGGTCATGGGGAGACACTGGGGGAGCAGGGCAGCCTCTCTCCCCTTCCAGGCTCAGTACTTAGACTGGCTCCCCTGTGTCCCTGTATCCAGTCTTTCCTGGCTTCAGCTGTGTGACTTTGAGTAAGTCACTTAACCTCTCTGAGTCTCAGCATCCTCAGTTATAAAATACACTGGGTCCTGCTTCCTCTCTGGGCTTCCTTCTCTTCCCTCCCCTTCTCTGAGCTCCCCCGACCCCCAGCTTCATCCTTACCTGTGTGTCCACCCACTTGGCACCCTGGCTGGTGTGCTCCACATGGCCGTAGAAGTGCACAGGTAGTGTGAACTCGGGGCGGGCCTTCTCCCAGGGGTTGCCGTAGCGAAGCCAGTCATCAGCCTCCTCCATCTGCACCCAAAGCAGGTCAGGGAGAAAGGCCGGCAGCATCAGCACAGGCATTCACACCACAGTGCACGGTGGGGCAGGGCGGGGGCTGTGGGCCCGTGTACCCTACACCAAGTGTAAGTTAGGGGCTCTGAGGTGGGCCCCTGGTCTGCTGGGCTATCCAGTGGGACGTAGACCACCTGTTTCAGGGGCACCAGCTGGCTTTGGGTTGGGGGGCGGGGATGCTTTCCACAGAGCTTGGGGGGCTGTTTCGGACCTATTCAGAGATAATAAACAAGTGGGGGTCTTCCCCATCCTGACTAGACCCCACAAGGTTAGAGCCAAGGCTGCTCACCTGCCAGCCCCCGGAGATCTTCTGGTTAAAAATCCCAAACTCATAGCGAATCCCGTAGCCATAGGCGGCCAGGCCCAGTGTTGCCATGGAGTCGAGAAAGCAGGCTGGGGGTGTGCAGGGAGGCAGGTGTCAGGGACCCAGCACGGAGGACCCCATCGGCCCCCTCCACCCTCATGGCCCTGTCCACTTACCTGCCAGCCGGCCCAGGCCCCCATTGCCCAGCCCCGCATCCTCCTCAATTTCCTCCAGCTCCTCCATGTCCAGGCCCAGCTGGAGGGGTGAGGGTGACAGTGGTCAGGGTCAAGTGTCAGCAGGGGAATCCCCCAGTCCCCGTGGCTTGCCCCACCCCACACATACTTGGTAGGTGGCCTCGTCACAGGCATTCTCTAAGGCCAGGTTCACCATGGTGTTCTGTAGCGTCCGTCCCATGTAGAATTCCAAAGACAGGTAGTAGATCCTCTGCCCAGAGAGACGGACGGGCAGGGGATAGGGTCAGGGCCACACACCAACACTCAGCCAGACCCAGCCACACCTGGACCTCTGGGCCGCCTGCCCTGCTCAACAGTCCCATCCCTGTCCCCAGTTTGCTTCTCCCTGTCTCAGGCTTTGGGGCCCAACGGGTAAGGTTCTGGTCCCAGCATTCCTCTGACTTTGGACAAATCACTCTCTTTGGCCTCAGTTTCCTCATCTGGGAAATGGCGCTGGCCATACCCACTTCAGGGACTGAGGTGCTCGGGAGAGTGGGAACCCCTTCCCCCTGCACACACGCCCCCGCACTGCCCAGCAGGGCACCAGGACATGCGGAAGCGCCTCCAAGAGCTCCCCAGGAGGGCAAGGCCAAGGCCCAGAGAAAAAGGTCATTTGCTCAAGGTCACACAGTGGCTAGAGACTGGGCTAGAGACTGTCACCTCCCATCCTTGCACTGCCCAGTTCCCCTTGGCCCTCAAGCCTCAATCCCAAGGAGACCCAGAGGCACCAGAAACTAGGATGCTGCCAGTGCCTGGTCTCCTGGTTGCCTGGGTCCCCTCCCAGGCTCCGTCTGCCTGCTCCTCCCCCACTCCCCACTGAGGGGTGTCAGGTTGCTGACATTTACCAGTGACCCCACCGGACACTTGATCTCTGCCACCCGAGCTGCCCCAGCCCCTCCTGCTGCACAGGCACACCACGCATACATGCAGCAACTGACATGTCCTTCCACCTGGGCCCAGCCAGGCCACAGGTGCCGTCCTGCCCACCAGCACCCCCTCCAACCTTCTCCGAGTGGGCACTTTTGCAGCCAGACCACCTGCTCTGAGCTCCCTGACCCCCACCCCCGCCCCAGGTTTCTCCCTCAGATTGTCCCAGCACCACTTGTGCCTGGCACCCCTGGATTCTCCAACCCCAAGAACCTAGAGTGACGAGGGGCAGCCACTTAAATCAAGATCCCCAGCTCCCTGGCAGCGCCTCCATCCCATACCCCCACCCCAGGTGTCCCCAGCAGCACCTTGGGGTCCTTCTCGTAGTAGTGTTGCTGCGTGCGGATCCAGCGCCCCACGAGGTGGTCGCGCACGGTATGGGCCAGTGCAAAGTAGTAGTCTCGTGGGGTGGCCACATTGCGGTCCTTTACGAGTGTGAAATGCAGGTGCCGGTTGAAGTTCTTTTTCAGCTCAGTCACATTCTCCACGCCGGCCAGGCCACGCACACTGATTTGCTTTCTTTTCTCCTGGTCTGACAGGGGCCGGGACATGGCTGCAGGAGGGCGGGCCGGATTGGACTGATGGTGGAGGAGACGGCAGCCTCAGCACTGCCTCCAGCCAGGGAGTAGAGCTCCCCAGGCTCAAGGGGATTTAAAGCCTGGCTCTGGGCAGCACGCCCCGCCTGCCTCCCCTGCAATGGGAGGGTCTTGGCCTGGAAGCTCAGGGAGCTATTTTGAGGGTAAAGGAAGGAGAGGGGAGGGGAGGGAGAGGTGAGCTCCACTTGGGCCTCCAAGACTGGCCTGGCTTGTTCACAGGCCTGTGCTGACCCACTTCCTCCAGGCCTTGCACATGGGTCTTCTGTCCCTTGTCCCTGCCTTTTGCAGGGTTGGATACAAGAAAGAGCAGGCAAGAGTGCTGGATTGGGGAGCTGTCTGCCAGTGGCTAAACCAGGATGGGAGGCCATGTGTTGTGGTAAAAGGAACCAGGACCCCCTGCAGGCTGCGGTGCAGGAGGCAAGTCAGTGTCCCCTTACGGAAGAGGTGCAACTAGCAGAATGTCTTCAAGACAGGGGGCCCTTCGAGAAAGGGGGCCCACGACCCTGGTGGTGTGAGGGAGGTTGTGTGAGGCAGGGCCACCGCCCTCACTCCACCCCCACTGCAACTGAGCAGCTCTGGGCTCCCCCTGTTGCTGTCCCTCAAGGAGCTCTGAAGTGACCTTTTGGAGAGGGATGCTCAGGTTACAGGCCAGCATTGGCGGGAGGCTGCTAGCCTGCAGCACAGGGCCCTGGGAACTGTAGTCCTGTAGGCCCTTGGGGATGGGAGAAACTGAGGCATTCCCCACCCCGTCATCATACTGGTTGATGACAGTAAGTTCTCCCTGTGATTCCACTGCTTAGGAAGTGATTGGAGGCCTTCTCTCACTCCTTCCTGCCACTTGGGGCCACACCCTGGGCAGGGATTTTGTGAACCAGCTCTGTGACCTGGCCTATAAAATAGGTGCCTAATCTGTACCTCGGGGACCTCACCCCATTCGTGAGCATAGCCCCACAGCTTCAGGCCCTTCCCTGGAGGCTTTGACTATCCTCCCATTCCACGCTTTGTCCTGGCCCCAGCGCTGACTTGCTGTGTGACCTCAAGTTTGTTGCTTTACCTTTCCGAGCTTTGGATTCCTTCATCAAATTTAGAGTCTCCAATGAGAAAAAAAAATCCCTTCCTCTCAGCTGCTGCCTCATCTTGTGAGGGCAGGCTTTGGATCCTGCTGTTCTTTAAGCGAAAGGAACCAGGACCTTGTGCTAATTCAAAGGCTGTCTGGGCCTCCCGGGTGGTGGGCCAGTGGAGGGGAAGAGCTGGGTTTCTGTTCTGAGGGCAGGCAGCAGGTCAAAAGCCTGGACAGCTGCAGGGTACTATTGAGAGCCTGGTTCAGGGAAGGCCAAGCTGTTTCTGAGAACTTTTTTTTTTTTTTTGAGATGGAGTTTCATTCTTGTTGCCCAGGCTAGAGTGCAATGGCATGATCTCAGCTCACTGCAACCTCTGCCTCCTGGGTTCAAGCAATTCTGCCTCAGCCTCCCAAGTAGCTGGGATTACAAGCACCCGCCACCATGCCCAGCTAATTTTTGTATTTTTAGTAGAGACGGAGTTTCACCATGTTGGACCAGGCTGGTCTGGAACTCCTGACCTCAGGTGATCTGCCCACCTTGGCCTCCCAAAGTGCTGGGATTATAGGCAAGAGCCCCAGCGCCCAGCCTCCGATCACCTTCTGAGCCACGGCAGACGCAGCCCTGGAATCACTGGCTTAGTATGTGGGCCAAACTGCAAGTCCTACAGAGGTCTCCAGACTCCCAAGCCCTGCTCTACCCCTGCCCCCAAAAGGCACGGGCACACTGTCTTCTGTGGTGCCTGCCACATTTCCAAGTAGAGAAAAAAGATCAGGGAAAAAAACCCAAAATGCACCTCCACAGACACGGGAATGCAAACAACTTTTTCTTACATTTTTCTCTAATTTCCAATTTCTTTAATTTAAGAAGTGTTCCATAAACCATTAAAAAACAATGCTGGCCAGGCACGGTGGCTCACGCCTATAATTCTAGCACTTTGGGAGGCTGAGGCAGGTGGATCTTCTGAGGTTAGGAGTTAGAGACCAGCCTGACCAACGTGGCGAAATCCTGTCTCTACTAAAAATACAAATATTAGCCAGGCATGGTGGCACATGCCTATAATCCCAGCTACTCGGGAGGCTGAGGCAGGAGAAACACTTGAGCCCGGGAGGCAGAGGTTGCAGCGAGCTGAGATCGCCACTACACACCAGCCTTGACAACACAGCGAGACTCTGTCTCAAAAACAAACAAAAACACAGTGCTGGCAGCTGTCTGGTCTCTTCCCCTTTCACAGCTCGCACCCCAGCCTCAGCTCCTAGGCCTCATCCCCATCCTCCACTAAGCACAGCTTGGACTCCAGCTTGGCCTGGCATCCAAGGTTCTTCACAGCCCGCACTTGTCCCTTGGAGGGTTGCTGTGAGTAGAGCTGACTTCTTGGCAGTCCACTGCCAGGCAGGCAATAGTTAACCATGCTGTCACCTCACAGCCCAATCGTGGCAGCCTGCTTTGGCCACACACACCTTCTTTGCATTGACCCCTATTTTCTGCAAGACTTTCCGTTCCTGCCACTGAGGACCCGATCTCCACAGACCATCACATCTTGCAGGCAGGGCAGGCCAAGTTCATTCCATCCTTTCCCAGCTACCCTCCCCTCTTACACCTAGGGCGCTTGCTGTCTCATGAACATTTTTACTGGGAAATTTTTAACTTTCTCCAACTACCTTTTCTGTGACTTCTTTCAGTCTTTGTCATGCCATCACTCCCTACTGTTTCCAGGCTTTGTCCAGGGGTGACACTGCATGCCCCAGCCCCGCATGATCAAACCTGGGCAGCACAATCTCATCTGTTTCCCTGCTTCCTCCACCCCTCCTTAGTGTTGTGTGTGCAGGTTTAATGAGCCCTGAAGCACTTTTACAACCTGAGCTCACTCAAGGTTGTTTATGTCTAAGTTTCTAACTAGAAACCCAGCCTCCTTCCTTGGACCAATCATGGGTTTCTCCAGAGCCCTTGGCTTAACTTCAGTAACACAGCCCTGAGGCTGACCTTTCCCCACTGGCACTCCTCTTGCCAGGCCTTGAGGGACAGGGACAGTGCTGCAACAGCAGCAGAAATGAACGGGGAGGGGCGGTGGGGGGGCGGGGCAAGCACTGCCTTGTCACAGCGTGATGGAGTAAAGGGCTTGCTTTCCCACCCCAGGTGTCTTCAGACAGGTGGGCAGGCCTTTCTGTCTCTCCGATTCTGCCACAGAGGCAAATGCTTGCCACGGTTCAGAGGGCCAAGCCTTCCTGCTGTCTCTTCCATTTCAGGGCCTCCAACACCTTGGAGACTGATGCCTTAGTCAGCCACTTCCTCTCCAAAACCTTAACAAAAGCTGACGGCAGGGAGCAGAGAGGGAGGGAGCACAGGAATGGAGCTGGCCTCGGGGGAGAGAAGCGGAGGAGATAGCTGGGCTGTGGTTAAGTCATTTATTGATTTTATTTCTAAAACCCACATAGCGCCACTTTGCCACTTCCAAAGCTTCAAAGAGCTAATTAACCGCCCAATGAGCCCACCAGGGAAACCAAGCTTGTGGGGGAAGCAATGAGGTGAAACCAAGGTCAAACAGGGTAGCCAAGCCCCAGGCCCTGCTCCCATTCTGTCAGTTAAGGACAAAGGCAAAAAAGATGTCCTCCTTTTGGTGAGCCGAAGTTTAGGGCTTGGCTGAGGAAACGCACTGTGCCTGCCTTGCTTCTGAGGGCTCCCTCAAGCCCAGCAGACCCATAGCAAAGCACAGGCCTCCTGGACGGGGACCAGACACCCCAGTAAACAGCAGTAGCCAGCCCCAGCTCACAGCTGGAAAGCAGCCCAGGCACAGTTGCTGGCCCCAGCAGCCAGGCGCTGGGGGAAGCCTACTGTCCCTCAGCCGTCCTGAAGGAAGGAGAGGCAGGTGGAACCAGGGCAGCTCTAAGGCACCTCTCCCCAGGAGAGGACCTCACTACCTGGTGGAGACTACACATGGATTTCTCTGGAACCGTAACAGGAACTACCCACTCACTGTCCCAGACATAAAAAAAAGCAGAAGACCCTTCAAAAAGTGCTGGCAAAGCACAAGGTGGAGCACTTTATCCTGTCCCTGCCCCCCCACCCCAAGCCTACAGTGCTGGCAGGCTGCAAGTCACCAGCAGAGAAGGAAAAAAGCCACTTGGCGGTTTTAATTTTAGCTGCTCTGTGCCTGACAGGCAGGATTAGTTGGCTTGACCTTTAGTGTTGATGCCTCCCTAGGCCCAGGGCCTTAGTCAGGTGGCAGCTTCCAGGCACAAATCACCACTGGAGCTCATCAAACGTAGAGGTCTGAGCCCCAGGAAAAGGCCTTCAAAGGACAGAGGCTAGAAAGATGAGCGGTGACCAAGGAGGGGCAAAATTGGTTCTCAGCAATGTTAACTAGTCACCAAAGGGGAGACTGTGGAGCCACCCCCACACTCAGCTCCCACCACCAAAGCCACACACAGGAGGCAGGTGGTGGGCTTCCCTAATTAACCACCCACAGTCTCACCCCTGGACCAGGTGCTGAACAAAAGTTAAGGCAACTTTGGTGCTGCTGCTGCTGCTGCTGGTAGAGGAAGTTTATGTGAAAAGAAAGGGGGGGGGGGGGGGGGCATTAAAAATAAAGAAGCAGACCCAGAAAACCACACTGCTCTTTTATTCAATGGAACATCCCCGCTTTAGCGCAGTGTTGAATCTAACACCAAAAAAAGCCCAGAGAAATTTCTGCAGATAAACCAGTGAAGAGAACGCGCAGTATACATTATCATCAACATAATCACTCCATTGAAAGGGAAGCGGGAGGAAAAAGGAAGGAGAATGAACGAGGGGCTCAAACCCCTAGACACTGCAAAACATTCAGACATTTGGGATTAAAATGAAACACAAAAGAAAGCCTTCCAGGAAGGAGAGGACCAAATGGAATCTGAGGCAGCTCAGGTGGTCAAGGAGCACGGGAAGAACTCCAGGCTGGCAGGCGAGCCCAAGGGAGCTCAGGCTGCCCACCCACTGCTGGCAGGAGCGCCAGGGCGGATGGGAATCCTGGAACCTGGAAATGAACCTACCCTCGGCAACTGTACAAGACTCCCTTGACAAGGGTGGCAGAGACTAAAAAACCTCACACTTTAAATATCTTCGGGGGTGGCTATGGCGCCTTGAAAAACTTAGAACCAAAGAACGCCACAACCAGCTTGACATGAATGGCTGCAGCCCATGCCCAAAACCATTTGCTCCCCTCTCCTTGGTAAGGGAAGGAGAACTGGAGAGAAGGGAAAGGAATCTAATTGCAGCAGAAGACCGGGGAGAGCATCTCCTTGGACGGAGTCTGAAGAAAGGAAGAGATAAGGAAATAACAAAGGAAAAAGAAAAAAATTAATAAAAATTTCACGATATGGAGCCAGCGTGTTCCGATTCCGTCCACAAAAATAACTCAGGCTGCTTTGCCGAACCATCCTGTCCACCAGGGGCGTTGCTGAGGCTGTCTGCCTGGAAGGGTCACCAATGGGCGCGGAAAGTCCTCACTCTCATGGCTCGGGCCATCGCCGCCGCGGGGAGGGATCCTGGCGGCCCGGTTTGGGGAGAGGCAAAGGGAGTTGGGTGAGGAGAGAAAGAAGACAAAGAAGACACTCGATGCTACGGGGCGCCAGGAGAGCTCAAGCTGGCGCCCCTACTACCACCTGCCCGTTCCCAAGCGAATCCTCAGTCGCTTGGCCCAGCCCAGTGCGTGCACACACACACATGCGTGCACACACAATCACATGCGTGCGTCCCAATGTCTGGCTCCATATGGTGAGGTTCGGCGTGTTTAAACGAGACCAATTCTCTCTATATATAATATATATTTTCTTAAAAAACAAGTCTAGTTCTGTGGTGGAGGCGGTGGGGGAGCTGGAGGCATCCCGAAGGGCGGCATGCCCGCCACCCCCATGCCCATCATGGTGACAAAGTTAGAAGGGTCCATGGGAGGCGGAGGAGGAGGGGGCGGGGCATACATCATGCCGGCGGAACCAGGCGGTGGAGGCGGCGGAGGGGGAGGGGCCCCAGGCGGCAGAGGCGGCTGGACCCCGGGGGGCAGGGGCACCATAGTGGGGTTGCCTTGCATCTGAGGGGCTCCTGGAGAAGCTGCGGCAGCCGCCTGCTGCTGTTGCCATGGCGGGATGGACCCTGTGCCAGCGCTCGTGGTGGTAGTCGTCGTATCTGGGGTGGTAAAGAAGCCCAAGGTCACACGCGCGGGGGCACACCGCGGCTGTCTGCGGCTGCTGCCTTGGGATGGGGGCGAGGGGCGCCTGCTCCTTGCTTGGCATGCGGTACGGTGGTGG
>NW_012104587.1:3695684-3707207 GCF_000951045.1 Mandrillus leucophaeus
GGCTGGTGATGGGGAGTGGAGGGGTGGGCACGACTACCCTGGGGTCAGCCTCGAGGTCTCTGGGCTTAACAGAGTAAGCCCTTTGTCACCAATGCCCCTGGAAGGGCTGAGGGGAAGGTACCAGACACAAGAACAGCTCTGATGTCCCTCCGCCCAGCCGCCGCCACCACCGAACGGCACATTCAACCTCAAGGTCACAGCTGCTCTCTCCCCACTGCCCGGTCCCACCTCTGCAGTCTCTCACCCCAATCACAGCCCTCGCCAGAGCAAGCATGCACCATCCCACTCGACCCATATGCACCCGGCTCAGTCCAGCCAGCCGCTCATTCAGCCTGCGAGGCTCTGGACTTCTGGCCCCCTACCTACAATAGCAGGCTCCCCTTCAGGCCCCCACGAACCTCTCCTCAGACACAACCACACCAAACATCAGCTCTCCTCTTCAAGATGCCCCTCCACCCCCTGGACCAGGAGGCCCTTTCTGTTCACAACCCCAGCAGAGCCCAGGGGCTCATCCCAAGGCACCTGCCTGCTTGTGTGAGGCTCTATGGTTCCTGTCAGCCCCACCCCCATCCCACCCACCCCCACAAGCCCAAAATATTCTACTCACTTTGCTGCCATGGCAAGGGGGTACTGGAAGCCATACTGCTGCTGGGCGGAGGGGGTGGCGGAGGCTGCTGCTGCTGCTGTTGCCATGGGGGAAGAGGACCAGAGGGAGGGGGTGGGGGCTGCCCACTGGGAGGCGGCGGCGGTGGCGGCATCATGCCCATAGGTGGCGGCGGCATCATACCTGCGGGTAGGTGGAGGTAAAGATGAGGCCTCAGGGAAAGGGGGGAATTTGGGCCAGAGCCCCCACTCACCCAAGCCTAGGTGAAGACCCACAGTCAGCAGACAGCCATTACCTTTTCCTTGATGCAGGCGATAGACCCCAGAGCCCACAGGCGTACTTCCCAGGTACTGATCTTGATGGAAGGAAAGAGCAGGGACTTAGCAGGACATTGGAACTGGCCAGAGAAGCCACCCCTGTGATAACCTGAGTTGCTATCCTTACGCGAGTTCTGAAAACCATGCCTGTAAAAGGCAGGTCTGTGCCTACCCAACACAGCATCACTCCCTGAACCAGAATGGAATCTTGCTCCTTCCAGAGCCATAACCCAAGCAAGTCAGGCAGATCTGGCACATTGCCCAGCTACTTGAGAGTTGCTTCTAGCAAACAGTGACCTGACATAACCCCTTGCTTATCCCAAAGCCCCAAGGTTTCTGGTCTGACACTTACTTACCCATTGGAGGAGGGCCATGGTGCCCAGGAGGGTGGGGGCCCTGGTTCATCGGTGGTGGTGGTGGCTGCATCCAAGGGGGTGGGGGTCCATTGGGGTTGTGCTGCATGGGATGTCCACCATGCCCACCTGTCAGGCTGGGTAATGGGTGTGGGAAGCTGTGGGGGCCACCTCCGGGCCCACCAGGACCACCTCCATGCATGCCATGGTAGGGCCGACTCTCTGAAGGGCCAGAATTCATCCAGGGTGGGCGGCTCTGAGTGGTAGACATAAGAGACTACATGAGAGCATTTCCCGCCAACGTCCCTGCCTGTGCCCCCTAGTGGCAACATTGTTCTTCTGGTAATGCCACAGGACCAGAACACAGTAACAAGGTCTTCCCAAAGTGAGAAGTCCCCAAACTGGCCTGAGATCCCGGAAGAACAATGTTGCCATTCACATCCATCTATCGGCTCTACCCAAACCACGTGGCCATAGCTCCCAGTCTCTGCAGTAGAGAATGGAGAAGCCAGACCAAGAGAACCAGCCCCCAGGCTCACCGGTGGAGGTGGGTTGTTGGCGGGAGCAGCAGGACGAGGTGCACTGGCCAAGGGTGTGGTGGCAGGCCCAGAGGTAGAGCCCACAGATGCTGGGACAGGTGCTTCACCCAGTTCAGCCATGAGGGACAAATATTCTTTATCCATTCGTGCTTTATCCTGAGCTGACTGGGGATCACCAGGCCTGAAGTGAGGTGAGGGACACAAACAGAGAAAGGGGAAAAATTTGTTAAGAAGGAAGCTTTTATCCTGAGGAACCAATATAAACTTTTGAAGAATTCAATCACCAGATCATCACACATCTTTCTAACCCCTTACTGGGCATGGCTCTCAACAGTCTCATTAGATCTTCAGTTTCGTGCCCAGTTCTGCATCTGGGATCACCAGAGCAGAGGGGCCCTGGGTGAAGAGCACAGGAGACCCTGACCATCGAGGAAGCACAGGTTCTCTCAAGTCAATTTCATCAAAATTTATTCCCAGTTTGAGGAAAGGAAAATCTATGCAAGACTGGCACAACTGCCAGAACGAACTTCCTGAACAAACCTTTACATATTTGCCAGTTAGTCAAAAAGTGTTGATATCCAGTGCTGACTTGCGACTGGTCAGAAATCTGTAGAGACTGCTTAGTCTTCTTGAACCAATTCTGAACAGCAAAAGCAGTGAATTTCCCACTGAGCCCCAATGAAAACATTTATACTGAAAATAGAAGCTTCCAGTTTTCTTGGGGTTAAGACAAACGGGTATCTGTACAGCCTATTTCTAATCATCCTGGGCTTTAAATCACACCATTACAGACCACACTAACAGAAAGGATGTTTCTCTTGGTAAGATTAACAGCAACCAATTAATGTGACAAAAGAGTTGTCCTGCACATTGCAGGCTACCAGGAAACCGCAAGAGCCAGCCCCTCACCTTTGGAATTTGCAGTCTGAAGCAATGTGGCCAGCCCCTCCACACTTGGTACACACTGTGGTGTTGGTAATGCTGCGGGTCTCTGAGCTCTGCCAGGGTCTTAAGATCCTATTAAGGGAAAAAGAGGTCAATGCAAGGGGACAATCTGTACTTCCACAGGTTCTTCAGGTCTCCACACACTCTCCTTTAAACTGATCACATACCTGTTGTCATCTTCCCGAAGGGTCCCATTCAAGCGAGCCAACTCCCGAAGCTGCATCTTCCGTAGATCATTCTGGTCCTCTGGGGTCTCGATACCCTGCTTCAGGATGTTTCTTATCTAGTGAATATGCAATGAACAGTTAAGTGCTTAGGGCTTCCGCCTAGGTTTCTGCCAAGAGGCTTCCTTTCTGGGCTCACCACTCACCTGTTCCACTGCCTTTTTGACGTTCTCCATTGTGTTGGCGGTGACCAGGGCATGAAGTGGTTCATCTTCTCCCGGCAACATCTGGCCATCTTTGCGCCCAACCTTCCCTTCTTTCACAGACCCTTTCCCCCGGATCATAATCTTGGCATTGCACTCCTTCTCTATGTTCTTCAGGGTGTTCCCTCTATAGAAAGGCAGAAATGACTGAGTTTATACCTGACAAGTTCATACTCAAGAGGGAACAGAGGCTGGACCAATTTGACACTGGTGGGAAACCAGAAGTACAGAGAATTGGATTTTCCCACCAAAAGCTCCATGAACTCTACATTACAGTCAGCCACAGTAAACCTGAGGATTTGACTTCTCCGCACTAGCGCGGAAGTTAAAACACCTTCTCACAGAAACGCATTAATTCAGTCAAAATGAATGTCCTACCAAAAAGGGGAAAAGCAAGCCAACACTACCCAATTAGGCACAAAACAGACACATCTCAGAGGCTCTAAAGGAATTCTATATCCTATAGACTAGCAGTTACTCACCTGGGCCCGATTAGCAGCCCCACAAAGTTGATTTCTGGGTACTCATCTTGTGGAATCATGACTTTATCGCTCACACGTGTTGCTGGAGGTCTAAGAAAGAAAAGCCTGTCACTGCACACATTTCTGGAGAATGACGCAGTCAGTAGCTTTTCTAAAACTAACTACTGGTACACCAAGTGCTAATTATGGGTGATTTGGGTAAGAGGTGAGTAGTGCCAATATTGTTCCATCCCAGCAGGTCACCCATGATCTGCATGTGTCCTCATCCCAGATGACCTAGCCCCTCTGCTTACTTGTAATCTGCAGGTGGCTTGAAATCTGGATTGAGTGCAACCATCTCTGTGATGAGGTTGTGCCGCTCCTCTTCCAGCTTTTTGCGGGTGCGGAACTCTCGGGTGTTAAGCCGCTTCCCCTCGCTATTGTAGATGGGCTCAGGGGAAGGGGACCTGTGGGAAACAGACTCCCGTTTACTATTCTGCCCCGACTTCTCTCATTCCCACACGGACTATAACAAGTCTTTCCCAGCCCCTCTGCCTCTCAGACCCTAATACAACACTCCGGAGGAACCGACCATAACGTGTGCTACTCAAGATCGTGTGGAATGGGGAGATGGAAGCTGGCTGAACATTAAGGGTCTGGGGTGTGTGTGAGAAAGGAAAAAAATAAAAGGTTTTGCATCTAGAAGTGATGAGAGAAAAAATGTCTATCCTTTGGGGAAAATCTCTGGACTGTAAGTGGCAAGGACAGTATCATCCCCTGGAGTCTTCTTGCCAAATATGGATTTTCTTCCATTTGAAAAAAAATTACAATATTCCAACTTTATGAACCACAGAAACCCCAAGTTTAGGCAAAATGTTCACTCTTGGAGAGCTAATGCCCTACGAGGAAAAGCTTCTGTACCCCTAACACATAGTGCGCATGAGCTCCTTATATGCAACTGGGACTGAAGGCTACTGCAGCTACTGGCCCCCACAATGGAGAGAGATGGTTCAAGGCTTCGTCTTTGCTTTTCCTTCAATGGCCTGGCTGGCTGTGTCCAAGGCCCAGGAGACAACCTGTTTTCTGGCTGTTCGAGGTTGGGGAGTCTGAGTAGAGAAAAACGTTAAAGTGCTAAAGCAGCTTCTGCGAGAGGCTGCAAATGCAGATTTGGTCAAATACTTGTCTAGGGTCTGAACCTGCAAACAGCAAGGGGAAAACCTATGATTCTCCACCAGAGTTTACAAGTCCAGAAAGCAGATTTTCTCTCTCTCATTTTTTTAAGGAGTAAAATGCTGTTGCTACAAGTAAAAAAATATAATGATAAAATGGTCAGTTTACCACAGCTGGATTTTGCGGTAATAAAAAAGAGAGGTTACACTCCTAGAATTTTGAGTTAAGATTACAAAAAGGACCATAGCTTGATATTCTGAATGAAAATTTAGTAGCAGCTGCAAGAAGGGAAGAGACCATGTGGATCAGGTTATTAAAAAAACATCCTGAAAGTAGTCAAGACTCCTATACCCTTGGTTTAGTTGAGAGAACCTTGCCTAGTTGGAGAGCAAGGACTGAACTCGGCTGCTCCCACTGTCTTCAGCCTAAAGGGAACCATGTCACACCACGTTACACACACGATGGAATAAAAGGTCAGGTTTGTTCATGGCTAATGACGGCTAAATGACACCTCCGTTTCTAGCATTTGTATAAACTGTTAGCACAATCCAGTAAAAGTGAACAAAAGCAAACATACCCCAGCTCATTAGACTACCATCTTATACATTTAAGTCTACAAGAAAAGTTTTAAACATGTTTTACTGTGCAAGTTAAGCAGCATCGAAATGACAATAAAGTGGCTTAATTGATATAACACCTTTTTAATAAATTATCTTAATTAAGAAAACCCATGCATTTCCCTCCAACCTGGGCTCAAAAGCAAAACCAATCAGGCATTAGGGCCTCTTTCAAAACTGAATACAAGGGAGGAAAAACCCTGCTCTGGTTTTATTTCTAACATGCTTGACATTTCTAATTCCCACCCCATAGCTGTCTAGAATTAAGCACTCTTGGCTAGTTACAAAAACAAGTCTTACCAGCACCCAATTACCCAATTGGCCATGTGAAGGCCTCACAACAGTTTAACCTCTTCCCAAATTGCAGAAGTGAAAGGCAAAAACTAGTATTCTAGAGGTTAGACTGGCCCGACTTCTTCACCTCCAATAGGCATCGGCTAGATCAACTAAATTCTAATCCCAGTTATCCAGGAAGCAAAGAAGGTTTGTTAAAAATTCAACCTTTGGAGGAATTGACTGGTGACCTGTAGACATATTATTAAAGGGAAAAAGGCCAAAAAGGCACTAAACAGTTGTGGTCTATGACCTACAATGTAAATTTTTTAAAAAAAACTTTAAAAAGAAATGAAACACAACACAACCCTACAACCAAAATCTATCTATAGGTAAAATATAGCAAACGTAGTAAGTAAAATTAAAGAGTCAATATGCAGAAACAAGGAAGTTAATGTTTCCTGGCAAAGGGCGGAAGAAAGATGCATGAGTGAGTGACTTCTAAAGCCATTACATCATCTTCCTGATTTAAAAAGCTATTAACTAGGTAACAAAAGCCAAAAACACTACTTTTTAAAGCAAAGTCTTTTCAACTATGCTGTATGCACTAAGAGAAAATTCAGTGAGAGGGAGAGACTTACTGCCCTTCAAATTAAATGACCAATTTTAGCTGTTCAATCAGCTAATAAAACTCCAGTTTAAAAAAGTTCATCTCCCCCACACAAATTATTTTTCTGAGGTGAGAGAAACTGCAAATTGAAATGACATGACCACAGCTGTTTGAGGCCCACGCTCCCTTTAAGGAAAAAAAAAAAAAAAAGTAATTTAGGGTTGGTTGCATGCCTTCCCAAAATAGGTGAGAATATTCTGGCCCCTCCCAACACCCCCAAGGCAATGGCCAAGGCTGAAAGTTAACTGGCAGTGAAGGAAGTTGGTTAGAAATCTCATCTGATTTTGAAACCATCTCAAAACCATGAGCAGAAAGACTGCAGCAATGAGCGGACCAGAGCTCCTGGCTTGCTCAAGTTCAGTGATGCTCAAAAATATTTTTAGTCCCTGCACCGTGTACCTGTGAGAAAAACTCTATGCCCTGGGCTTTCGGCCAAAGCAGGTACTGAAAAGGCAGGTTAACAGGTCACCTCACTGTCCCTAAGGGTGGGTAAATCAGGTTAAGATCTACATGCTTACCAATTGGAAACCAGTTGTCCATTTTCCTGTAACTTTTATTCTCCCAACATTTAAGTTTTATTCCAATTTTCTAACTGTTGACTGACCATACATTATTTCTAATTAAACCTTAATCCCCAGAGTGGTCAGGGTACAGTCGTCATACTAGGATTTTATTGAACTGACACAATATGTTGCCACCAGTAAAACGTATTGAGAAAAAGGTAAAAGCGTTACTGTCAGCTGGTTAAAACTGTTTCCCAACCTGTCCTCAGGGTTAGGGGGGATGCCCAGGTCTCCTGTGCGCAGTTTACGAGTCAGGTCTTCTATCTGCAGTTGCACTGGAAGAAACCAGGTTAGGAAAGAAAAAAAAGGATGGAAAAAAGACAATGTTACCAATAAACATCTCAAATCTCAACAACAAGCATGAAGAACTCGGAGACTTTGAAAGGGACGATTGATCAGTGAACACATTGAAGCAAAAACCCCCAACCACCTATCGGCAGGAGTCCTTTTACATCTATAGGTTTTTTTCACTTCAAAATGGTTATCACTTAAGGAAGCAAACAGTTTGTTGGAAGAGGGGTTAGCAATAAAGACTGTTCACTAAGGCTAACATCCAAGCAATTACGAGGTGTTTCACCTCTTCCTCCCCACCAAGGCTTGCTTACAATTGGTACCCAGAACCAAAAACCATGTTATGTCACCAATACCCGATTCCCATCAAATTACTTGAGGGCAAGAATTGAGTTTTTCTTCATTAAATATTAAACATAGCCCAAAATGAGACCCAATTAACATGGGACAAGGAAAAATACCATTTGAGCAAAGATCATTTTCATTAATACCGCATTTAAAATTCCTTAAATAAGACATTTAACAACAAAATTCAACACCTTACAGAATTTGTACATACTCTTTCTGTACAACCAGACCTGTACTAGTAAGGGTCTCCCAATACCTGCAGCTTTTATTCAATTATACGAAATATTTATTCAAACATTAAATGACAAACCACATATCTTAATAAACCAGTAACCATAAAGTGCTAAGAATTTCTTTTCAGGCTCGCTATTCATATGGGGAGCAGGCATGTAGAAGAATGGAATGTGTGATCAAGGACAATGTACGTGGCTCTCGGGCCTTGACCAATGAGGCTGTGCATGAAAAAGAGAGATGAGGGTTTCACAAAAGTTGCCAGTGACTCCAGGGAAATGTTACACGGCTGATTTTCCAAGATAATGGGAACTGCAGAGCCAGAGCAGCTTTCTTCAACGTGCGGAATAACCACCTGTTCCTTACCTTCGTAGCATCTGAGAATTTTGAGCAGGCATCTCCAATAAGGGCAAGTGTTACTAGGTTGCGTTAAAATTGAGCTGGTTCCAAGATAGGATTAATGCATCTAACCAAAGATTGCTTCTAACTTTAAATACATCCACAGGACTATACCACACCCACACACTAAAACCCTGAAGAAATGAAAACCCATTATTATCGAAAGATACCGGCCAGACGCAGTGGCTCACGCCTGTAATCCCAATACTTTGGGAGGCCGAGGCGGGCAGATCATGAGGACAAGAGATCAAGACCATCCTGGCCAACATGGTGAAACCCTGTCTCTACTAAAAATACAAAAAAAAATTAGCTGGGCGTGGTGGCGTGTGCCTGTAGTCCCAGCTACTTGGGAGGCTGAGGCAGGAGACTCACTTAAAGCTGAGAGGAGCAGGCTGCAGTGAGCCGAGATCGCACCACTATACTCCAGCCTGGCGACAGAGTAAGACTGCGTCTCTCCCAAAAAAAAAAAAAAAAAAAGACACTGAGGGCATCCTGGACAAAGCAGTATATACTGTGGAAGACAGAAAATTAGTGAGACACATGGCTCCCCAAGCTCCTTTATACTAAAAAATTCTGACTTTGCAGTTGAGTATTAAGCTCAACACCTCGAGGTGAGAGTCACCTTCACTGAGAGGGGAAGGTGAGTCTTCCTAACTGACTATGGAGATGCGTGGCCTGATCTAAATAAAAAGGGTCATTTTCTTCTGTGAAGAACTACACCTCTCCTTTGATTCTATCTATTTTGATTATAGCTATAAATAGCCCTTAGGGCCCAGTGAACTAACCAGCCCTCCACAGAAAGAGAAATGGAGAGATGTAAGGAATTTGTGCTCTTCCCATTTTCTAAGTATGCTTGTGTTCTTGGGATATCACTCCGCTAGGGGCATTTCACAAGGTTGTAAAGACCCAGAATGGTCTAATATGAGACATAAGGGAATGGGTGGGAGTAGACAGGAACAGCAGGGGAAAGAGTAAGTATTAGTAATACTGTGAAAGGAGACAGACAATTCCAACGCCTCAAAATTCTCAGCAGTCTAAAAAACAGGAAATTAAGACCCTCAATAGTAGTAACATGCTGGCCTTGAAGCGTTTTGGTTGTGAAGGCCACAGCCTCGTAGGCTTAGGAGGTCTTTGCCCGAATTTCCTCCAAAGGGGATGTTTATTTAGTTAGTAGAAAATGTTTATCAAGTGAACTTTTTTGAGACAGCTTTAAAAGGTAAAACTTTCATTAAAAACTTTTTTTCAAAAAAGCAATTTTGAAGTTAATTTCAATTCCACTGTGGACAGTCATTCTTAATTCTCAAAACCTCCCAGCAGATAAAACCTTTTTATCCTAGCACTTCATTCCATATCCATGCAATATCCCTTTCCCAGCAGAGTTAAGAGTAAATACAAGAGCCTTCATTTTAAGACAGCTCTCCATAAACCAAACCAGAAAAGATGTTGAAGGGAAGGTTAAATTCTTAAATTCAAGAAAATAAAAAGGGATAAATTGTAAACACACTTTCAGAACCACTTTTTGTCAGTTTTTTTTTTTCTTTCAGAAAGTACCTATAAAAAGTAAAAGACCACATTTTAGGGGGAGAAATATGAAATTATGGTGAAAGGCCATGCTGTGAAAAGTACTTGGTTTACAGTACCTGCGGTGTTCTCCACTGGGGCCTGTCCAGAGAGGCAGATGACACTCACCTCATCAACTGGCAATGAACAGCAGCAGCTGAAAAGGGTGGGCTGCTGGTCTGGGGACTGTTCTTACCCCTAAGTGAGACCCTACCTTCCTGACACTCATGGAGAACACTGCAGTTATGAACAGACCAAAACAAGGAGCTGCAAATGCAGAACTCACTGGGCAAAAACTGACAGATGATACCAAAGTCATGAAAATATCTCATCTCAAAAGAGATAACTACAATCTCGAACTTTCAAGAAATGCAGATCTTGCTCAGAATAAATCGTAACAATCTCAAAGTGCATTTGGATGCAGAACGTATATTTACCTATATAAGCTCTTTCTTGTTCTCGAGTAAGTCCAGGGGGAATAACTGTAGGCATTCCCGGAATCACTGTCTTCTGTTCCATTGTGTCTTGGTTCCAGCGGCTCCTCTTCCGCTTCTTACTTGGGAAATCTAAAGGCAGAGACAAAGCCCATCAAATGTAAATATAAACAGTTACCAACAGACAGTTAAGGGTATTTAAGGTACTACACAGAAACTCAGCAGATTGTGAAACTGAGAGCTTAACCTAAAACTTAAACAGCAAAAAACCAGAAAACAAACCTCAGAGATCAGAGATTTAAAGCTTATGGCCACTACAAGGGTATGTGGTCCTGGGTCAGGCAAGTTAACATTTCACCTTCTTTTGTCTAGAGAAACTGTCAAATATGTAAACGTGGTAATCTTAATGTATACGACTGCAGAGTGTGTTAGATATATAGTACATCAACCATGAGTGCTCTGAAATCCCCAGGGGAGACACAAATACACTGAAGAATCATAGGTTTGTAAAGCAGCCCTGATGGGACTGGGGGCTCCGCCCACCTCCACTCCCCTCACCAGTCACTTTTCTATGAGAGGCAGGAGGAAAGCTAAACCTAGTTATACCCTACCAAGTGGGAAAAGCCCAATTCTTCAACAAGATCACTTTTGTCTTCGTAAGTTTGGCCAAGATCAGCATTCAATTTTCCTGGCCAGTTGGACACTCAGAGTCTGAACTTTTAAAAGGATCTATCAAAAATTCAACAAACAACAACAGCAGCCAAGTTGTCCTTTCCCCATACACAGGCAGAAACTCCCTACATTTAGCACAAGAGTCCTTCTATTTCCCAGGCGATACACGATCAGAAGGAAAAACTTTTTAAAACAAAGTGACAGGAGAGCCAGTCAGACTGAGATCTAAGGATACTGAACGGAGATTAAAAAACTAGAGTTCTCTCCCCAAAAGAGACCAAAAAAGATCAGACCCAACCATCACCTGAAGCATGCCAACCTCTCCCGGATGAAAACCTTATACAAGCAGAGCAGCTATCCTTGGTATGGTTCCCATTCTGGCTCCTCAAGACCAGAAAGGAGCCGCCGCACATCATCAGGTGAGGCTTTCACACCCTGCTGGCATTCACAACCAGCACCCCGTCCAGTGCTGAACATCCGCCACCCCTCTTCCCCACACCAGCGGACTGAAGGGCAATAGGGGGCCCCGAGTCTATAGAACTGCGCCGCACAGCCCAGCTACCTCACTGCGTCTGCGCACAGAGCGCCTCCTGCCCGCCCAGCCCTCCCCAACAGCGCGCGTGCGCACTCGAGGCCCTAGAACCAGGCC
>NW_012104587.1:3708097-3711295 GCF_000951045.1 Mandrillus leucophaeus
TCGAAATCGGGGGCCTCCGATTGGCGGAGCCTCAGTCCTTCTTGATGAGCGCTGGGATTGGCCGAACCGTTAGGCCAGGCGAGGAAATGGCGGCGGAGTCCGGTGGGCTGGGAGGTGTCGCAGCGCGCACTTCATTTGTTACTGCGTGAACTGAGCTCGGAGTCCAGAAAGGAGGGGATGGGGTGGGGCGAGCTCTGTGACGGAGCGTCGACGAGCTCTCTCATTGGCTGCGGCGGTGGAGTCAATCAATTTCGCGTGCGTCGTAGTGTCGCGGGATTGGCTGTCGCTGGTTCCAGCTTTTTTTCTACTCTCCTCTCTCAGGGGGCAGTTTCTCCGGGATTAAGCGAGAAGTCGCGGCGGAAAAGGCCCAGCCGGAACGAGATTTATGGCGGGGGAAATCCTGGAGCAGGAAGTGCGCATGCGTATATAGAGCAACACGGCCCTCTCCGCTAGTCTCACTTCAGCATCGACCCTCGGGTCCAGCTTGGAAGCCCTAAGTGACGTCAACCTTTGTTCCCATGGTAACGCGGAACCTTGGGGCGGGAGCACGGGAGGGGCTGATGCGCGCCGGAAAACCGGCTCCGTTACGCCGCAGGTAAAGAGACTTCCTGTTTTTTTTAAATAAAAGACCCAAAAAGCTATGAATAGAGAAGACTTATTGAAGGATTAAAAACAGTATTTGAAGTGATGCAACAACAAATTAGATGAAAGATAACATAAGGTTGTCAATTCAAAAGTTACAAATACACACTTCTATCGGAATCTTAACGGAGTTCAGAGGATTTAATTAAATGATCTTAAAATCATATAAAACAGTAACTACGGCCGGGCGGCGGTGGCTCACGCGTAATCCCAGCACTTTGACAGGCCGAGGCGGGCGGATCACAAGGTCAGGAGTTCGAGACCAGCCTGACCAATATGGTGAAACCCCGTCTCTACTAAAAAATACAAAAATTAGCTGGGCGTGGTGGTGCACGCCTGCAATCCCAGCTACTCTGGAGGCTGAGGCAAGAGAATCACTTGAAGCTGAGAGGTGGAGGTTGCAGTGTTCCTAGATCCGGCCACTGTACAGAACAAGACTGTCTCAAAAAAAAAAATACTACAGTAGTGGGAAAACTTTACAAGATGGAGCAGGAGCTTGCCTTTCCAGATGACAAACATAGTATATAAAACAAAACAGGCCAGTGCGGTGGCTGACACCTGTAATCTCAGCACTTTGGGAGGCCAAGGTGGGTGGATCACCTGAGGTCAGGAGTTCGAGACCAACCTGACCAACACAGTGAAAACCCTGTCTCTACTAAAAGTACAAAAATTAGCCCAGCATGGTGGCAGGCGCCTGTAATCCCAGGTTCTCAGGTGGCTGAGGCAGGAGAATTGCTTGAACCCGGGAGGCGGAGGTGCAGTGAGCTGAGATCGCTCCACTGTTCTCCAGCCTGGGCAACAGAATGAGACTCCGTCTCAAAAACAAAAAAACCACAATAATAAAACAATATGATATTGTTGGTAGGAAAGACACATTAGTGCAACAGAATCCGGAAATACCACAAAGGTGGTATTTTATTTCAATCAGGAAAAGATGATTTAGTTGATAAATGGTGTAGAATCTTAAATTTAAACAACAAGACATTTAGAATATAATTTAGGAGACTATATAAGGGTAATCTAGGGTAATCTAGGGATTGAGGGACTGCAAAGACAGGAACCTCAAACTATGAAAAGATATACTTGATTACCCCAAAACTTAACACTGTGATAAAAGTCAACAGACAATGATAGATGAGGAAAAAATATTTGCCATACATGATAGAGCCAATATCTATAATATACAAAGAAATCTTAAAAACTAATTAGAAAAAAGGCGGAAACAATAGAAAAGGAACAAAAAATAGGAATGGACATGTCTCAGAAGAATAAATCCAAATAGCCAAGAAACATGAAAGGGTGTACAACCCCTCTGCTGTGGTTTTTTAAAATAAATATAAAAGATGTTGGAACCCCCACAACACTTTAAACCTGGAGAGAGAGGTGGCTGTGATCTCAGCCACATAGGGTTATACTTTTTTCTCAGATAATAAATTAGACCTGCTTATTTTTTTTGTTCTGTACAATTACTGGAGAGAATGAAACACAGGGACAAAAACCTGCTGCCTTCTTAATGACCCTTCTTATAGATTAACTTCCCTTTTGTTGTCCTGCTTTACTTAGACCAGATGACAGCAAATCCATGACTATTACACTCTCTGTAAAAAATGTTAAATGTATGCCTCCCAAAAAGGAACACTACTTACAACCAAATTATTATTATTTTTATTTGAGACGGTCTCGCTGTTGCCCAGACTGGAGTGCAATGGCACAATCTCGGCTCACTGCAACCTCTGCCTCTGGGGTTCAAGCAATTCTCCCCCGTCAGTTTCCCGAGTAGCTGGGATTACAGCCACCTGCCATCATGCCCAGCTAATTTTTGTATTTTTGTAGAGTTGGGATTTCACCATGTTGGCCAGGCTGGTCTTGAACTCCTGACCTCAGGTGCCCACCTCAGCCTCCCAAAGTGCTGAGATTACAGGCGTGGGCCACTACACTCGGCCTATAACCAAATTACTATAACTATGCACCGACCATATATGAAAAATGTAATCCTAAAACTTCTCTGCCTCTGCCTGTGTAAATGAAACCTTAACTTCTCTACTTCAAAACACTGACTCCATTCATTTGGAGTCGGTGTTTCCAGGTGGTCCACCCTCATGTTTTGTGCTTGAATAAACTATTAGAATTAGATTCTGACCCTTTTGATTAGGTGGACAGGTTTGAATATGTCCCCCAAAGCTCATGTGTTAGAAACTTAATCTCCGGCCAGGCGTGTTGGCTGCATCACTTTGGGAGGCAGAGGTGGGTGGATCACCTGAGGTCAGGAGTTCGAGACCAGCCTGGCCAACATGGTTCTCCTGCCTCAGCCTCCCAAGTAGCTGGAATTACAGGCACCGCCACCATGCCTGGCTAATTTTTTGTATTTTTAATAGAGACGGGGTTTCACTATGTTGGACAGGCTGGTCTTGAACTCCTGACCTCAGGTGATCCACCCATCTCAGCCTCCCAAACTGCTGGGATTACAGGCATGGGCCACAACGCCTGGCCAGAAATCTCTATTCTTAATTACCTAGACTGGGTGTGGTGGCTAATGCCTGTAATCCCAGCACTTTG
>NW_012104587.1:3712158-3713837 GCF_000951045.1 Mandrillus leucophaeus
CAGGATGGTCTCGATCTCCTGACCTCGTGATCCACCCGTCTCGGCCTCCCAAAGTGCTGGGATTACAGGCTTGAGCCACCGCGCCCGGCCGAAAACATAAACCTTTTCAATCCAATATCCCACTCCTGGGAATCTGCCCCCAAAACAAGCCATGTGATTACATAATGTTTTCAAAGTCTTCTGCATTTACTGCAGCATTGTTTGTAGTAGTAAAAATGGGCAAACAAAGTGAATTTCTATCAATATATGAATGACTGAATTGGAAAACCCGTAACCTGGAATATTAGGCAGCTTTGAAAAGCTGTTAATTCCTACCAACCGACCTAAAGTAACTTCTGTTCTGTGTTAAGTGAACAAAGGAATATATATGACATGGCCTTGTTTTTGTAACACAAACCCCATAGAGATGTGTGCATGTTTGCATATGGTTGTCTGAGCATAACAAAGGCTACAGAAGGATACATAGCACATGCCCTCCTATTGCAGAGTGAAATGGGAAGTTACCCAATACATCTTAAACATCCAACTTTTTTTTTTTTTTTAATGAGATGGAGTCTCGTTCTGTCACCCAGACCAGAGTGCAGTGGCATGATCTTGGCTCACTGCAACCTCCTCCTCCTGGGTTCAAGCGATTCTCATGACTCAGCCACCAGAGTAGCTGGGATTACAGGCACATGCCACCATGCCTGGCTAATTTTTGTATTTTTAGTAAAGACGGGGTTTCACCATGTTGGCCCTGGTCTTGAACTCCTGATCTCAAGTGATTCGCCCGCCTCAGCCTCCCAAAGTGCTGGGATTACAGGTGTGAGCCACCACACCCAGCCTAAAAATCCAACATTTAAAAAAAAAAAATGCTTCATATGTTTAAAAAATGTATTACATGATCCCATTTATGCAACATTATATAACTGTATAGGCATTTAGAAATGCACCAAGGGCTGGGTGCAGTGGCTCACACTTGTAATCTCAGCACTTTGGGAAGGCAAGGAGGATCGCTTGAGGCCAGGAGTTCGAGACCAGCCTCGGCAACATAGGGAGACTTTGTCTCTACAGAAACAAAAGTAATAATCAGCTGAGCATGATGTGCGCCTGTAGTTCCAGCTACTTGGGAGGCTGAGGCAGGAGGATTGTTTGACCCCAAAGAGTTTGAGGCTGCAATAAGCTGTGATGACACCACTGCACTGAAGCCTAAGTGACAGAGGGAGACCCTGTTTCCAAAAAAAAAAAATCGGCGCGGTGGCTCACACCTGTAATTCCAGCACTTTGGGAGGCCAAGGCAGGTGGATCATGAGGTCAGGAGATCGAGACTGTCCTGGCTAACACGGTGAAACCTTATCTCTACTAGAAGTACAAAAAAAAATTAGCCAGGCCTGGCGGCAGGCGCCTACACCCCCAGCTACTCAGGAGGCTAAAGCAGGAGAATGGCGTGAACCCGGGAGACAGAGCTTGCAGCGAGCCAAGATCGCACCACTGCACTCCAGCCTGGGCGACAGAGCGAGACTCCATCTCAGAAAAAATTAGTCGGGTGTGGTAGTCTCAGCTGTAGTCTCAGCTACTCATGATGACTGAGGTGGGAGGATGGCTTGAGCCTCAGAGGCAGAGGTGGCAGTGAGTGGAGATGGCACCATTGCACTCCAACCTGGGTGACAGAATGAGACCCCATCTCAAAAAAAAAAAAA
>NW_012104587.1:3714437-3716810 GCF_000951045.1 Mandrillus leucophaeus
AAAAAAAAAAAAAAAAAAATTTAAACACTTACCTATGACTCAGTCCTTCCACTCCAAAGTATTTACCCACAAGAAATGATAGAATATATCCAACAAAGACAGGTACATGAATGTTCATAGCAGCTTTATTTGTAATAGTTGAAAACGACATGGTCCAAATGTCCATCAACAGATGAATAGCTAAGCAAACTGGTGCATCCAAACAATGGAATACTACTTGGCAATAAAAAGGAATAAACTATTAATACATGCAACAGGGATGACTCGCAAATCCTTATGCTCAGCTAAGCAAGAAGCCAGACAAAACACAAATACATACTGTGTGATTCTATTTACATACATTCTAGAAAGTGCAGATTAACCTGTAGTGACAGAAAGCAGCGCAGTTGTTACTTGGGGATGGGAGGCAAGAAGCAGGAGGGTGGGCTTACCAAGGGCATGGGAAGTGTTCCAGAGTGAAGGGGATGGTGGTTATCTTGATTGTGGAAATGGTTTCACGGGTGTACACGTATGTCAAAAGTCATCACGCACACATTTTTATATGCAGCTTATTGTATGCCAATTATGCCTCAATAAAACTGTCTTTCAACAATACACACTAGAAGGCAGCAACTGCAAGGCAGCAACTCCAGAGTTCTGTGCAGGACACTGCAGTGATTCCTCTCCATTTATTTTCATCATCTAGGGAAGCATCCTCTTCATTTTTGGTTTTGTCTTTCAAGCGAGTTCTATTTTTTCAGTGTTTATTTTTAAATATTTTTTTTAATTTTTTTTCCATTTTTTTTGTTTGTTTGTTTTGTTTTTTTTCGAGACAGGTCTCACTCTGTCACCCAGGCTGGAGTGCAGTGGCAAGTTCATAGCTCACTGCAGCCTTGAACTCCTAGGCTCAAGCAATCCTACCTTAGCCTCCAGAGTAGCTGCGACTGCAGGCGAGTGCCACCATGCCCAGCTAATTTTTGCATTTTTTGTAGAGACAGGGTTTCATCATGTTGCCCAGGCTGGTCTAGAACTCCTGGGCTCAAGTGATCTGCCTACCTCAGCTTCACAAAGTGCTGGGATTACAGACATGAACCACCAGGCCCAAACTAAAATTTTATGACATAATATTTGATACATACAAAAGGATGTGTGGCACCTTACGTGAGTTAGGAACTGAGTTATAACTTAAATATCCATGAACTTACCACCAAACCTGAGAGCTGTGATATTACCAATACCTTTACAAATTCCTGGGCTCCTTCCTTATCCCATCCCACACTCCTCTCAGGGACCACCATCTCAGATTTTGTGCTTTTCCTTCCCTTGATTTTTTAATAGGGTTGTATGTTGGGCATGTATTGCTAAACAATAGATAGTTTCATTTTGTTTTTGAGCTTTCTAAAATGCTATAGTACTGTGCATAAAGTGCTGTTTTAATTTACCTCTAAGATTCATCTATGTTATTGCATTATGTCTGTTACAGTATTTCTGATCCTCCCAACAGCCCTGCAGTTGGCTTTGGATATGGTAAACCTAAGGAAAGTAAAGCTTAGTGAGGTGGGGTGGCTCACCCAGTCCAAGGGCAGATTGCAGGGACTCCTCTTCACCACATCTTGTCCATTCCCTTACTTGCGAGGGTCTCGTGTGCACTGGCAGTGAGCAGGTGCTGGATATGCCACAGGGAACACGGCAGATCCTCCATCGTCCCGAAGCACACATCATGGCGCTCCCCTTGACTTTCACCAGGACGACCCCGGGTACAGGCCAGTTATCTGAACATCCTGGGGGGCCCACGTCCCTTCTACTTGTCCTCAAGAGTGACTTAGAGAGTCTGGTCTGGCCCTCCCACAGGTTTCTGCCCATGGAGGGCAACTGGACAGCGGCTATCACCACGACAAATGCAGCCACCCCTAACTCATTAATGCTACTTCCAGGAACTTATCCTCTAGAAATGCTTGAATATGTACAGAGGGGCACTGGCCTAAGAATATTTATTACAGCATTGTTTGTAATATAAAAATAGTGAAAACAACTCAAGTTTCCACCAATAGGGATCTCACTGCAGGTCATTAACATTTGTTATGGGAAACATACACAATGGAATACCACTAGCTGTAAAAAAAAAAAATTTTTGGCCGGGCGCGGTGGCTCAACCCTGTAATCCCAGCACTTTGGGAGGCCGAGACGGGCGGATCGCAAGGTCAAGAGATCGAGACCATCCTGGCTAACACAGTGAAACCCCGTCTCTACTAAAAAAGTACAAAAAACTAGCCGGGCGAGGTGGCGGGCGCCTGTAGTCCCAGCTACTTGGGAGGCTGAGGCAGGAGAATAGCGTGAACCTGGGAGGTGGAGCTTGCAGTGAGCTGAGATCCAGCCACTGCGCTCCAGCCTGGG